>NC_058132.1:75769324-75960323 GCF_016433145.1 Gracilinanus agilis | reverse complement strand
GGGGGGGTGCCAGGACGGAGCTGGGACTCCTCTCCAGGGTTGGCCAGGGGTCCCATTCCTTCCTGACGCTGGAGGGCAGCAGAGACCAGTCCTTGGAAGCACAGCCTACGCTCCGTGTTCGTCTGGGGGCGCTGTGGGCCCTGCACCGCCTAGATGAGGAGAGGGGTTGCCCAGCTTGGCTTGGGGAAAGGAGATCCTGCCAGGAGGGTAGCCTGGGCCTCTTCCCCTCAGTGCCCAGCACGGCCCAAGGCGGAGGGGCTGTGATTGGTAAGCAGGCAGGATCCATCTAGCTTTGAGCATCTCCCCCTGGAGGGCGGAGGGGAGTCACCCATGATGGCCACGGGGAGTTCAGGGGACCCCTGGGAAGGGGCAGGGCAGCCTGCTGGAGCCGGGGTCAAAGGGCTTTGCCCAGCCACTTGCTCTCCCAAGGAGGGGCAGCCCTCCTGGTCTTGGGGAGCCCCAGTGGGGTAGGTTCCACAACCATGGGAGGGACCCTGGAGAGCAGCAATTTCCTCACCTCTCCTGTTTCATAGACCTCCCCGGTAGAGGGCTCCCCTAATCCTTTTTTAATTCAGCAAGTAAAACATACTGAATTCAAAAGGAAACCAATTTAAATAGACGTTATCTATCTATCTATCTATCTATCTATCTATCTATCTATCTATCTATCTATCTATCTATCTATCTATCTATCTATCTATCTACATTTATATTTATGTATATATTTAAGCCCTTACTTTCTGACTTAATAACAGCTCTAAGACAGAAGAGTGACAAGGGCAAGGCAAATGGGGTTAAGTGACCTGCCCAGGGACACACAGCTAGGAAGTGTCTGAGGCCAAATTAGAACCCAGGACCTCTTAACTACAAGCCTGGAGCTCTATCCACTGGACTATCTTGCTATGTCCCTCAAAATATTTCTTTAAACTCAAGTTTAGAAAACCTTACTTTAGTCTAACACCTTTCTTTTTATGGAAGGGGAAACTGAGACCTAGAGTTGGGAATTGACTTTCCCAAGGTCACTCAGCCAATCAGTGCAGGCAGGATTCAAATCTCAGTCCTCTGGTTCCAAATCTCAACATAAAGTGTCCTTCCCACCCCACCCTGGAGGATGGGGAGAGCAGAGGCACGGCCACAGGATGCAGGCATCCTCGCTCCTGCAGCCAAGGCAGATGAGTTGGGGGGAAGGGACCTCGATCAGGCTGGCAGAGACGGAGCCCAGGGTCCGTTGCCTGGAGACCTTCTCCCTGCCCTCCCCGCCAAACCCCCAGTGGGGAGTCCCAGTTGGGCCAGCTCTGGTCTCCCACCCAGGGCCTGGGCACAAAGGGACCTTTGTCTCCCCAAGGGTCCCCTCTGGGCTTAGGAAGAGAATGGTCCATTCTGATGTCCCAGAGCAGCTGTGGCCTGGGTGAAGGGAGAGGATGGAGATTTCCTGGCTGAGCCCGTATGCAGGGTATAGTGAGGCCACTGGTTGAGAGTCAGGAGACCTCGATTCCAGCCCTGGCTCAGACACTGACTTTCTGGGTGACCTTAGGTGAGTCATTTCCTCTTCTCCAGCTCTCAGTTTCACCTTCTGGAAAATGGGCAAGATGCTCCGCGCCCCACCTGCCACTCAGAAATGAGAGAATGGCCAAGAAGGAGCTTTGAGGAGAATGCTCCGGGCAGCGGAAGGGAGTGTCATGGGAAGGATGGTCAGACTAACAGTCTAGTCTCCAGGCATTAACACAAGAGCCTTCAGCCCTTTAAAGTTTACCTTTGCAGACTCCTCACAGGAGCCCCGTAAAGGACGTGGCGGCTCAGAGAGGGAAACCCAAGATCACACAGTGGCCAAATTAGGGCTTGGGGAAAGAGTAGTGGAAAGAGCGCTGCCTGGAGAAGCAGAAGCCCTGAGTTCAAGTCCCGGTTTGATGACTTATGGTACTGGTCTAGAGGAGTGCTACCACACTCAAATAGAAACCCAAAGATCCCTGTCAGGCTCCTACCGGCATAGAAAACCACGGATGAACATTATCTATGTTCTACTGTATTTTTATTTATCTCGTTAAATATTTAGGCAAGTAGAGAGTGAAGTGGATAGAACCCTGGCCCTGGGTCTGGACTGGAGTTTGAAACTGACCTCAGATACTTACTAGCTGTGTGACCCTGAGCAAGTCACTTCATCTCTGCTTGCCCCAGTTTCCTAACCTGGGAATAATAGTAGCACCTACCTCCCAGGATGGTGGTCAGGATCTAATGAGATAAGGATTATAAAGTGCTTGGTAGAGTGTCTGTCTAATAGTTAGAGCTGCATATATGGTTTGGTTTTAAAAAAATCTTTACCTTCCGTCTTAGAGTCAATATTGGTTCCAAGGCAGAAGAGCGGTAAGGGCTGGGCAATGGGGGTTAAGTGACTTGCCCAGGGTCACACAGCTAGGAAGTGTTTGACGTCAGATTTGAACCCAGGGTTAGTCTCTAGGCCTGGCTCTCCATCCACTGAGCCACCCAGCTGCCCCCTCTATCCCAAATCTGAAGCGATCCTCCCTCGTCTACCCAGGGAAGTTCACGATTCTTGCCTTGGCATTCAAGGTCTTCCCTTCCTACCACTTCCTTCCAAGGACGCTCTATCGTCCTGTCCCCCGCACGAGCTCTGGCTTTCCTCTCTCCTTTCCGGGCCTTTGTTCGCACTGCCCCACGTGCCGGACGCAGCCTCCTTCCCTTTCCTCACTTACAAAGCTCCTACCCATTTTCTGGGCTCCAGCGGTCTTTTGTGTCCCTTGGAGTCACCCCCGGACCCCTGCGGTCACTCCTGAGCCGCCCTGCTCACTCACACCTTATGTAGTTCTCTGCATATTGCGGATGCTCTGACCGTGTAATATTGTATACATAGTCTGAAGACTAGCCTGGAAACTCCGGAGTCTGCCTCTCCCTCAGGCCCCATCGCCGTGCTTTGCCTCCGAAGGGGCTCATCCTGTGGCCAGTCACCGTCACACTTTACAGAAGAGAAAATGAAAGCTGAGAGGGGAAATGACTCGCCCAGAGTCACTCAGGAAAGTGGCATCTCCTAGCTCTGGGTGTTTTCTTGATGTCCCAGAGGGGGCCCTGGGGCGCTCAGGCCTTGGTTTTCTCCTCTGCCTTCCCAGAGAGGGTCTGGGCTCAAGGGCCAGCAGGGTGAGGCAGGAAGGGTTCATCATGCCCCTGTCTGGGGATACAAAGGCAGGAAGCCAAGGGGCAGCGCCCGGGTTCTCAGCCATTTTCTTCATCATCTTCAAAGGGCCTCAGACATCTCTTACCTCACCCCATTGTGCTCCCCACTTTCCCGCTCCAGCTGCCCTAGAGCTTCCTTGGGTTGGGTAGATGACTAGCGGGGGCAGGGGAGGCCAGGGTGGGGTCCTGGGGAGAAGCTATGGGAGAAAACCCCACTGGGTGTCCCCTCACCTATTACTCAGCTCCCCTGTATGGGGGGCTGTTAGGGAGGATGAAGATCCGAATGAGTCACCCTGAGCCTGCAGCGGGGAAGGGGCACATGGAAGAGGGAAGAGTGTGTGTGTGTGTGTGTGTGTGTGTGTTGGGAGGGGAGGGGTCTTCCGGTCTTCCCCTCCCTTTTCTCTAGGGTCTGAGTAACACATGAGTCACCACAAATTCCATTGGGGCCAGTTGGAAACCTTTTTTTGGCAGGGACTCTGGTCCTCTGGCGTTGGCTCCCTAGCCCTAATGAAGACAGATAGATAGGCAGGCAGGCAGAGAGACAGACAGACAGACAGGCAGAAAGATAGGTAGGCAGGCAGACAGAGACAAGAAGACAGGCAGACAGACAGACAGGCAGACAGACAGACAGAGACAAGAAGACAGGCAGACAGACAGGCAGGAAGGCAGGCAGAGAGTCAGGCAGACAGACAGATAAGCAGGTCGATAGACAGGCAGATAGACCGGCAGAGAGCTAGGTAGGTAGACAGACTGACAGTTAGGCTGACAGACAAGCATACAATGAAACAGAAGACCTTCCCAAGAACCATGCTGATAACAGATATCGTAATCCAATTTTCTGACCATTCTTATATACAGAAATGTTTGTGTTTGTTGATGATTTTCTAATTCACAATATATATATTTTTAAAGAGTGTGTGTGTGTGTGTGTGTGTGTGTGTGTGTGTGTGTGTGCTCTCCACCTCCAGAGAAAGAACTGTTGGAGTCGGAATGCAGATCAAAGTAGACATTTTTGCACTTTAGTTTTATTGGGGGGGATTTAGTTTTATATGATAATTCTCTTACAAAAATGAACAATATGGAAATATGTTTTACGTGATAATACAAAGACTGGACTGCCTGACAGGAAGGGGAAGGAAAGGGAAGGAGGATCATATAACTTCAGAAATTTTATGTGGAAAATTATTACATGTAATTGGCAAAATGAAATCTTTTTTTAAAAAGTGTGTGTGTGTGTGTGTGTGTGTGTGTGTGTGATGAGATGGGAACTCTAGAAGCCTTGCCAAAATCATTTGGTCTCTAATTGAGGAGCAGAGTGATGTAGTAGGAAGAACACTGAGTCTGGAGGCAGAAGGTCCAGGTTCAAATCCCGTATTTGCTTCTTCCTCCACCTGATCTGAACACAGTATCTAATGTGAGAGCTGGAAGGGATGCCTGGGATTGTCTAGTCCAAGTCTTCCATTTGATAGAGGAGAAAACTTTGACTCGGAGGGGAAGAGATCTTGTCTAAGGTCAACAAGTCAGTCAGTGGAAACCCCAGATCCTCCTTGTCCAAGTTCAGGCCCCTGTGTTGGAACAGGGTTCCCCTTTCCTCCATCCCTTCAGATGATCTGTGACTCACAATTCCCAGCCCTGGGTGGGTAAAATAGCCTTCTAGACAGACATCCCATTGTCAGAGCCTTGAGGGGAGTGTCAAGAAGTTTCTGCAGGCTGATGAGGGAGATCTCAGGACCTTTAGCCTACAAAGAATGTCAGCGCTGAGAGAGAACTTAGAACATGAAAAGTCAGAGCTAAGAGGGATTAATTTCTTTAAGACCCTTAACCTTCTTAGAATGTTTGCCTGTCTGTCTACCCTACTAAGTATGGATCCTAAGACAGAAGAGTGGTAAGGGCTGGGCAATGGGGATTAAGTGACCTGTCATCCAGCTAGGAAGTATTTGAGGATAGATATGAATTTAGGTCCTCCTGACTCCAGACCTTGCTCTCTACCCATTGTCCTACCTAGTTGCCCCTAAAGAGGGTCTTTAAAGCATAGAACACATAATATGACAGCAAAAGAAAGTAATAAATGTTGGAGGGGATGTGGCAAAATTGGGACACTAATGCATTGCTGGTGGAGTTGTGAATTGATCCAACCATTCTGGATGGCAATTTGGAACTATGCTCAAAGAGAGCTAAAAGACTGCCTGGCCTTTGATCCAGCCATACCACTGCTGGGTTTGTACCCCAAAGAGATCATAGGGAAAAAGACTTGTAGAAAAATATTTATAGCCGCACTCTTTGTGATGGCAAAAAATTTGGAAAATGAGGGGATGTCCTTCAATTGGGGAATGGCTGAACAAACTGTGGTATATGCTGGTGATGGAATACTATTGTGCTAAAAAGAATAATGAACTGGAGGAATTCCATGTGAACTGGAACAATCTCCAGGAACTGATGCAGTGAAAGGAGCAGAACCAGGAGAACATTGTACATAGCAAGGATACACTGTGGCACAATCGAACATAACAGACTTCTCTACTAGCAGCAATGCAATGATCCAGGACAAGTCTGAGGGACTTATGAGAAAGAATGCTATTCACATCCAGAGAAAGAACTGTGGGAGCAGAAACACAGAAGAAAAATAACTGCTTGACCACATGGGTCAATGGGATAGGATTGGGATGCAAACTCTAAACCATCACTCTAGTGCAAATATCAATAATATGGAAATAGTCTTGATCAACGACACATGTAAAACCCAGTGAAAATGCACATCGGCTATGGGAGGGAGGAGGGGAGGGAAAGAACATGAATCATGTAACCATGGAAAAATATTCTAAATTAATTAATCAAAAAATTAAAAATAGACTTCATATAGCACCTAAAGATGGCCAGAGCTCATAACAAGCATCTCATTTGACTGTCACAGCAACCCTGAGAGGTAGGAGTTATTATAATCTCCATTTTACAAATGAGGAAACTGAGGCACAAGAAGATAAGTGATAGCTCAGAGTGATAGCATTTACTATGTACTAAAACCGGAGAATACAAAGAATAATGAAAATATTGTTCCTTATCACAAAGTACGTATATTTTAATCATTAAATTAATTGTGTACATGCAAAGTATAGAGTGAATGGACAAGCTAGTGAGTTTGTATGTTGGGATTTGAATCCGGGTCCTCCTATCTTCTTTCTTCTAGAATGTTAGGACTGGATGGGACTTAAGCCTAACCTTGCTGCCTGGCTGCCAACCTTCTGCCTGGCTTGCTGCCCACCTCCCTGCAACACAGGGCTTGGAGCAGGCAGGGGCGGGGGCACAGAGCCCTCATTGTCTCCCATCCCTACCATGCACCCGGGCACAGGAAGAGCTTGAGCTGCCAGCAGGAAGAGGAGGGAGAAAGCTGGCACGTGGAGGCCAGGTGTGAGGGCCCTGTGACCTCAGGCAAGGAGCCAAGGCTTCAGGAGGACCCAGGAGTCCTCGACTTTGCCAGATCCCTGACAAGAGGTGTGTGTGTGTGTGGAGGAGGATCCCAGGCAGACCTAGAAAAGGGCATGGAGTGGGTGGGCGGGCATTGCCCGGGCACAGTGCCAGTGCCTCAAGCTCTTCAGGTGCCCACCCTCCATCTCTCCCTATAGGAACCCGGCCAGCAAATGTCTGGTTGTCTCGGTTTGGCCCCTGGAGGGCTGAGACTGGGGAGTGGGCGCTTGGAGAAAAGCCACCCTGAGAGAGAGCTGGGGCACCCAGCTGGGAGAAGAGATTACAGGCACCCAGCCAGCCTAGCCTGAGTCCCTGCTGCCACCCTCCACCCTCCCCTCCGTCCTCAGGTCCCCTAGGTACACCTCGTCTCTCTGGTCCCAGCTCTAGGTGTCCGCCAGGTTCCTCAGGCCCAGTCCGAGCGAGTCCAAGCGGCTCTTTCTCACCACCCCCCCCCCTTCAGATTCCGAACATTCCCAGCAGCTGAGGCTGCTTCAGCCCCAGGCCCTGGCCCCAACCCTTCCCCCAGCCCAGCCCAGCTTTAGCAGGAGCCCTGGATCTAAACTCAGAACGGGGTCCTAATCCAAACTCCCCTACCTTGCCCCCCTGAGCAAGTGACTCCCCCTCTCTGGGCCTCGGTTTCTCCATCTGTAAAAAGAGAGGTTCAGACCTCAGGTGCCAAAGGTTCGTTCTAGCTCTTGCGATGGAAGCCAGGCCAGGCTGTTGGAGAGCCAACGCCGGAGCCCCAGAGAGAGTCCTGAAGGGGGAGCCCCGGCCTGGGAAAGCAGGGAGGGGTGTGGCTGACCTCCTGCCCGGGACTAGACCGTCTGACCTTCAGAGCACCTTAGGGCTGGCGAGCTACAGAGATCTGGGGGTCCTGGGCGGCAGGTGGGGATCCTCCCGCCCTCCGTCGCTCCCAGGCCGCCAGGCTTGGGTCGTCCCAGAAGGGTCCTGGGAGCGCTCCCCCCAGCCTCGGACTCTGGGCCCCCACGCCGTTCTCCGGGTAAAAACCGGAAACGAGGGAAAACCCGGCTGGAAGTGAGTCCCTCCCGGGGTCTAGCCCAAACCCCTCTTGCTGCAGTTTTGGGGTCGGGACGTGCAGAGAAGGGAGAATGGAGAAAGGAGTGCCCATGCCCACCCTCCACAGTCCCGGCCGCCCCGCCAGCCCCACTTCTCCCCAGTGCCCCCAGTGTCTCCTTTCGCCGCCTGAGCCAATCCAGGTAGGCGCTCACCTCCCCCGCCTTTCCCCTCTGGGTCCCTCCTCTAGGGGCAGGGCTGGGCGGGGCCACTACTAAAGCCCGGGCTCTCCCTTCAGCTTCGCACTGAGTTGCCCAGCCCCAGCCCCGGGAGGCTGTTGGGGACAGAGGGAGGAAGAAGTCCGGAAGGCTGCCCAGGGTCAGTGGGGGGAGAGGAGGAAGAAGGGAGGGGGAAGAGGAGGAAGAGGAGGAAAATAGGGAAGGGAGGGAGAGGAGGAGGAGAAAGAGGAAGAAGAGAAGGAGGAACTTCAGGGCTGGTGCCAGTCCTGAGCAGGAGCCAACACCTCTCACCCAGGTAGGGCCCCTCCCTGTTCAGCTCTGGGCACTGGCTCCCTTGGGGGCGGGAGCTTGACAGGCGGAGGGGCAGATAGATGGTGGCCTCGTGCTCTGCACACTCCAGCCCATGGTGGTCCAAGGACCAGGGGGGCTGGGGCACAGGAGGGCATCTGGACAGAAACGGGCACCGAGGACCCACGGGATAGAAGCAGAGCAACAGAGGGGGGAGAAAGGAGGAGGGAAAGACTACTAGATTAAATGACCACTTTTAGCTCTGATTCTGAGAGGAGGGACAGAGGGACAGCCATGGGGACGGATTGGGGGGGAGGGGGTAAGAAAGGCTAGAGGTATGATGGAGGAGAAGGGACTGATAGTGAGATGGAGAAGACGACCACGAGTCAGGAATGGAATAGAGAGGGAAGAACTGGAGAACATAGGAGATAGGTGGAGAGAAGATGGGGGCAGAGATGGGGGTTAGATGGGTTGGGAGAGAGGACTGGAGTGCCTTCTGGAGAAATGGGAACTAAGGGGGAGAGACAGGGATGCCAGAGGGATAGGGAGAAGTCAGAGAGGAGGCAATGGATTAGAGAAGGAGGAGAGGACAAAGATGGGGGACCAAGAGCAGAGAGACAACAGAAACAGAGATGGACTGGGGATAGATGGAAGAAAGAGGGGCAGAGGGAAGCTTGCTGGCTTGAAGTGGGGAGAACAGAAATGGGGTTTGGAGGTGGGAGAGTCTGGGACTGAAGGATAGGAATTAGCAGAGGGAAAGTCCTGGGTCCTTCCAGCCTGAATCCATAGGAAGAGCTGTTCCTAGATTACCCAGTAGGCTTCAGCCTTGTAGCTTGGGAAATAGAAGGGATTTGAGGGGCACCGGCCAGGCCATTCTTCCTTCAACCTTCCCTTCCAAAGGGTGACCCCCTAGACAGGAGCAAGAGCCAGGGTGGCTTCCTCTGATCCCCAGCACTTAGTGGCATTTTCCCTGCTGTCTCCCTAGAACTATTGCTTGATTTTTAGCCCAGGATTAGTTCTAGTTCAGGGGCCATTGCCTAGGAATCCCACCTCCCAAGCTTTTTGCCCAGACCACAACTGGGACTCTGGTGTTCCCTTGTTTGCCTTGGAGGCCAAGAATAGGAGGAGACCCAGGAGGATGGGAAAAGGGGGCAGGAGTCTGGGTCTCCTGTTCTTTTAACAGAGCCTTCCTCTCTTCCCCCACCCACATAGGGTGGGCTGCAGGCACTATGTGGCTGAACTCCTTGTTGGCTGCCCTGCTGCTGGCAGGCCCAGGAACCTTGTGTGCCCGGAGTGGCCGAAGTCGCCGTGAGTTGGCACCAGGCCTACACTCCAGGGGCATCCGGGATGCAGGTGGCTCCTACTGTCAGGCACAAGACCTCTGCTGCAAAGGCCGGGAGGATGACTGCAGCTTGCCCTACCTGGGCACCCTCTGCTACTGTGACCTCTTCTGTAACCGTACTGTCTCTGACTGTTGCCCTGACTTCTGGGACTTCTGCCTGGGCATTCCACCCCCTTTCCCTCTCATCCAAGGTATGTAGGGATCTGCTTGCCTCCCCCCACCCCCAGGTTTGAATCCAAGCTCAGGGGCTAATACAGCTTGGGCAAATCTCTCTAGGCCTCAGTTCCTCCAACTGTAAAATGAGATCAGACTAGAATAGGGGGCTCTTAACTCTTTTTGGGGGGTCATGGACCCCTTTGGCCATCTAGTGAAGCCTGTTGAATCCTTCTCAAAATAATAGACGTACTTTTAGAGTTCATGAAAAATGGAAAGAAATGCTCCATTTCAATGAGAAATCAAAATGTTTTTTCCCATCCAAGTTCCCTGACCCTGTGAAATCTGACTGTAGCCCTCCTGACCCTAACATTCTCCCAAACTAAAAAAATCTAAATTAAAAAATAAATAATGCCTTCTCCAAGTTGGATCTAGAAGAGGAAGATGGCCCTTAAGGGAGCTCTTCAGCCCCTTTCCCAGAGTCCCCCCTACTCCCTCCTGATTCTAGTTCTCTCTAGCCTGAACTCTCCATGTTCTGTAAGGGCACAGGCTCAAGCTGTCCCCAGCCAGCACCGCCCCCTGACTCACCCACCAGCCCCAGGCCCAGGCACTAGGGGATATTCTGTCTTTGGGGCACAGTTGGACTTTTACTGCCTGGGGGATCCGTGGTGTTTGGAGGGCATCCACCTGCTTTCTCGGGGATGCCCTGACATTTGGGGGGCTCCTCAGCTGGCTTCTGGTGGCCCTCTGCCCAGTTTCTGAGGAATGGGCTGCCTAGCTCCATCAGGACAGCCAGAGGGGTCACCCCTTGGCGTCTGTCTGATCCTGCCCTCCTAAATCAAGGCTCCCCCTCATTTACATGGTCCTGCCTCTTGTCAGCTTGTTCTGCCTGATGATTTATAAACCCAGCTGGCTTCCTCCCCCAATACCACAAGCCTCCTGGGTCCTACACTAAAGCCTGGGGCCCTGGGGAGCCCCTCTGGCCTCTCTCTCTCCTCTCCCCAGGACCTTGGGAATGATCCAAGCTACTGAGGGGCTAAATGTGTGTTGGGGGACCAGAGGGGCCCGGAAATCTTTACCGGAATGGGGAAGGAGCTTAGACTCTGGGAGGGAGATTCAGAAACTTGTCTAGAAGCAAGAGGACCAGGGGAGGGGGCTGGAGGGCTGGGGGCTGGGGAAGGGGCCCAGTCTGGTTCTCTTGACCCCAGCCCCTGACCCCTCCCCCATCCCCAGGGTGCAGGTATCAGGGACGTGTGTACCCAACCCTTGGGACCTACCAAGACAATTGTAATCGATGGTGAGTGATGAAGTCCTTGAAGGGAGGGAGGATCTGGCAGGGGGAGGGCGAGAGCCTAAGGGCTGGGGCTAGGGCCTGGGACATGCCATCCTGAGAGCCTCCAGCTGGGGGCCAGGGGACCCCTCGCCCCGATTTTCCCAGGCTGGCTCTCTTTCCAAGTCTCCTCCGCTGTGTCTGTCTCCACACCCCCTGGGGCTCCCGCGGGCCTCAATCGATACCTTTTAAGGAGCCTGATGGAAGGTCAGGCCCAGTTTTGGCTGAGGCTGAGCCAGCTGGAGGCTAGAGGCTGGGGGTGGGGTGGAGAAGTGAGGGAGGGACAACCTGGCCCTTTGGGGGCATTGAGGGCTATCAGTTCCCCCAAACCCTTGTTCCCGGGGCAAGTCGGAGCAGGCCAGAGATGGAATGGGCCCTGGCCAACTGGATGTATGAGCAGGTCCCAGATTCCAGACACCGGCTTGGGAGGGGAGGCCGGAAGGCTGGACATTAACCCCTCAGTTCCCTGGGAGGCAGGGCTCCATGCTTCAGCCTTCATCCCCTCTCTTGGCCAGCAGCTCCCAGTATCTGCCCTCCAGCAGTTTCCCTGCCCCACATTTCCCAAGGTTCCCCTGGACTGCCTGCTTGTGGGAAGTGGGCACTGAATGCCCTGGGGAAGGGGAGCCTCAGGCAGTACCCCCTCCTCTCCCTCCTCCATAGCCAGGGTCAGCCCCCCACCCCCATTTTCCAGCCCTTTCCAGGAATCAGGGCCGCTGGGGGGAACATTCCTGGGAAGGCCCCACACCAGCCCCCACTTCCTGACATGACACGACTTGACATGACACGAGGGTTTCCTTCCTGCTGCCTCCCCCTCCAGAGACTGCTGGTAGCAGGCGAGAGCCTGGGAGGAGGGGACAGGGGAGTGGCTGCGGCCCCCCTCCCAGGCTCTTCCTTAACCCTATCCTTCCCTCTGTGCCAGCACCTGCAAGGCCGATGGGCAGTGGGAGTGCGACCAGGAGCCCTGCCTGGTGAACCCGGACCTGATCGACGCCATCAACCGTGGCAACTACGGGTAAGAAGAGCCTGTTGGGCTCCGGCCATGGATACACGTGGGCCGGGACCCTCGCCCTCCCGAGGGCTTCGACACGTGCACACGTGGGGATCTCTCAAGCACACGCACACCAACGGCCATGCACACGGGCCTCGAAGCCATCATCTCCTTGAATCTCTGCTCCATGCAGCCACTGCCCACCTGAGCCCTGCCCTCTCCCAGAGCCCCTGTGACTCCTTTGCCCCCTCTACCCTTAGGTGGACTGCTGGGAACCACAGTGCCTTCTGGGGGATGACCCTTGATGAGGGGATCCGATACCGCCTGGGCACAGTCCGGCCTGCCTCTTCTGTCATGAACATGAATGAGATACAAGTGAGTTTGGGAATGGAGATCCCAATGTGGCGTGAATGCCAGGCGTGGGTGCTTTAGACAGAGTTCCTGTGGCCAACCCCCTCCTCAAGACCCCAAACCCACCTGGAGAGGGACCCTGAGACCCCGAGATCAGCTAGTTCTGCCATTCTGAAGATAGGACTTCTAGACTTGCAGTATGACCTTGAGAAAGTCCCTTCTCTCTAGACCTCAGTTTCCTTCTTTGTAAAGCCCAGGGATGACCTCAAGAGGCTCTCCCACTTCTGACATTCTGTATTCATCGATTCCAGGTTTCCTCGAAGCTCTAACACTCTAATCAACCACCACCTGCTCCCACAGTCTGTGTTCTAAACTCTTATAATCTGTTATAAGATCCTTCCCAGGTCTAACGTTCTATCTTCTAAGGTCTCTCTCACTTCTGATATTCCACATTCTAAGATCCTCTGAGCTCTGACATTCCATGTTCTAAGGCTTCTCCTAGCTCTGACATTCCATGTTCTAAGGCTTCTCCTAGTTCTGACATTCCATGTTCTAAGGCTTCTCCTAGCTCTGACATTCCATGTTCTAAAGCAGGGGTCGGCAACCTTTTTGGCCGTGAGAGCCATAAACGCCATATTTTTTAAAATGTAATTTCGTGAGAGCCGTACAGTGTTCACAGTGCGCTCCTGTAACAGAGCCTGAAAAAAATGGACTTTATGGCTCCTGCAAAAAGAGTCATATGTTGCTGACCCCTGTTCTAAGGCTTCCCCTAGTTCTGACATTCCATGTTCTAAGGCCCTTCCCAGATCTGACAGTCCCTGTTCTAAGCTCTCTGCATCCTTGGGTTCTGATAATAATAACTCACATTTCTGTAACACTTAAGTTTTCAAACTTCACATAGATCTCTCATTTAATCCTCATAATACATAATTTGACAACTGAGAAAACAGTCTAAAAGAGGTGCAATGACTTGCCCAGGGTCTGACTTAGGACTCCGATTCAGATCTTCTGGCTGGATGACTCCCTGTGGGTCACTCTGTCCCCTAGGCCAGACTCTATGTCCCTTTTCTTCGACCACACATCTGCAGGGTCAGCATCTTCATTGGCATATCACCAGAGGGCATTCATAGACACCAAGCTGGAAGAAACCTTAGAGTTTAACTACTAAAGTTATTTTGCAGATGGAGAAACTGAGGCCCATCTCTAGACTTCCCCCTCTGTCCCATGCTGGCCCATCCAGGGAAGCCCCATGGGGGCCTTGTGTGGGTTGGACTTTTGGCAGTTCCCAGGGACAGGGAGGTTTTTCTGGGAAAGGCAGGCTCTGGCTCTGGGCCTGGGACCTTGGGGTTGGGTTGGAGGCTAAGAGCCTGTGCCCCCTTCCCTCTGTCCCCCAAGTGAGGAGGAGGGTGATCCGCACTGAAAAAACGCTTCCAAGTGTCTGATGGGAGAATGAAGGGAGCCAGGACTTGGCTGAGATGAGCCTTGGCTAGGAGAACCCTTGGGGCCAGCGGAATGGCCCCTGCTCTGGTGACCGAGTCTTCTGGCCTTCCCGCCCCTGGCTATTTTCTGCCTCCTTTTGTTTTGCCTTGGCAAGCTGCCAGTTTATGGGGCCCCCTTAGTGACACTCCCTTCCCTCCTCTCCTCTATCCCAGTTCCTGGAGCCAAAGGTCCGCATGGCCTTGGACGGCTTTTTAGCCTGGGAAGGAGGATGTGCAAGGAAGAGGCAGAGAAGGAATGACAGAGGTGAGGGACTGAAGGAAGACACAGAGGCCAAAAGTTATGGACTAATGCCCGAAAGGGATACCTTGGCCTGGGAGTCAGGAAGCCTGGGTTCTAGCTCTGGCCCTCTTGCTAACTCACAGAGCGTCCCTGGCCAAGCTACTACCTCCCTTTTCTATGCCTCAGTTTCCCCATATGGAAAACAAGGGGGTTGGGCTGGAGGTTCCTTCTGGCTCTCGGTCAAATTGTTTCCTTCTGGGCCTCAGTGTCTTCCTCTGTCCAATGTGAATAATGATCCCTGTCCGGCCAGCCTCCCTCTCCAATGGCAGGAGGGCCCGTGGGTCCCACGTCCTACAGGGGCTTCCAGCACAAACAAGTTTGGTTGAAACTCTTGTTTTTGTTGAAAGAGGCAACACAGAGCTAGAGGACACCCCAAGGCCTGGGAGTCAGGCAGGCTTGAATTCAAATCCAGCATCAGACACTCGCTGGCTGTGGGACTCTGGGCGAGTCACTTAGTGCAGCCTCAGTTTCCTCAACTGTAAAAGTGGGGCTAATCAGAACACCGCCTCTCAGGTTGCTGTGAGGATCGAAGGGGAGAATATTTGTCAAGTGCCCGGCCCATATAAATGTGTGCCCTTCCCTTCCCCCTTGAAAGAAGAGAAATGGATAAAAAAAGAAATCACAGAAGGCCATCACGTAGGGCTGGAAAGGGCCCATTACACAGATGAGGCCCAGGGAGAAGAAAATAGTATAAGAGTCTGGGAGGGGGCCCAGATGGCTCCGGAGATAGAGCTCCAGGCCTGTGGGACCCTGAGCCAGTCGCTTCACCCCAGTTGCCCGGCCCTTAGCTCTTCTGCCTCGGCACTGAGAATGAGTATCCATTCTAAGAGAGAAGGTAAGAATTAAAAAAAAAGAGGCGCCTGGCCGGGCCCCAGGCCCCTCCCCAGCTCTCGAACGGCCCAGCCCGGCCTAGTGGGCCTAAAGCTTGAGGACTCCGCGCGGGGAGCCCCCCCCCCCCCACGCCTCGGGGAAGCTCAGGGGACGCTGGCTTGCTTGTGCCTCGCAGATGGTCATGGCACCGCAGGAGACGCTTCCCCCAGCCTTCAACGCCTCCGAGAAATGGCCTGGCCTGATCCACGAGCCCCTGGACCAGGGCAACTGCGCCGGCTCCTGGGCGTTCTCCACCGCAGGTAGAGGCTGGGGCTGTGCCGAGTGCGGGTGGGGCACAGCGGCTTGGGGCTGGCCTGGGTCCGGCCTGGGTCCGATCTCTCCTCCGCCCTCTCCCTCTCTCCAGCCGTGGCCTCAGACCGCATCTCCATCCACTCCATGGGCCACATGACCCCGGCCTTGTCCCCCCAGAACCTGCTGTCCTGCGACACCCACAATCAGAAAGGCTGCCGGGGCGGCCGGCTCGATGGGGCCTGGTGGTTCCTGCGGCGCCGCGGGTGAGCAGGCTGGGGCGCGGAGGGAGCGGGGGAGGGAGCCGCGGCTGGGGGCGGCGGAGGGGGTACCCCGGCGGGCGTCTGTGGGTGCTGTTTCTGGGGGCAGAGGGGCCGCCGAGGGAAGCGGGCACCGGCAGGGCGCTCACCAGCCTTTCCCGCCTCCTGCCCCCTCGTAGGCTCGTGTCCAACCACTGCTACCCCTTCTCTGCGGGGAATCAGGACGGGACGGCCCCTGCGGCCCCCTGCATGATGCACAGTCGAAACATGGGCCGGGGCAAACGGCAGGCCACTGCCCACTGCCCCAACAGCCAGGCCCACGCTAACCACATCTACCAGGCCACACCGCCCTATCGCCTCTCCTCGGACGTGAGCGCCCAGGCGTGGGGGCGGAGAGGGAGGGGTAGGGGAGGGGCAGGGGAGGGGGAGAGGCAGCAGGGGAGGGCGGCCCCGCAAGGGAAGCGCCAGGCGGAGGGAGACGGGGACCCCTCGGGCCAACCTCTCTCCCTTCCCTAGGAGAAAGACATCATGAAGGAGCTGATGGAGAATGGGCCTGTCCAAGGTAAAGGCTGCTTCCCATTGCGCCCTCGCGCTCCTCCTCCCTTTCCTCCTCTCCCTCCCTCCCGGAGTCTGGCTCCCAGACTTAGGAATTGGCAGGGACCCTGGAAATTCCAGCTTGTCTCTGGTCCAACCCTCCCTGCCTTGTCCCCACCTGATAGGAAAGTCTCCCTGCTTGGGCCTGTCAGGCAGAGGTCACCACGGACACCCCTTCCCGTTCAGTGTGGGCCTAGGGCTGTGCCCACCCCAGCTGGCACCCCAGGCTTCAGGCAGAACGTTCCTCCCCACAGTGGCCCCAACAGGGAGGATGGCGCTGGGTGGGGAGAGTGGGGAGAAGGCGTCAAATGGCCGCCAGCCTTCCCCTGCCCTGGTGCATGAGCACAGGGGATGCCCTGCCCTGGTGCCCATCAGACACTCCTGTGCCCACAGCCCTCATGGAAGTGCATGAAGATTTCTTCTTATACAAGAGCGGCATCTATAAACACACACCAGCCAGTCTGGGGAAGCCTGCGCGCTACCGTCAACATGGAACTCATTCTGTCAAAATCACGGGGTAAGAAGTGCCTTCTGGGAAGGGTGCCAGGGCCAGCCTGGGCAGGGCCTGATCTGGGGGCTGCAGAAAGGTGTCCGAGGGCAGCATAATGGTCAGGAGCTCCACAGCCTCTAATTTAAGTGTTACCTCGACAAATATCCGTCCAGACCCTTCTTGGAGCCTTGGTCTTCCTTCCTCTAAAATGAGTCAGTGACCTCTGAGAGCTCCTGGGATTCTCTGAGCTGCTGCTCTTTCTCCTCGTGCCAGTTGGCTAGGCAAGCAGAGAGCAGAGAGCTTTCCTGGGCATCGAGGGGCAAACAGTGCCCACCTCCTCCTGTTAGGCCAGGCTTTGTCCCTACTTGGAGGCACTCAGAGATGATAAAACTCCTGTCCTGGGTTCAAACATGGCTTCCTAGCTGTGTGACCCCAAATGCTTAGCCCTTACCCGTCTTCTGGCTTGGCACCAATTTAAAGTATGGACTTTAAGATGGAAGGTGAGAGTTATTTAAAAAAAAAAGCCATCCATCCAAAGTCTCCCTGGGTCAGCTGATGCAGGAGGAAACTGAGTCAAAGAGAAGGGCCTTGCAGGGCTGCCGAGTCCTCTGACTCCAAATCCAGTGTTCTCGGGCACAGTTTCCGTCCCCTTGGCACAAGGAAGGAATGGCTTGTCCCCACCCCTACCCCCCCTTCCTGGTACTTTTCAGGGCATGAAGGGGAGGGGAGAAGGGGTGACCCCTGGGGCAGGAAACATTCCAGGAGGAAAGCCAGACTAATAGTCAACAACTCCAGTCACCATGGCAATAGGGGATTGAGGAAACCAGGCTGAGGGAGGCCCAGAAGAGGACCTTGAAGCTCCGGGGAGGAGCCGCTCCCCCGAAGGCCCTTTGGGAAGAAGGGGCCCCTGGCCTGTGAGCCTGCCCATCCTGGACCTCCGTTTCTCCTTTACAAAATGGAGGACGTAGGTTGGATGATGTCTAGGCCCTGAACTTGACTCTGACTCACTATCCTGTCCTAAAGGTGGGGAGAGGAAAGGCAGCCTGATGGACAGAGACTGAAATACTGGGTGAGTCCCAATGTCCTCTGGGGTGGAGCAGGAGTGAAAAGACAGACCCCCAAGTTCCAAGGCCTCTCATCTGAGAGCCTTTGGGTGGGAGAGGCAGAGGGAAGAGGGAGCTGTTTGGAGGGAGACCCTAGTCTAGGGGTAGACGGCTCCCTACACTCAGGGGGCTGCCGGGCCCAATGGGATGCCTGGTTGTGACGAGGGTCCCTCTCCCTGCCTCTCTTGATGCCCCCCTCTTTTCTCTAACAGACGGCCGCCAACTCATGGGGCCCCACCTGGGGAGAGAAGGGGCACTTCCGCATTCTCCGAGGGGCCAACGAGTGTGACATCGAGAGCTTTGTGGTGGGAGTGTGGGGCAGGGTCGGCATGGAAGACATGAGCCCACACCACTGACCCCCTGCCCACCCCGGCCTTGGCCTGCCTCCAGCCCTTCGGGCCTTCTCCTGGGTGAGGATTTGGGTGTCCCCCAAGAAATGCTCACCACCCGTCACCCACTGCCCAGATTGGAGCCACAGCCTGGCGGTGCTAAAGAGTTTGCTCGGCTCGGGGTTCAGCTCCCACAGACAGCAGAGCCCCCAATCCTTGGATCCAATTCTGCTGACATGGCAGTTCCCTCAAGGGCCCCCTACCCCCTGCCCTCCTCCCCAAATCCTGCCTTTCAACCTCAACGAAGCGTGAGCTGCCCCTAATCCCCGCCTGTTTCAGGGCCATCCTGGCAGAGGGGAATATGCTGATGTGGCGGTCCCAGGAGGATGCCAGCCAGGGGGGACCAGAGCCCCCAGGACCCCCCTCTTTCCCAGGGCTGTAAAAAGGAGGCTGAAGCCTCCTCTCTCAGGTCCACTCACCCCCACCCTGGCACCCGTCTGCCTCCCCCCATCATTTTCTCCCACGGCCTGGGGACCCCGCTGAGCCAGGGGATATCCTTGGAGGCTCTCTGAGGATCCCCGAGCACGGACAGACAGACGGACGCCACGCCGGCCGTCACCCAGCACGAGAGGAACCTGGCGTTAGGCCTGGGATTCCTTTCCACCCACCCCTCCCCTGGGCAGATAGCACTCTCCCTTTTCTCTTTACTGTACTTTCTGCCTTTAAGAATATTTATTTTGCTTACTGCCAATTGTAAATAAACCTGATTCACACCCGAGCTGCCTCCTGTCTGCCCACTGAGCGCTTCCGTTCTCTGCCCTGGGAAGTGGGGATGGGAAGTGCAGAGGGGGGGCTCCCTTCCACGCAGCCATCCTTCACTAGCTCAGCAGGAGGGAGGCAGGAGAAAAGGGAGACAGGGCGGCCGTCCTCTCCTCCCATGTACCCCAGGAGCTCAGCCAGGGAAGGGCTGGCAAAGGCCAGTCCATCCCACAAGGACCTGCGCAGGGAACAGGATCCGGATGCATCGCCCTTTGGCCTTTGCTCAAGCTCGCCATTGTGAAGGAGGGACCTGCCTGTCCATCCTCTGTCAAAGCCACTGCTCACTCCCCGGGCTCTGAGCCCCTCTGAAGTTTGTGCCAACTCCTAGACCCACATCTATTCCTTTGGGCTTTTTAAACCCTTCCCTTCCATCTTAGAATCACTACTGTGCATTGGCTCCCAGGCAGGAGAGAGGTAAGGGCTAGGCAATGGGGGTCAAGTGACTTGTCCAGGGTCACACAACTAGGAAATGTCTGAGGCCAGATTTGAACCCAGGACTAGTCTCTAGTCCTGGCTGTCAATCCACTGAGGCACCTAGTTACTCCTATGATTGTTTGTTTGGTTGGTTTAGCCCTTAACTTCTGTCTCAGCATCAAGTCTAAGACAGGAGAGTGGCAAGGACTAGGCAATTAGGATTAAGTGACTTGCCTTCAGTCACACAACTAGGGTGTCTGAGGTCAGATTTGAACCCAAGTCTTTCCAACTCCAGGCCTGGTGCTCTATTCATTGTGCTACCAGCTGCACCCAGGTCCATTCTTTCTTTCCTTCTCTGGTTCTGTCTCTCCCTTCGCCATATCTGTCTGTCTCCGATTCTCTCCCTCTCCCTTCCTCTCTCCTCCCTCTTTCTTTCACTCTGTATGTATCTCTCCTCTTTCTCCCTATCTCTGTCTATCTCTGAGTCTTTCTTTACATATGTCTCTCTTTCCCTTTTCCTCTCTGACATTCTTTTTCACTTTCTGTCTCGCCATGTCTCTGTGTCTCTGTGTCTCTCTGACCCTCTGAATCTCTATCTCTTTCCATCTAATTATCTCTATGTGTCTCTGTATCTGTTTGATTCTGTCTCTGAATTTCTCTCTCTCCATTTATCTCTGTCTCTGTTTCTCTATTTATGTCTTGGACCCTTGTCTCTGTGTCTCTATCACTTTGACCCTCTCCATCTCTAAATCTCTCTCTTTCTATCTAATTATCTCTCTGTGTCTGTGTCTTGGACTCTGTCTCTGTGTCTCTATCTCTTTGACCCTCTCCATCTCTGAATCTCTCTATCTGTCTCTGAGTATGTGTGTGTGTGTGTCTCTCTCTCTTCCCTGTCTCTGGCTCTGTCTCTTCATCTGCTCCCCTGCCTTCAGCTTTTCCTCTCTACACTCATTGCTCCCAGACCTCTGGTCCCGACTCTGGGGTCCCCCTTGAGCTCTTCCTGCCCTTTGGACATTTCAATCTGGATGCCCCCATAGGCTCATGTCCAAAACAGACCTTATCATAGGAGGCAACAAGCTGTGGTGGTCCCCAAGGATCTAGGTTCAAACTCTGCCTCGGATTCTTCCTGCCTTTGTAACGGTGAGCAAGTCCTTTCATCTCTGTGAGCCTCAGTTTCCTCATCTGTAAGACGAGGGAGCTGGACCAGATGGCTTTTGAAGAGCCTTCACTCTAGATCAGTGATTCCCAAAGTGGGCGCCACCACCCCCTTGTGGGTGCTGCAGCAATCTAGGAGAGCAGTGATGGCCACAGGTGCATTTATCTTTCCTATTAATTGCTATTAAAATTTTTTAAAAACTTAATTTCCAGGGGGCTAAGTCATATTTTTTCTGGAAAGGGGGCAGTAGGCCAAAAAAGTTTGGGAACAACTGCTCTAGATCTATGAACTTTCCCCCAAACCCTTTCCTTTTCTGAACTTCCTTGTTTCTGATGGGGTACCAGCATCCTCTCAGCCCAATGGGGTCCCAAGAACGTCATCTGATCTTCAGTTCTGTTGGCTCCCTACCCCCATCCCAACAGCTGCCAAATCTTTATGCCGCCTCCTCAGCATCTCTCCCATGCATCCCCATCTCTCCACTGGCATAGCCACCCCTTAGTTCAGATCTTCACCTTTTACCTGGACAACTGCTTTCACTGATTAACTGGTTCCAAGTTTCTCCCCTCTCTAGTCCATTTTTCAATCAGTTGAATGGATATTCTTAAAGTACACATCTGGTGGTGGCACTCCCCTGCTCAATAAACAACAGTGACTCCCTATTACCTCTAGTAGCAAATAAAATTTCCTTTGCTCAACTTTTTTTTATAACCCTTACTTTCTGTCCTAGTAACAAGTCCTTTTTTTTGGTTTGTTTTAATCAACCCTTATTTTATAACTTCAAACTGGATATTAAGTATTGATTCAAAGGCAAAATAGCCATAAGGGCTAGGGAATTGAGATTAAGTGACTTGCCCAGGGTCACACAGTTAGGAAGTGTCTGAGGTCACATTAGAACCCAGGAGCTCTCAATTCTTGGCTCTGTCCATTGAGTCACTGAGCTGTTTCTGCTAGTAACCACTCTTAAATGGGAAGGACTAAACAAATGAGAGATTAAATCATTTGCCCCAGGTCATGGAGCTAGAAAGTGTCTAAGGCCAGAGTGAAATCCAGGTCCTCCTGACTCCAAGCCTGGCACTCTGTCCACTGCACCATTGAGCTGCCCCTTCCTTCCTTTGACACTGAAGCCCCTTCAAAACCTAAATGCAACCTGCCTTCCCAGGCTGCCCCACACACCCACCACACTCTTTGGTCCAGCTAAACTGGTAGTCTTATTTCTTTGTCTAACTCCTATCTCCTCTCTCCATACTTTTGCACAGGCTGTTCAGCACACCTGGCGAGCACTCCCTCTCATGCCCACCTCTCCTAGAGTCTCACATTTCCTTTATGACAGTGACACTGAAATGGGGGCCATAAACCAGATAGAAGGCTCTCTATGGGCCACAGGTTGACTTAGAAAACCACATAATAGGATTACCTCTGTTTTATTCTAGTTTTTACTTATTTTGTTAAATTTCCCAATTCCATCTTAAGCTGCTTTGGGTTGCCTGGGCAAGTATTGGGGGCCACACATACCTTTTACCTAAGGGCCTGCCAGCTTTTAGAGCTTCGCTCCAAATTTTTTCCACCCTTACCTTCTGCCTTAGAATCTTCCATTCCGCCCCCCCCCCCTTATCTTCTTGCCTTAGAATCGATACTAAATAGTGGAGACGATTGGGGGTAAGTGACTTGCCCAGGATCACCCAGCTAGGAAATATTTGATGCCATATTTGAACCAAGGACCTCCCATCTTCAGGTCTGGCTTTCCCTATCCACTGAACTACCTAGCTGCCTCAGCACCTTCCTTCAAATGAACTTGTATTGACTTTGTGCAGATCTATTTTTCCTCCAGTAAGCTCCCAGAGGGCAGGGACTATTTTATTTTTTGTGACTGAATTCTGGGTCCCTGGTACAATCCCTGGTGGGCTTTAATAAAAATTAAATAAATAATATTAAAGTAATTAATAAATTAATCACAATTAATTAATTGATTGATTGGATTAATTAGATTAAGTAAAAAATTGATAATAATTAGTAAATGTATTATTAGCTTAATAAATTCTTATTGGATTGATTTGCTGATTGAATTTGTGCTTGGAAACTCCACTCTTAAGCCCCAGCCTAGAAGGAGCTGAGATGCCCAAGCCCAGTGTTCCGAGGTCCCCAAGGTTCTTTCTGGCATCAAATTGGATGACTTTATTAGCAGCTCGCACAGGGAAGGACCCCCCCCCCAAGTCCTTCCCTGATGCCTCCCCTGTCTGGGTGTCAAGATGATTCTGGACTCTCTTGGGACACCAAGTTTGAGTTCTATCTCAAGCTTGCTCGGCAACTCCATGTTCCCCTGGGTCAGCCCCTCAGTTTCTTTGTCTATAAATCAGGGGTCAGAACAGCACTTCATTCACCCCACTTCTGATGCCAAGAGGCAGCTTTAGCTCAAGGGCTAAGAGTTCTGGGTCTGAGGATTGCATGACATCACATGAGGAACCCATATTGAATCGCTTGCCATCTTGGGGAGGAGGGACAAGGGGGAGAATTTGAATGGCAAAATGTCCAGAAAACACATGCTACAAATGAGCTCTACTGATAATTGAGGGGAAATTCAGTTTAAAAAAAAAAAAAAAGATCTTTAAGAGTACTGGACTTGGAGTTAGAAGGACCCGCTTTCTAATCCAGCCTTAGATACGTGCTAGCTGTGTGACCCCGGGCAAGTCACTTACCGTCTGATGCTGGACAAAAGGATCCACTGGATTCACTGGGGAAGGAAACGACCAACCACTCCAGCCAGTATCCTTGCCAAGAAAACCCCAAAGATAGCGACGGTTCATGGGGTCGTGAAGAGTAGGACACAACGGAAGGACCTCGCTCCCAGGGCTGCTGGGAGGAGGATGAAATGAGGGAACGTTTGCAGGTGACTATTATTCTAAGGACAGGTGTGTGGAGAGCAGATGCTGACACACTCCGAGGATGGTCCCAGCCACACACTGACTAAGTCGGCTCGCCAAAGACCAGCCTAAGGAAGGAAGAGGCAGAGAAATCTTACAAAGAACTCCATAAAACCCTCTCAATGAATCATGTACTTTGATCTGAGAGGCAACAGAGGTATGAGATAGACGCTTGACCTCGGAACCAGGAAGACCCGAGTTCAAAAGTCCTGCCTCTGACCCATACTGAATGTGGAACACCCTGGGCTGGTCACCTCAGTGACTGTTTAAGACTAGAAGTTGCAGAGAAGGAAGGAAACAGGTATTTATTAAGCACCTACTATATGCCACGCACTGTGCCATGTACTTTACAAATGTCTCATTTGGGGGCAGCTGGGAGGCTCAGTGGATTGAGAGCCAGGCTTAGAGACGGGAAGTCCTGGGTTTAAATCTAGCCTCAGATACTGTCTAGCTGTGTGACCCTGGACAAGTCACTTAACCTCCATGGCCTAGCCTTCTGCCTTGGAACCAGGACTTAGCATCAATTCTAAGATAGAAGATAAGAGTTTAAAAGACATAAAACAATTTAATGTGTGGACCAGGGAGGAGGAATGTGGCAACCTTCTAAGTTCAGGCTAACCCATCCAGAAAAGAATCACATGACGAGCAACAAATCATATCACAGAAAGTGAAACTTATTATACTTTAATAGACAGGAAATTACTATTTGTTGATGTGAACATAGTTATCTCTTATCTCTTCGCTTCTGTATATAGTCACACCACCAAATTAGCCTAAAGCCCATTGTAATTGTCTTGTTCTTTGTCTTTATAGCCCCAGTTTCTCACAGAGTATTTGCCGTGTCTTCAAAAATGCTTGTTGAATGACTGAAAATAAAACAAAAATCCAGATTCTATGGGACTGGACCAGGTGGGACGAAGGAGTATGAGCAAATGAAGAAAATCAGACAAATAATAATGTACATTGAGAACAACTCCCACCTGATCCATTTAGACAGGAAACTGATGCTGAAAATCGGAATAGAGATGAATAAAGGACACTGATGCCTCTTGTGTAGAGAAGCTTCATTTATATGAGTCAATTGTCAAAAGAAGGAAGTTAAATAAACTTTAAAAGAGTCTTAACCTCTAATTATTTAATTGACTTACTTGCAAAGGGAAGAGATATGGCAGCTAAGGGCAATATTGGTTTATGATATAAAATTATTTGTAAAGTCTTACAGAGGAGGCTGATGGATCAATCAATAGACATTGATTAAGCACCTACTGTGTGCCAAACACTGTGCTGAGTGCTGGAGATACAAAAAGAGATAAAACTCGGGACTGTGCTCTCAAGGCACTCACAATCTCATGAGGGAGACAAGATGCAAACAAATAAATACAAAGCTAGATATAAAAGATAAAGAAATAACAGAGGGAATGGAGTAGAATCATTTTTTATTTTATTTTCCCCCTCAGTTACATGAAAAAAAATTTTTAACATCTTTTTAAGTTTGATTCAAATTCTCATCCTCCTTTCGTCCCCTCCCCACTCTCTGAGATGGCAAGCAATCAGATATAGATTTTATGTGTGTAATAGTGTAAAAACATCTTTCCATATTGGACATTTTGTGAAAGAACTCAAACAAAAGAAAAGTGAAGAAATAAAGTGAAATCTTAGTACATCTCAGGCAGGCAGTGGGATTTTTATTTTTTTAATTTTAAAAATTTTAATTAATTAATTATTAAGAATATTTTTCCATGGTTACATGATTCATGTTCTTTCTCTCCCCTCCTATAGCTTACGAGCAATTCCATTGGGTTTTACATGTGTCATTGATCAAGACCTATTTCCATATTATTGATATTGCACTAGGGTGATTGCTTAGAGTCTACAACCCCAATCATATCCCCATTGACCCATGTGGTCAAGCAGTTGTTTTTCTTCTGTGTTGCTGCTCCCACAGTTCTTTTTCTGGATGTGAATAGCATTGTTTCTTATAAGTCCCTCAGAATTGTCCTGGATCACTGCATTGCTGCTAGTAGAGAAGTCCATTACATTCGATTGTGCCACAGTATATACGTCTCTGTGTATAAGGTTCTCCTGGTTCAGGCAGTGGGATTATTAAGAATTGTTGAGGAAGGCTTCCTGTAGAAGGTGGAATTTTATTTGGGATGTAAAGGAAGCCAAGGAGGTCAGTAGGTGGAAGAGAGGAGGTAGACAGAACATCACAGAATGGAGGACAGGAACAGAAAATGCTTGGAGCTGAGAAATGGAGTCTTTCATTTGTGGAACTGCTGGGGAATAAGATATAAGAATTACTGTTAGTATAGGGCCACAAAACTACACACGCCCTCAGACCCAGCAATACCTCTACTGAGTTTGTAGCCCAAAGAGATCAGAGAGAAGGAAGAGGACTCACCTGGACCAAAATGCTTTTAGCAGCTCTTTTTGGCATGGCAAAGGATGGGAAACTGAGGGGTTGTCCATTGTTTGAGGACTGGATGAACAAGATGTGGTAGATAGTTGTAATGGAATACAATTGTGCCATAAGGAAGAAGGAACAGGATGAATTTAGAAAAGCCTGGAAAGACTTCTAGGAACTGATGTAAAGTGAAGTGAGCAGAACCAGGAGAACAATGTATACAGTAACAGAAATATTGTATGTTGATCAACTGGGAAAGACTAAACTGTTATCAGCAAAGCACGTCTCCAAGATAACTACAAGAGACTCATGATGAAAATGCTATCCACAGACAAAGAAGGACTTGCTGGAAACTAATCTGAAATCAAAATATGCATCTTTCACTATATTTCCTTCAGGAGATTTCTATTGTATATGTGAGATGTGTCTTCTATCATGACCTGAGCAATTTGGAATTATGTATCACATGAAAGTATGGGCATAACATAAATCAGACTATTCATCACCTTGGAGGGGGATGGTAGGGAGGGAGAAAATCTGAATTTTAAAATGTTATGAAACAATTCTCAAAAATTGTTTCTATGTGTATCTGAAAAAAATAAAAACAGGAAAAAAGAAGTATATTTGATCTTGGAGGTAATAGGGAGCCATTGGAGTTTATTGAGTAGGGAATGATTTTTTGGGAAAATTAGTTTAGAGCAGTGATTCCCAAAGTGGGCACCACCGCCCCCTGGTGGGTGCTGCAGCAATCCAGGAGGTGGTGATGGCCACAGGTGCATTTATCTTTCCTATTAATTGCTATTAAAATTTAAAAAAATTAATTTCCAGGGGGCTAAGTAATATTTTTTCTGGAAAGGGGGCAGAAGGCCAAAAGAGTTTGGGAACCCCTGGATTAGAGGCTGAATGGAAGATGGATTGTAATAGGGAAAGATGTGAGGCAGGCAAATCCACCAGTAGCCTATTACTGTACATAATGCACATAGTAATGTATATAAGAGTATATAAGAGTCCAGGAGTGAGGGGGTGAGTGTCTGCACTACTAGAATGATGGTGGTGTCAGAGGAGAGCAAGGAGCATGTTTACAAAAGAATGCAAGAGTCAACTCAGAAGCCCTGGCCACGTCTTGGACGTGGCCAGATGAGAGACAGTGAGGGATCCAGGAGGACTCCTAAGCTGTGAATCTGAGCATAGTGTTACCCTCTACAGTAATAGGGAAGATGACGGGGGAGGGTTTAGGGAGAAAGATAATGAGTTCAGTTTTGGACATGTTGAGTTTCAGATGGCTACTGGATATCCAGTTCAGGACTTCTGAAAAGCAGTGGGAGAGGCAAGAGTGGAGGTCAGCAGAGAGTGTGGGGTGGTAAAGGCAGATTTGAGAATCACTGACATAGAGATGGTCATTCAATCCACCCGAGCGGATGAGATCACCAAGTGAAGTCATGTAGAGGGAGAAGAGAAGGAGACAACTCAGGACAGACCCCTGAGCGCCGCCGCCAGTTAGAGGGCATGGCCTGGATGAGGATCTAGCAAAGGACATGGACAAGGAGTTGTCACCCAAATAGGTCTGAAGAAGAGTAGGAGAGAGTGGTATCCCCAAAACCCAGAGAGGAGGCAATATGGGGGTAGAGAGAGCAATCCACCATGTGAAAGGCTGCAGAGAGGTCAAGGAGAAGGAGAACTGAGAAAAGGTCGCTGGATTTGGCCATCAAGAAGAGATCATTGGGCAGCTGGGTAGCTCAGTGGATTGAGAGCCAGGCCTAGAGACGGGAGGTCCTAGGTTAAAATCTGGCCTCAGACACTTCCCAGCTGTGTGACCCTGGGCAAGTCACTTGACCCCCATTGCCCACCCTTACCACTCTTCCACCTAGGAGCCAATACACAGAAGTTAAGGGTTTAAATTTAAAAAAAGAAAAGAAAGAAGAGATCATTGTAAACTTTGGAGAGGGCAGTTACTGTAGAATGAAGTCCAAAGGGTTAAAAAGAGAGTGTAAAGAGAGCAACTGGAGGTCACCTATCTATCATAGAATGGCTTTTCAAGGAATTTGGTCACAAAGGACAGAAGAGAAATAGGATGATAATTACCAGGGATGGAAGGATCAAGTCAGGTTTTGTTTTTTCAGGATAAGGGAGAGAATGACAATAAGTGATAGAGTCGGGGATGGCAGAAGGGTCAATCTGTTGGAGGAGAGAGGACAGAATGGGATCACGTGGACAAGTAGAGGGGTTGCTTTG
Organism: Gracilinanus agilis; assembly: GCF_016433145.1. Taxonomy (NCBI): domain Eukaryota; kingdom Metazoa; phylum Chordata; class Mammalia; order Didelphimorphia; family Didelphidae; genus Gracilinanus; species Gracilinanus agilis. The sequence goes on along the minus strand of NC_058132.1, from coordinate 75,932,356 downwards.
GGAAGGAGGAAGGCCCCTTCATGTGAGACATAAGTAAAGAAGAGAGAGTGGCAGAAGGCGTCTGAGCGACAAATGATGGGAAAGAGAAGAAGGCCTTCATAGCAAACGGTGTTAATTTTTTTTCTGTAAAATATGAGGCAAAGAACTGGAGGAGGAGGAGCCATGGGAGCTGAAAGAGGCTCCTGAAAGGTTTGGAAGAGTCACTGAGGAGAGTGGAATAGTGAGTTGATAATGGAGTTATAGTAGCGATGAAGGATCGCGCCATCGTCATCATAATGTTAATGTCATAAATTATGTCATAAAAATGAACGTCATAAAACAGAGAAGAGAGAGAGGGTTAAAGACAGACTCGGCTATGTAGTTATCCGGAGGGCAATTAAGGATGTACCTGGGAAGACAAGAGGTGAAGATGGGAAAGATCTGCGAAATGTTAATATGAGCTTTTTTCATCACCAAGAACAACGAAATCATCACACTTGGCCTCTAGTATCACGACCCTGATTGGGCAGAAATGGTACTTTTTAGTACCATTAGGACTTTTGAGCCCCAAGACGAACTTGGCACCTGAATTAGAGCACTGTCCATAGCACGAGAGGGAGCCCAGTGGGTCGGGTGCTGAGGTGTGGATTCAGGGAGCATCTGTTAAAAGTCAATAAACACTGTGCCAACCCTGGGGACAAGCTAAGACAGTCCCCGCCCTCAGGGAGCTCACAGTCCAAAGAGGGAGACCCTGTACACACAGCTGTGTACAATTCAATCAGAGATGATCAACAGAGGGAAGGCGCCAGCATTAAGAGGAATCAGGAAAGGCTAGAAGGAGGGCTATTAGTGTGGGGGGAATCTCAGGCCCAAAAGGCAACTGAGAAAAGGAGAACCAGCTTTTGTGTGTACTTCCTCCCTTGCTTCCTTCCTTCCTTGGTGTTAGGGAGTTCCCAGAGTCTATCAGCCGCAGAATGGATACAGGATAGTGTGGCGCGGGTGGTGGGTGTCTAAGGGGCAGGGAACAGACACAAGGAGGTGGGATGGCTTTGTCTCGCTTAGAATCTCGTTGCTTTTATGCTTATAAAAGCGGGGAACCCTGGAGTGGCTCACACCCAGAATGACCTCTTCTCAGACCAGCAAGGGTGTGAAATTGGGAGTGGCCCGTTGGTTTCAGGTTTTGATGGGCCGGCGTAATAATATTCTTTATTTTACTTTAGTCATTCCTGAATCAACTTGATTGCTAGGTGGTGCCATACATAGAGTGCTGGGCCTGGAGTCAGGAAGTTCTGGGTTCCAATCCAGCCTCGGACTTTTAGTAGCTGTGGCCCCCTTGGCAAGTCACTTAGCTGCAGTCTGTCTCATTTTCTCAACTGTAAAATGGGAATGATAATAATAATTCCTCTCAGGGTTGTTGTGAGGACATAATAACAATATTTGCAAAGTGCTTTGTAAACGTTAAAAGAGCGTTCACTAGCTATTATTGTAGCGGGGTGGTGGTGGTGGTGGTGGTGGGCTAGTCATTGGCTAGCCAAAAAATTGACCCCATCCTTGCTGATTTTTAAAAGTGTGAGCAAAGGAGGCAGCTGAGTGGCTCAGTGGATTGAGAGTCAGGCCTAGAGATGGGAGGTCCTAGGTTCAAATCTGGCCTCAGACACTTCCTAGCTGTGTGACCCTGGGCAAGTCACTCAACCCCCATTGCCCACCCTTACCACTCTTCTGCCTTGGAGCCAATATACAATATTGATGCTAAGATGGAAGGTGAGGGTTTCAAATAAATACAAATACAAATAAAAAAAAATAAAAGTGTGAGCAAACTCTGAGAATCCTTCAAATAGTTAAGGAGACACCAGAATGTGGAGATAGAACCCAACTCTTGAGAGGGAATTGTTCTTTGCATTTTCCTTTGTAAATCTTCCCAAGAGCAGGGGAGGGAGAAAGGAAGAGGGAATTTTTTCTCTCCTCAAAATCCTCCTTTGGTAATGGCATCTTGTAGTAGAACAGTTTATCCAGCAGGAGACATCATGCCCAGCACAGCCAGGGAGGAATCTTGGAGGGCCTAACTGTCGAGAGGCACGGGGAGCCTAGCAGAGGTGGAGATACTGCACCGTACCCAGGCTAAGAAGTATGAGGAGCTCACAAAAAGAAGAGAAAAGCCACACCCTGACATGCTGGGCATGTGAGCTGCCTTGGCCATGAGCATTTACGTGTGTGTCTCGCCTGTAGGCTTTATGTGTGTGCCCCCATTTCCTGCAGACCCTGTGAATATTTGTGGGAGGGCACGCTCCAGGTTTGTGGGTTTTGAAAGCTCAGAAGAATAGTACTGCAGAATCCAGGTGTCGTGGTCAGCCGTGCATCAAAGCTGCAAGGAGCAGGAAGTGGCCTTTGGGATTTACCTTTGGGAGCCAGCCCAGCAGTGGCGGAGACAAAGACTCATTTGACCATCAGGTTGAATCTGAATTTGAACTCAGTGGGATTCAGGCTAGGATGAAATTGAACTAAGTTTGTGCCCACTCTTCCCAGAAACCAAGGGGAAATAGGGGAGAGGATGTCTCTGAGGTCTTGGCGGGGGTGGGGGAAATAATCTCTATATAGCTTTGAAGTATAGATCCACTCCTCCCTGCTAATTGATGTTAAATGGAACTGGCTACTTACTGGCATCTATGAGGAGAACATGGGGAGAACATAACTGGTTGGGGCTCAAGCCATACCCCACCCCCCAATGCCTCAGGATACTTCCTGAACCATAAAGGGAAGTCATAGCAAATATTGATCTGGGAAAGCAGCCAGAAATTACTAAATACAGTATTCACAGTTTAGCATTGGGGAGGGGGGGGCAGGGAAGAGTTCCAAAGTGTTTTAAAGAATGGCTGTGGCTCAGTTTCTTCATCTGTAAATTAAAGGTGTTGGATTCAGTCAGTCTTTGAGAACATCTTTGACTTTTCATTTGTAGTTAGTAGTGAGGATTTCTAGAGAGTTCAGCTTATCTTGATTCTTTTGGGCAAAACCTGGAGGGTGGTGGGCTGCCTGGGGCCTGCTGGCAACCCTGTACTAGTCCATGCGAACCATGTAAGAGGGAAATAGGTTTTAAAGCAGATTTGGAAGTTTAGACAGGCAGGCAGGAGTTGAGGTTCCATCTACGTGAGATCCCATTTGTCCCTTGTGTCTCAGCTGCCTGCTTAATGTAGTGTAGGGATTTCCCAGATCTTCAACTTTTAACCCCGAGTTTGGTCCTTAGTGTTTTAGGTTAAGTGTGACCTCAACCATCATCTTTAACCTTATAGTCTGTATTAAACCTGTATTTTTATAATTCTTTGGTCCCAGTCTACTCCCTTGTTCATTTCACAGACTCCCAGGCTAGGTGGATCTGTGGTAGCAGTTGGTATCAACTGCCAATCCATAATTCCCCATTCCTTGTACTTTGGGGAGTTTTGGGTTTCCCCAGTTTACTTCCAGTCTATTATCCCTGTCCAAACAGTTCTTCTTCTCCCCTTTCTCTGAACCCAGTAATATTTAAGTTACCTACAAGGGTTTCACCATAAGACTTCTAAGCTCTGACTTTCTGGGATTATTTGAGCTTGAGTCTTTCTGACCCGCAAGTCCAGTGGTCTATCTACTTTCCAGCCCTGCCTCTCCTGGCTTGCTTAAGTTTTATTTCCCCCTATTCCCAGGCTATTGACTTTCTAGAATTTCTTTCAAAATCCTTTAGCCCAAACGAAGGCTTTTAAGTTTTTTTGTGTCGCAGCCCCTTTGGCACTTAGCCTGGTAAAGTCCATGACCTCTGGCTCAGAATCAAGTTTTTAAATACATAAGATAAAACACAAAGGAGACTAGTTATATTGAAATAGTTATCAAAAAAATTTTTTTAAGTTCATGACGCTAGGTTAAGAACCCTTGATCTAGTCCAATGTACCTACTTTACAGATGAAGAAACTGAGGCCCAGAGAAGTGACAAAATTTTCTAAGATCCATTGAGTTGGTGTCTGAGTCAAAATATGAACCCAGATGTCTTTACACCTAGCCCAGGGTTCTTTCTGCTATTCCATGCTGAAATGACTTGAGGAGAAAGCAGGGGATCCTGGCTTAGAGCTCAGATTTGGATGGGGCTAGACATGGGGCTGGGACCAAGAGGTCAGAGGGGAGGGATGGGTGGGATCCTCACCTTTGTCCCCCTCCTGTACTCCAGCAGGAATCTGCTGAGCGGGCAGAAATGCTCAGGGGTAGTGATGGAGAGGAGCAGGAGGTCTGAGCTGCTGTCCCCACACATCAGCCTCTCAGGACTGATGAGCTGAGAGATGTCTCTCTGCTCCCCTGGAAGCCTGGGCAATGGCCAGCTTTCCCAGGCCTTCCATCCCCAGTTAGGCTGCTGCCTCTCTCATGACCTGGCCAGGTTTTTGTAACTGCTATGAGCTGTATCATATACCCAGTAGCAGTCAGTGCAGGCTCAACAGGGTGAGGAGTCGGTCAGTACCAGACATTGGAGAAGGGAAGAGAGGAAGAAGGTGACAAGCATTTATTAAGCACCTATTATGTGCAAGGGATGGTGCTAAATGCTTTACAAATATAGTCTCTTGCACAACAATCCTGGGAGGTAGGCAGCATTATTCCCCCCATTTTAGAGTTGAGGAAACTGAAGCAAACAAGGGTTAAGTGACTTGTTTAGGGTTACACACTTAACGTGTCCATGGTCAAATTTGAACTCAGGTCTTCTTGACTCTAGGTCCATTGCTTTATCCACTGCACCACCGGTTGCCTGGTTAAGAGAGAGAGGGTCTCAAAATCTCTCCAAGTCTTCCAATCCAGCTTTGTCATTCACTCTACACGTAGTTTTAACTTCTTAAGTCACTTAACCTCTGTTTGCCTCAGTTTCCCCATCCACACAATAGGAAGATTGAAGTAGATGGACTTTAAGGTCTCTTTCTGCCCTGATGTTCTAGGATCTAATATTCCATCTTTTAAATATCTCTCCTTAAAAAAATAAAATGTTAGTTCTACTATTAGTATAGTGGAGTGAGTACTGAGACTAGAATGAGGAAGACCTGGGTTTGACTTCCTGACTGTACGACCATGAAAAAGTCATTTAGCCTCTGACCCTCAGTTTTCTCATTTCTAAAATGGGTATAAAAACAACTCCCAAAGTTGTGTTAGGATAAGATGAGATTATATCTGTAAAGTACTTTGCAAACTGTAACACATTATTTATATAGGTGAAGTGTGTTCTGCTGCTGCCTCAAAGGTGGCCTTCAGCTTCCCCATTCCTGTGCTAGGCAAGCCAAGAAGGAAAAGCTGGCCAGAGGAGTCAATGACAGACAACAGGAAGATACTCTGCCTGGGGTGGAAGGTTGACTGGGATTTTTCCAACACGGGAAGCTAGCGAGGTCCCTGCCTTAGAAGGTCAAGAGGATGGCTTGCGTGAATACTGGGGCCCTAGTGGAATCCGGCCTTGGAGGCCCAGCCCCCATGGCCTGGTCATGGCCAGGGGATCTAGGCAGAGACATATACCTGCCCCTCCCCCTTGGGCCTCACCTGAAAGGAATGTGGGGCCGATAAGGGGCAGCCATTGTCTGACTTCCTGTTTTCGGGACGTCCTGAGCCTGGAAAACTCCCGGAGTGGGCAGGAGCCAAGGTCCTCCCTGGCCTGGGGAAGGCAGCAGACCCAAGGCACAGGAAGGAGGGTGGGTCTTCACTAGGCAGTCCTCCGGGTGCCCTCCCCTCTCTGGAGAGACATGCTTGCTCACTCGTGTATAATAGCAACACTGTCACCACCAAGGAACACTGTGTACTTCTTGGTAATATTTGGTAATTCAATACTGTAAAATCAGAGAAACTGGAAGGGACTTCAGAGGATACCTCATCTTGCTCTACCTGAATAGAAATCTCCTTTCCCATATCTTGTCTCTGCTTAAATACTTCAATGGAGAGGGAGCTCACTACCTGTAGAGGCAGCCCTTTGCCCTTGAGGATAGCTTGGTTTGGGTCATGAAGTTCTTTTTGTTAAGCCAAAATGTGTTTAATTGTACCTTCTCCTTATTGGTCCTGATTCTACCTTCTGGGGTCAACCCACAGGAATAAATCTGATGTCTCTTTCCCACAATGCACCTTGAAGGCTTACCATATCATCCCTGAGTCTTCCCCAGGTTAAATATCCCATTTCCTCAACAGATTTTCCTATAACTTAGTCTCCAGTTCTCTTGTCACCTTGGTTGTGACGTTCCCTGGACGTGCTTCAGCTTCAGTTTATAACCCGACCCTCATCGTTGGTCACAACATTCCAGATGGGGTTGGAACAGGCCAGAAAAAGTTGGGATTGATCCCTTCCGTGTACCTGTTAACCCTGCTTTACTGAGAGCTCCAAAGGGCATAGACCAGAATTCCAAAATGTGGGACAAGGTGAAAGTCTCCCCCTTTCCCACCTCGATAGGCCCCCAAAGGCTCATAAGGAATATATCAGGGCTCTGCGCAAGAAGTCCATGGTGCCAGGTACCTCTACATCACAAGCTCATGGCGCCAAGGTCCTCTGTGCCAGCCAAAGGAAAATCAGTTAAAGGAATGTCCAATGAAATGGGACAAAGGTTTTTGAAGTGGGCAGAACCTGTCCCGAGTGATGTGTCCTTGGCACTGGGGATGGTCAGGACCTAAGCCATATATACTTCCTAATATGGACTCTTGGTACCCAAAGGTCTTCTGGGTGAGAAAGATAAAGACTGTGATAGGTCCAGACAGGGACAGAGATGGAGTCAGAGACAAGAATAGAAACAGGAACAGGGACAGAAGTAGGGATAGAAGTAAGGAGACATGGACAGGCATAGAGGGAGAAAGAGATAGAGAGACACCCAGAGATACGGAGAGAGACAGAAACAGACAAGGATAAAGATCGAAAAAGAGGCCAAAAAAAGTCGTAGGGACAGAGAAAAGGACAAAGTTGGAGCTAAAGAGAAGTCCGTCAAGATTGTGAATGGTTTGGGGACTGTGCTATCTCCTGACTTTGTTCTAACATTCAATGGTGCTTCGGCATCTTTATTTCCCATCATGACACTGCCTTTTTCAGAGTTCCTGTTACTTTACAAGTCTTCCACATCCTGTTCCAAGTTGCCCATTCTCTTAGAAATCTTTTAAGAGTTCTAACTTCATTCCTTGCATCATTCCTTAAGTCCTTTACTTAGCTTTGAAATCATTTTTTTAATCACTTTGCATTTGTTCCCAATTCATTTCTGGGGCTCCTTTTGGCTATAGTTATCGTTTAGTCACGTACGACTCTTCGTAATCTTGAGGACCATAGTTTGTCAATCCTGCCCATGGGCCACATTTACAGCCTTGTCAGCTCTGGGAGAGGGGAGGAAAATGAATCATGGAAACATGGAAAAACATCTTTAATTAGTTAATTAATTTGAAAAATACTGTCCATGGGGTTTTCTTGGCAAAGATACTGGAAGGATTCACCATTTCCTTCTCTAGTGGATTAAAATAAACAAAGGTTAAATGACTTGCCCAGGGTCACACAGCCAGTACATGTCTGAGGCTGGTTTTGAACCTAAGTCTTTCTGACTCCAGACTTAGCACTCTAACCAATGGGCCACCTAGATGCCTTGGCTATAGTCACTGCAATTTCTTCTTTCTTTTTGGGGGTGGGGTGGAGTGGGGTAAGTGTTGAGGTACTTTCCCTTCTTTACAAAACTGTCCGCTCTACCTAGGCTAGAGCTCGGAGTAAAATCTTTGGGAACAGAGACTCTGTTTAAGAAGTCAAGGCCAACTAATCTCCATGTGTACTTTGATCCCAACCTCTCTGGTCTTCTTCAGTGTTTGCATTCCACACCACTGCCCTTCTCCCTTAGCAGCTATTGTCTTCTCTCTTATTCTAACTTTCAATCTCTCTCTGTCTACTGACTCTTTTGAGTCTGCCCATGTCTTCTCGGTCCTTAAAAAAATAAGCACAGCGTCCTAGCTGGGTGACCCTGGACAGGCCACTTAGCTCCCACTGTCTAGACCTTACCACTCCTCTACCTTGGAACCAATACTTAGTATGGATTCTAAGATGGAAAATGAGGGTTTAAAAAAATTAAAGAGAAGCGACAAGGACAGAGACAGGAATGGAACCATGTGATAGAAGTGTTTCCCAGCCCTTTCCCCCCTTTTCCATCCCCTCCAACTATTTATCATCCTATATCTCTTCCTGTTCTTAGCTAAACTCCTCAACAAAGCGGTCTCCATTCTGAGCCTCCACTTCCTCTGCTCTCATTCTCCACTAAATCATCTGTAATCTGTAATCAGGCTTTCATTATTCAACTGAAACTGCTCTCTCTAATCCTACCCATGATCCTTTCCCTGCCAGACTGAATAGCCCTTTCTGGATCTCCTCCTTCTGACCGATTCAGCATCTGACACTATGAACCATCTTTTTCTTCCTCTGGCTACTCTGGTTTTCCTGGGCACTGCTCTCTCTTGGCTTACCTCCTACCTGTCTGACCGCTCCTCCTCAGTCCCCTTTGCTGGATTTTCAGCTTTGCCGTATCTCGACTGCTAGCGAGGATGTATATGATGCTTGAAGCTTGCCTTACAGAACAAAAATCTGGATGTATGCACATATATGAATAGATGTAGATATCCCAAAGACGCTGGCAATCAGATGATCTCCATTTTACAGATGAGGCAGATAGAAGTTAAATGATTTACCCAGGGTCACACAATTTACTAATTGTCTAGAATTGGAAGCAGGATTTGAACTTGAGTATTCCTGACCTTAGGTTTAGGGCTTTATCTGCTTAGCTGCCTCAATCATGTCTATTCTGTTGTGCTCCATTCCCTAACAAAAAGCTACCTATTAGATATCTTGAACCAGATTTCCCACAGGTATCTTGAACTCAAATATGTCCAAAACAGAACTCTCTATTCTTCCCCTTACCTCAATCTATTTCTCTTTTTTGTTTAAACTCTTACCTTCTTAAAAAAAATTCTGAGTATCAGTTCCAGGGCTTCAGAAGAGCAGTAAGGACTAGGCAATGGGGGTTAAGTGACTTGCCCAGGGTCACACAGCCAGGAAGTGTCTGAGGCCAGATTTGAACTCAGGACCTCCCATCTCCAGGTCTGGCTCTCTATCAATCTACTCATCTATTTCCCTGTAACTGTCAAGGGCATCATCATCCTTTCAGTCACCAAGATTCTCAACCTCAGTGTCATCCCTGAATACTTTCTCTCATCCCATATAGCCAAAAAGCTGCCAAGTCTTGGCAACTTCCATTTGTCGCTGTTAACGTTCAGTCATTTTTCAGGTGTGTGTCCTCTCGGTTTCTTGGGGTTTTCTTGGCAAAGATACTAGAGTGGTTTGCCATTTCCTTCTCCAGCCCACTTTACAGATGAGGAAACTGAGGCCAACAGGAATAAATGACTTGCCCAGGATCGCACAGCTAGTAAGCATCTGAGGTCAGATTTGAACTTAGGAAGATGAGTCTTCCTCACCCCAGGCCTGGACCTGGGCACTATGGCGCCACCTAGTGATCCTTAGCAACCTCTATAACATCTCTCCTATACATCCTATACATACCTCTCCACTCATCCAGGCACTACTCTAGTTCAGGCTTCCTCTACTTTCCCCTGGACTATTGCAATAGCCTTCTACCTGGTCTCCTTGCCTCAGTTTCCTCCCCAATCACAACCCATCTTCCGCATAGCTACCAAAGTGATTTTCCTAAAGCATAGGGCCGGCTTTTACCTTCCTCAGTTAATTCCAGCTGCTCCTTGTTAGCTCTAGGATCACACGAAACCCCCTTGGCTTGCCCTTTCAAGCTCTCTAGTCAGCCAGGCAACAAACACGTATTAAGCACCTACTATGTGCCAGGCTGTGCTAAGGGGCTGCAGATACAAAGAAAAGCAAAAGAAAGCTCCTGCTCTTAGGGAGTTGGGTCTGACGGAGAAGCTAGATGACAGGCAAACAACTGTGCACAAAACAAAGAGACTATGGAGAGAATCATTGGGGGAAACCTCAGAGGAAAGGCACTAGCATGGTGGAGAACTGGGAAGGCCCACTCCAGGAGGAAGGACTTTGGTAGAGGCTAGAAAGGAATGAGAGAAAGCAGAAGGTGGAGAGGAAGAGGGAGAGCATTCTAGGCATGGGCACGGGCAGTGAAAACACCGGTATGAGGAGCTCCAAGACGACCAGTGTCACTGGATCACAGACTGAGGGAGGGGGAGTAGCATCCTTTAATTCTTTTATTTAGATTTAAGATAGAAGAGGTCTGGAAAGGCAGTACGAGGCTGGGTTACGAAGGGGGTAAAAGCCAAAGAGAGGATTTTCTATTTGATCCTGGAGTAAATAAATGTGCGGTGCCTGGAATAAAGTTAAGGGCCATAGAAATGTCAGCTATTATTATTGAGATAGCTAGGTGGTGGTGGTGTTCAGCCTTTGCTTTCTTTTTTTTTTTTAAACCCTTTCCTCCCATCTTAGAATCCATACCAAGTATTGGTTCCAAAGCAGAAGAGTGGTGAGGGCTAGGCAATAGAGGTCAAGTGACTTGCCTGAGGACACACAGCGGAAAAGTATCTGATGATTTGAACCCAGGACCTCCCATGTCTTAGTCTGACTCTCTCTATCCACCAAGCTACCTAGCTGCCCCCTTTCATCCTTCATTTTCAAAGAAGACCAGTGACATTATGGCGTGATGTCTTGACTTGCTTATGAAAAGGATTTAAGCGAGGCAGAGTGCACAAAGTCATCAGCCTCACTCTCTCTTCCAGACTCATTGAAGTCCAGTGGCAGGACAAAAATGACCTGGGATGCACTGGATGACCTCGGCATCTTCCATGTCTGACCACGCTCCACAGCACCTGCTTCAGCCGCCTTCATGGCTTTTGAAACAAATTAGTGTCATCCCCCCATTCCACCAGGAAAGTCTTTATGCTTGAGGCAGACATCCCCCTAACTCAACCACGAGTGGAAGCCTGTTGGTTATCTTCAACCTGGTTTAGCCCATTGGCTGAGACACCTTAACCAGAGTATAGCCACTGCACGTGTTAGTCTTGTGGATCCACAGGTGAGAGTTGGGTGGCAAGTGGGCGCTGCTTAGAGGGATGGATTTAGAGACAGAAAGACTTGAGTTCAAAATCTAAACTCAGACACTTACTAGCTGTATACCTTGGGTAACTCACTTAATGTGTGATTGCCTCAGTTTCCCCAACTGTGAAATGGATAATAATAGCACCTACCAGATGGGATTGCTGTAAGGATTAATAACCTGGTGCCTGATACAGGGTAGGTGCACTAGAAATACTAGCTAGCTTTAGGTACAATTATAACTTCTATTCCCATGACTCCCAGATGGATATATTTAAAAATGTTTTTTTTCTTTTTTTCTTTGGAATGTTTTCTCATGATTACATGATCATGATCCCCACTCCCAGAGCTGACAAGCAGTTCCACTGGGTTATACGTGTATCATTGTTCAAAACCTATTCCCATGTTATACATATTTGAAGTAGAGTGATCTTTTAACATCCAAACCCTAATCCTAGCCCCACTGAACCATGTGATTGATCCTATGTTTTTCTTCTGTGTTTCTACTCCCACAGTTCTTTCTCATAAGTCCCTCAGCATTGTCCTGGATCATTGCAGTGCTGCCAATACAGAAGTCTATAACGTTCGATTATGCCTCAGTGTATCAGTCTCTGTGTACAATCTCCTCCTGGTTCTGCTCGTTTCACTCTGCATCAATTCCTGGAGGTCTTTCCAGTTTACATGGAATTCCTCCAGTTCATTATTCCTTTCAGCACACAATAGTATTCCATCACCAACAGATACCACAATTTGTTCAGCCATTCCCCAATCAAAGAGCACCCCACCATTTTCCAGTTTTTTGCCACCACAAAGAGCTTGGTTATAAATATTTTTGTACAAGTCTTTCCCCCTGTGATCTCTTTGGGGTTTAAACCCGGCAGTGGCATGGCTGGATTGAAAGGCAGATAGTCTTTTTGAGCCCTTTGGGCATAGTTCCAAATGATATCCAGAATGGTTGGATCAAATCACAACTCCACAGGCAATGCATTAGAGTCCCAATTTTGCCACATCCCCTCCAACATTGATCACTTTCCTTTACTGCCATATTGGCCAGGTATAAGGTGGTACCCAGATGGATATATTATGATGATGATTCTTACTTTTTTGTCCTAGTAACAACACTGGGATAGAAGGGCAAGGACTAGGCAATGGAGGTTAAGTGACTTGCCCAGGGTTACACAGCTAGGAAGTGTCTGAGGCCAGATTGGAACCCATAACCTCCTGTTTCTGGCCCTGGCTCGCTTTACACTGAGCCACCCACCCAGCTGCCCTATTATTATTGTTATTAAGTGGGGGTGAGAGGGTGACATGATCAGACCTGTGCTAGGAAAATCACTTTGGTGGCAGAATAGAGAATGGATTGGAGTGCGGAGAGCCCGAGGGCAGGCAGACCCACGAGCAGGTTACTGCAATAATCCAGGTGTGAGGTGAGGAGAACCCGTACCAGGGTGGTGGCAGTGCCAGGCAAAGGGAGAGGGCATGTCTGAGAGACGCTGCAAAGGTGAAACCGGCAGGCGTTGGCAAAGGCTTTGGATTTACGACTTGGCTCCTTCCTCCTCTTTCTACTGTTCCGTAGGGATAATCATAGAGAGCAGCTACCTTCTTGGCTGTTGTGAGAATCAAGTGCCGGGAGCAGCGCGGAGCCATCAGCCCAGTGCCTGGCACACAGGGGGCTCTGGAGAAGTGCCCGGTGCCATCCTTGCCCTTCTCTTCCGCACACTCTACTGCCATCCCGCACTGATCCAGCTGCCGCCCTCAGCTTCGTCTTCTCTTCACAGCTGCTCTCTCTCACAGTCCCCCACGTGAAGCTCTTCGCCTTCTTCAGGTCTGTCTCGGGCTCCAGCTTCCCCACTGCTGCAGGAAGCCTTTCCCGGCCCCTCAGCTACCAGTGCCTTCCCCTCTAACCTTCATTCTCTTTATGGTAGAGGATCCTGCCCTATAGAATGTATACTCTCGGAAACTGGGGTTTCTTTTTTTGGCTTCTTTGTATCCACAACACTTAGCACAGTGCCTGTCGAGCAGTCATAGCTAACTTAGACATTGGCTCTCTTTCATTTCCCCTTTGAAAATGCATATATGGGGCATCTGGGTGGCTCAGGGGATAGAGAGCCAGGCCTTCAGATGGAGGTTCTGGGTTCAAATCTAGCCACAGGCACTTCCTAGCTGTGTGACCCTGTGCCAGTCACTTAGCCTTTCGCATCTAGCCCTTATTGCTCTTCTGCCTTGGAACTAATACACAGTATTGACTCTAAGGCAGAAAGTCAAGGTTTAAAAAAACTGAGGTAATAGGTAGAGGCCAAGTGACTTGCCTCAGGGTCTCCCATAAGGTGGAAAGCTGGATTTGGACTCTGCTGCCTTCAGGCCCAGCATTTCTATCCAGTGTATGTGGGAGCTACTTGCAGTAAGTAAGCATTGAAAGTCCATTAGCAAGGGGCAGCAAGGTGGTTCACTGGGTTGAGAGTCAGCTTAGAGACCAGAGGTCCTCGGTTCAAAGATGACCTCACACACTTTCCAGCAGAGGAGTCCTGGACAAGTCACTTAACCCCAATTGCTTAGCCTTTGCCTACCTAGTCTTCTGCTTTGGAACCAATACACAATAAAGGAAGGGTTTAAAAAAAAAAAAGTTCATTAGCAAGGGGCAGCTGGGTGGTTCATCGAATAGAGAGCCAGCCTATACACCAGAGGTCCTGGGTTCAAATCTGACCTCAGACACTTCCCAGCTGGGTGATCCAGGACGAGTCACTTAACCCCAATTGCCTAATCTTTACTGGTCTTTACCTTGGCACCAACACCCAATAAGGGAAGGTAAGGGTTTTTTTTTTTTAAGTTCATTAGCAAAGGGCAGCTAGATGGCTCAGTGGAAAGAGAGCCAGGTCTGGAGATATGTGTGGAACAGGGTGGAGACCACCCCTCATGGAGGTCCACTTTTCACAATGAAAGTTCAGAGTAAGAAGTTATGAGCAGAAAAGATGGAGTTTATTTCTCCTTCATGAAAGAGGGCACCACCACTAATCATAAAGCAAATGTACCCTCTTCTGGTTGGACCTGGTCTTTTATTAGCTTTAATCACAAACCCTTCCCCCTCCTTCCTCCACCTCTTTTTCCCATCTGCCCCACAGAAACTGGGAGCTGAAACTTACAGGCTAGTCTTACCCAATCAGAAAAAAGGTACGAACTAAGTTTGAACACCTATAGCTTGGCACAGAAGCTTCTGAGCCAGTTAGTGTAACCACAATTTGACACTTGTAGCATACTGGGACATACTCGGGGGTACAGCTTAACAGAAGGGGGGGTGTCACGGTTAGAATGATATACTCAACAGCATGTTTGGAAGCTGGCATTCTGCTTGACCAGGGACTTTCAGAAAATCTATTTTGAGAGCAAGACACAGCTCACTCCTCACAGATGGAAGGTCCCTGAGTTCAGATCTGGTCTCAGACACTTCCTAGCTATATGACCCTGGATAAGTCACTTAACCCCATTTGCCTAGACCTTACCTCTCTTTTGTCTTGGAACTGATACTTAGTGTTGATTATAAGACAGAAGGAGGAAGGAAGGAAGAGAAGAAGGAAGGAAGAGAAGAAGGAAGGAAGGAAGGAAGGAAGGAAGGAAGGAAGGAAGGAAAAAAGAAAACTCATGAATGTGGACTGTCTGCCTTTATAGAACTCTGGGCAGGAATCCCATTTGGGTCTTGGGGACTTGCTAACCAGCCCCCAGCCTCCTAATGCCTGCCCAAGTTCTATCTTGCTTTGTTTAGCCTAGGATTTAAAATGTACAAATTAGCATCCAATACTTCATAACTTTATCAAAATGTCTCCACCCCCATTCTATGAATAGCCTTATCTCTTTCCCAACTTCATATGACCCAAAGGAACATACTCTTAATATAGATTATAATACATTTACTGAGCTGAGACAGAGGAAAAAGATAAAACATCAGAACTGTTTCGCGGCTGGCCATCCAAGTGCTCCAATAAAAGCCCCAAATTTCAACATCTTTCTTCTGAATCTTTAGTGCACCTGAATGATTGTTTTATGGAAATACTTTCCAATGCTTCATTTTCAGTCTTTGAAAGAGAGGTAAGGGGGGCAGCAAGGTAGCACAGTGGATAGAGTGGATAGAGACAGAGGCCTGGAGTCTTGAGAACCTGGGCTCAGGTTTGACCTCAGACACTTCTTAGCTGTATGACTGTGGACAAGCCACTTAACTTCCATTGCCTAGCCCCTACTGTTCCTCTATCTTAGAATTTATACTAAGACAGAAGGTAAGGGCTTAAGAGAAAGGAAGAAAGAAAGAGAAAAGAAAGAAAGAAGGAAAGAAAGAGTGAGAGGGAGGAAAGAAGGAAGGAAGGAAAGAGAAGGAGGAAGGAAGAAAGAAAGGAAGGAAAAGAGGAAGGAAGAAAGAAAGAAGGAAAGAAAGAAAGGAGGAAGGAAAGAAAGAAAAGAAAGGGGGGGAAGGAAGGAAAGTGAAAGGAAAGGAGGGAAGAGAGGGGGGAGGAAGGAGAGAGAGAAAGGAAGGAATAGAGGAAGGAAAGAAGGAAGGAAGGAAAGAAGAAAGGAAAGAAGGAAGGAAGGAAGAAAGAAATGAGGAAAGGAAGAAAGAAAAGAAAGGGAGGGAGGGAGGAAGGAAAGTGAAAGGAAAGGAGGGAAGAGAGTGGGAAGGAAGGAGAGAGAAAGGAAGGAAGGAAAGAAAGGAGGAAAGAAAGAAAAAAAGGAGGGAGGAAGGAAGGAAAGTGAAAGGAAAAGAGGGAAGAGAGGGGGAAGGAAGAAGAGAGAAAGGAAGGAAGGAAAGAAGGAAAGAAGGAAGGAAGGAAGGAAGGAAGGAAGGAAGGAAGGAAGGAAGGAAGGAAGGAATCATAGAAAGAGCTTAAAGGGACTTTAGAAGTTGTCTGGTCCCATCCCCTCACTAAAGAGAAGGAAACTGAGGTTTAGAGATTTTAAATAATTTGCCCAAAGGTCACAGAGGTTGTAAGTAACAGAACCGGACTTTGATTTTGGATTCTGTGACTCCAAGCTCAAGAATCTTAACATGAACAAATTCTCCTGCTCCTGGTGCTTCAACAGGCAGGCATGGGCACCACGGTCAGAGCTGTACTGGTCTTCTCATAGGGACTGCTTGGCATTGTCCCACATTGCCCTTTGCTCATCTCTTGCTGGGCTTCTCTTGGGGTACTCGCCATCCTTGAGACTTCTAAGAGTTTCCGAGGCTTCTGTCTCTAAGCCCTGGATGCCCAGAAAAGCAGAGACCCCCCCCTTACACACACACATACCCTACCCCACGAAACAGACTCGTTGTCCATGCCGTGTCTCTCTGGTATGCCCGGTATGCTTGCTATGAAGAAGTCTGCCCCAGTACGGCGTTATGTGACCTTTCCCTAATGCGTTTATGATGAAACACTGGGGCTGTTCCCTCTCTGCCCTGCATTTTGACTTCTCTCTGGCCTTCAGAGATTCCGGAAATTGCAGGGGACGGACCACGGCTATTTCCAAATGCGGCTTCTGCTTTTCCCTCCAGAGTTTCTTCATGAGGTTAGGAGATTTTCTTGTTTACTCAACTGTCCAATCTCTGGTGGCTTTCTGTGGGTTTCTTTGCTTTCTCTTCTTGTTTTCGTGTATATTCTCAAGTCATATTTTGGTGCCTTTCCTGTTGTCTAAAGTCAAGAGGATCTGGCTTGGAATGCAGCCTCGCATAGTAGCTGGGTGATCCCGGACAAGCCACTTAACCACTCTTAGCCTCAGTTTCTCCATTTGTAAAATGAGGAAAATAGCAGCACCTCTCTCCCAGGGCTGCCGTAAGGATCCAAAGAGAGGACCCAAGTCAAACATTCCACGAACTTTGAAGAACGACGTCCACGTCCGTTTTGGTGACTAATAATCATCATATTTGTGCAAGGCTTGGCGCAGCACAGCGGCAGGTACCATATCAAAGCTGGCTCTAATCACCATCATCTCATTCTCTTCATCTTTTTTGATGGAGTTCAGATAGAATCAGGCCACAGGCAAGTCACTAACCCGCTCCTTTCATTCTCCCCCAAGGGGTGACAGAAGCACCTGTCTGGCGGGTACCTGTGAGGGTCCAGACAGGAAGTCCAGAGCCTCAAAGGGCTAGACATGTGATCTAGTGGTACAGAGCAGTGAGGATTTGAACTCAGATCTAATGGTGTTTCCACAGGGTCCAAAAGATAGCTCCTTGCTTCCTCCTCTTTGTGCATGAAAAGTCGGATCTGGGTGGGGGTGCTTAGGCGCGCCCCTTTCCACTCCCCCAGCCACTACCCAAGGGTCAGGGAATGCTTGGGGTGGCCCAGTGCTGCAAAGGGAGCGAGTGCTCGGGCCTGGGGAGGAGGGAGGAGGAGCTGAGGTTAGCGGAGAGCAGCAGCGACACCTGGCGGCCTGGGGTGCAGCTTTCAGGCTAGTTCTTGCCTCGACCCCAAAATACACATCCCTGAGGGAGGCGAGGCGCAGCAGAGGGGTGCAAAGTGTAGGAGGGAGGAGAGGAAGGGAGGGACATGGGGGCCCTGGGGTCAGCCTAGATCCAAGAGATCCTGGGCTGGGCCTGCTCTGCCTGGACAGGGAGGGAAGGAGATGGAGGACTCTACCGGGGACCCAGGCACCTTCCCTCCACACACACCCTGCTCGTCCAGGGCCTGACCCAGTCCTATGCTCCCAAAGCAGGGCAGCTGCTCACTCCTCACCCAGCTTTCTTAGCTTGACCTAGAATAAACTCTCTCTCTGTCTCTCTTCCCATCTGTCTCTCTCCCTCTCTCTCCCCGCCTGTCTACCTCTCTGTCTCTCTTTCTCCCTCCTCCCCCAACTCCTGTCTTTGTCTCTCTCCTACTCTCTCCCTCCTGTCTTTCTCTCTCCCTGACTCCCTTCCTCCTCCTTCTCCTTTTTCTCCTCCTCCTCCTCCTACTTCTCTCTCTCCCGTCTCTCTTCTGTCTCTCATCTCTCTTTCCTTCCCCTCTGCTTATCTTTCCCTCTCCTCTCTTTTTCTATGTCCCTCTTTTCTCTCCTTCGCTTGTCTTGTTCTTCCTCTCCTCTCTCTTCTTTCTCTCATTGCTCGGCTGTCTCCCTTTCTTTTCTTTCCTTCCCTTTTTCCCCTCCCTCTTCCCATCTTTCTCTCCTTTCCTCTCTGCTTCTGTCTCTCCCTCTCTTCTTTCTCTTCTGTTCTTGTTCCCCCTCTCCTCTCTCTCTTCTTTCTCTCATTGCTTGACTGTCTCCCTTTTCTTTCTCTCTCTCTCTGTCTCCATCTCTCTCTCCCCCTTTGCTCTTTTAGTTCCTGTTTTCTCTCTCCTACTCTCCCTCCACCCTTCTTCCTACCTCTTCTGCAGTGGCTTCCTGTCTGCTTTCTTTCCGTCTCTTCCTTGCTTTAAAATTATTCTCGATCTCATTTATGCATCACCTTTATTTCTGAATATGTCTTTCTCCCTCCCCATCCAGTGATCCATCCTTTGTAACAAAGAATCAAAAAGAAAAAAGAAAACTAGCTCTTCTGCTATCATCATTGAACCCATCAATTCATTTTGTCTGAGAATAGCGGGAACAGTTCCCAGCTGTAGTTCCCCACCCTCCGTAGAGCCCCTTTCTGTCTGTTGAACTAGACAATGACATCTATATTCATTTCTTCCGCTTTAGAATCATCTATTTCACCATCATGGAATCTCTGACCTGAGAGAGGCTGCCTCCTAGTGCCAACTTCCCACACACCCTTACCTATCAATCATCACCCACCTCCAAAAAAAGGTGGCCACATGGCTGGTGGTTGGATATTTCTCCTGACTTCCTATAGTCAGGGACAGGTGATCATCCCCAAATACAAGTATCTCTTTGCCCTTTTGTTAGAGGTTCACCGTCTAACCCAATTCAATCTTTATTTCCTGAATTGTTTCCATTTTTAAAGGAGATATTAAGGAATTTTTCTACGATTCCAATGAAATTCTCCTATAAGCCTAAAACATGGTGTAAAGGAGTCCTTACTTATGTGGAGAGGACGAGGGGCCTGAGCCACTGGATAAAGGCAACCAACCCACAGGGCTAAAGGATTCAGTGAATAGAATGCCGGGCCTGCAGTGAGGAAGATCAGAGCTCAAATCTGCCCTCAGATACCTCCTAGCTGTGTGATCCTGGGCAAGTCACTGCACCCTGTTTGCCTCTGTTTCCTCATCTATAAAATGAGCTGGAGAAGGAAATGGCCAACCACTCCAGAATCTCTACCAAAAAACCCCAAATGGGGCCATGAAGAGTTGGTCACAACTGGAAAACGATTGAATAAATTGGCCCACAAGATACATGTAGTGACTGGCTGAAAGACGGGGCCCTTCGGGCAAATATAAAAAAAGTGAGCAGATGGCTCAGGACTCAGGAGTGGGAGGTGGCCAAGCCTTAGTGCAGTTTTATGGAGATCTCCCTGGCAGGGGAGGGGGGCATCCAGCCTGCCCCTTGAGCCCCGGGGCCCTGAGAAGGGAAGGGCCGTCACACATCACCGGTCACAAGCACAGCCCCAGATCGGGTCTCTCTTCAGGCGTAGTCATCCTTTTTAAACCCCACTTGGTTTAGCCATTTCCAGATCGATGAACATTTTACTTTCCAACGAAGGTTTTAAAAAGATGTCTTGGAGAGGTAAGTGCGGGAAAAGGCACAGGGGAGGAATAGGAAGAATGGAGACAATCTCTCCCACGAGGCAGATGGGAAGCGGCTGAGCAGGGAAGAGACGCCGCCTGGGTGGACAGGTGGAGGGGACGGGAGTGGGCGGGAGAGGGCCTGGGCCAGAATGGACAAGCCTGGGTGAGGGGATGATGGAAGCTCAGCCTCCCCCTGATGCCTTGGCTCTGGCTTCAGCCCCGACACACGGGATGTGCACAGCTGCACACAGGTCTTAGAATTGGAACAGACCTCGGAGATCATCGAGTTCAACCCATTTATTCTACAGCTGAGGAAACAGAGGTCCAGAAACAGGAATGTGCTTGACCAGCAACAGAAAGCCGGTTAATGGCAGAACTGGCATGTGTGGAAAGTCGCCTAGGAATGGAGCGGCAGATTTGAACTGAGACCCTGAACCCAAATGTAACGTTTTCTTTTCTTGTTATATGACACCATATATACCATATATGTGACTTTGTACATGGGTCCCTAGAACAGACACGTGCATGGCTTAATGGAGGACGGCTAGGGGTGAGGAGAGAGGCCGGCAGAGCCTCCAGCGGGCTATGGCACCCGGCAGGGCCAGAGGAGGGGGTGAGCTCAGTGAGCCTGGCTATGGGGGTGAGAGGGTGGCAGGAACCCAGCCTGGGAGGGCTAGGCTGTGAGCATCCTTCTTTACGGACAGGCACGGCAGGAGAAGGGGAAGGTTTAGGGAAGAACCTATGAGGTTCCCTCTTGTTGCATTGGGTGGGGGCACGAGACTGGAAGTGGGAAGAAAGCTTCGGGGTACTGTTAAAACCTGGACCCCCTGATCGTCCTCTCTTCTCCTAGTGAGTCTGGTAAGTTTACAAGTAGCTAGTATAAAGTAAGAAGAGCAGCAAGTCAGATTGCAAGGAGGAGCCCAGAAGTCCCTCATGGGGTGTCCCACGGATTGAGGGAACGTAGAAGTCACTGGGAACCCATAAAGGAAGCAAAGCCCCCACCTAAGACTGGGGGCTAACTCGGGGGAAGGGCCCTCCGTCCTGTTCATTATCACGGCTGTAAGCATCAGATAAGCTCTGGACATCCAAGTAAGCCCGGCAGAACGCCAGCCAGCATTAAGTTCAAGAACTGGTCCTAAGGTTTTGCTGATGCCCGTGAGGTGCTGTGGGTATGGTAATGGGCCAAGCCGAAGACAGGAGGATGAGAGTCTGTCCTCCATCTAAAAAGGAGACCCCCAAACTCCTGCCCCCTTTCCCAGCACCCCTCCAGCTGCTACCGGTGCTGGCTAGCTGAGGGCTCCCAACGGTGATGACCATCAAGTCACTCTGGGTACCCTTCCCTTTTCCCACTCTCTTCCCCATGCTATCTGCCTGCCTGCCTCCCTCCACCACCCCATCTGTCTCTGCACCCCTGGAGCCATTTATTTCCCTACTTTCTGCTGAATGACTCTGCTCCTGTGCCTAATTTAGTTGTGACTGTGGTGTGACTCTGCTTGCTGCCATCGTGGTCCTTCTCGGTGAGTGTCCAGAGACTAGGTGCTCTTGTCCCCCACTGCCCCTAGAAGGCCCTCCTTGTGGTTCCATTTTCTTATATAGCCAGGGGGCAGCTGGGTGGCTCAGTGGACTGAGAGCCAGGCCTAGAGTCCTAGGTTCAAATCTGGCCTCAGACACTTCTTAGCTGTGTGACCCTGGGCAAATCACCTAACCCCTTTTGCCTAGCCCTTGGCCTTCTGTCTTAGAGTGGTTGTTAAGACAGAAAATAAGATTTTTTTTTTAAAAAGACCATGAGAAGAAAGTGCAGTCACTTCTTGTAGAGAGCCTCTTCTAGGAGTTTAGCCCCAAAGGGCAGAAGACATCTAGCACGACAGAGACACACAGTCTCACACGCAGATGTGTGTGTCCACATGCACGGGTATAGACACCTATTCAGACAGGTGTACATCCAGATATAGGTTTCTATTCCCAAAGAAACACAGAGCTCCCCAGGAAGACCACCCCCCCCTTGTTTCCTCCAGGCCTAGGCCTAAGGGCCACCTTTTTTCGCCAAAGCCTTCCCTGATCCTGGGGGGCTCATGCTCCCTCATCCCCACCCGGCCTTGGGGGCACCCCTTCTAAAGGTACATGACTCAGGCCGACTCTGCTGTGGAATGTGAGCTGGAGGGGCACCCTGGTGGGAGGCATCAGGGCAGAGGCCCGCAGGTGCACGATCCCACGTAGGAGAGGGGAGCAGACTTGGTGCCCTTCTGCACGTCTGCACACACGCGCAGCGTCCGAGTGGCTCCGGTCTCACAGCCCAGGACTCTACTGCGGCCCCGGGGGAGGCTGTGTCTGGGAGCTGAGCTAAGCAGAGCCCATCCCACCAGACTTTCCCTCTTCCCACGCTCTGAGCTTGGCCTGGGCCGGGGTCCAGGGGGAGGGCCTGGGCACAGGGAGGAGGCCTAACCTCCCTTGGGGACCGTCACTGACTTCGTTCCGAGCCCCAGAACCAGATCTCCCATCCCTCGACAGGGTCTCTCTGATCCCCCTTCCTCTCATCCTCTCGCCAGATGCCGAGCCGCCCAGCCAAGCCCTTCTCCGCAGGCCCTCTGGGGCACACTGGAACTCTGACTCCTCTCTGTAGTCCTTGGTTCGGGGCATTGACCCTTGGATTTAGATGGAGCGAGGCGATTGCTTCTGGGCAGCAGTACGTCGGGCCTAGCTGCCTGCTAGCTCCTGGCTGCTCCCAAGGCTTGTCCTCTCCTCCCTGCCCCAGTGCCCCGCATTCTCTCTGCCACACCGAGGAAGGGACGCGGGTGGTAAGGGAACCGCGTAATGCCTCCCAGAGCCAGAGAGAAAGGATTTTTGGATTATCCAGTATTTCAGATCATCTGTTTAGATGAGGATTATCCGATACTGGGATTATCCAGGCTCTGAGGATTTTGTGCCAGATGGGATGATCCAATTCTGTATTTCTCAAGCTACAGCTTTATTCCATTGGCAGGGATAATTGAGTCGAGGCCTGCCGGACAGTTGGCATCTATGCCCGTCTGTCCGGAAGCTCACCTGCATTGCCCAGAATGGTGGGTTTCACCATCTACCACCTGCTCCTCTTCATGGCACCGAGGAAGCGGGGCAGCCTAGTGGCCATCTGGGGCCTTGAGGACTCTGCTGTGAGAACTTCTCAGGGGCTGGTCCTAGAGGAAATCTGCTCCAAACTGGGCTAGTCAAGCACACCCTGCCCTTCTCCATCTGACACAAGTCCCAGACCAATGAGGCTGGGCTGCTCCGTCAGAGCGGGCACACGTTCCGGGTCTGGCGCTCTGTAGTAGAGATGGGTTTGGTGTGAATCGGAGCGCCCTCGGCCCAGGGCGGGGGTACCAGGGTCTTCCTGAGCCGGGAAGGAGCCCTGGAGTGGGAGAGCAAGACGTCCCCCCTTTGAGGTCCCAGCCTAGAGCCCGCCATCCTGGGGAGAACAAAGAGCTGCGCTTGCCTCTCCCGATCTCTGCTAGTGTCCTTGCCGACGTGATGTCTCTATTGAAGAGGCCTGATGCCCCAGAGCATCTGCCCAGGGACCCGGCTGTCTCTGTGCCCCCAGCACCCAACTCAGTGCTTGCTCTACAGCACTTGCTTAATAAATGTTTGTGGAATGAAGCTTCCTACCCAGCCCAGTTTAGGAGTCCCCTCCCAGAGGAACCTCCATTCATGGCTCCATTTCTCCACTTTAATATAATTCTCTGCTAGAAGGTAGTTTTGTGTGTGTGTGTGTGTGTGTTTTTTTTTAAATTAACTTCTCTTTCATCTTAAAACCATGCATTGGTTTCCAAGACAGGAGAGGTTAAGGACTAGGTAATGGGGGTTAAGTGACTTGCCCAGGGTCATACAGCTAGGATATGTCTAAAGCCAATTCGAACCCAGGACCTCCTGTCTCCAGGCCTGGTACTCTATCCACTGAGCCACCTAAGCTTTCCTCACAAGTAAAAACTATTTGAAGGTAAGTCCTGCTTTTAACTTTGCCTATTCCCATGCTTGGGCCACAGTAGCTGCTCAACAAAACAAAGCCTTGGAGAGTAAGAGCTCTGGGGAGCCGCCTCCTGCGGTGCCAGGACTTCACCCCAAAGGCACCTCCAACAAGCTTTGACTTCTGCCTCTTCCCCCCACCCCTCTCAACAGAGCCACAGAAGGTCCTGGGGCTCCCAGGCCAAAGGTTCTCCCCGACATGTAGGCCTCCTTGATGTGTGAGCCCATCTGCGGGTGGGTGTTTTGTCTCAAGGCAAGTTGGGAACAATGGAGGCTCCTTTCTCTGCCTACGTCTCCGCCTCGGGTCCTGGCAGCTCCCCAGAGAGCAGCCGGCCCAGCCAGCTGAGGGATGGACGTGCGACCTTGCCGACAGAACAACCTCCTGAGCCCTGGTGCCAAGCGCTGCTGCTCCCTGGCGTTGCCCCCACCCTACGCTGAAGGGGCTGGTCTTCCCCCATCCCCCGCCCAAGTTCTGCATCATCTCTGTTGGCTCCACTGCTCATCCACGTTGGCTGCTCCAAGGCCAGGCTGTAGACAAGATCGGAGCACTGTGGCAGATGGCAGACGCTGGGCTCCTCTCTCCAGCCCGCCTGCAGGGCTCCCCTAGCCCCGTCTCTACTTCCCTACAGAGCCCTGCTCACCCATGGCCAGTGAAGGGGCCTTTCCTGATCCCCCGGCGGCTAGCAATCATTGATAACAGCAAACGTTTCTAGAGTGGCGACTGCATCTGCCAGGCAGGTGGGTGAAGCACTTTACAAATATCCCGTTTGTTCTTCCATAGGGTAGGTGCTAGTATGATCCCCACTTTACAAAGGAAGAAACTGAGGTACAATGTCCAGGGTCAGATTTTAACTCAGATCTTTCTAACTCCAGACCTGGCGCTCTATCCACTGTGCTACTCAGCAGGAGGGTCTTCCCCAACATCGTCTTGTATTTGCTTTGCATAGTTACACATATACACGCTATTTAGTTATTAAAACCCCTACCTTCTGTCTTGGGATTGATACTGTATATTGGTTCAAAGGCAGGAGAGTGCTAAGAGCTAAGCAATGGGGGTGAAGGGGCTCATCCATACCTTTTGTCTTAGAATTGACACTAAATATCAGTTCCAAGGCAGAAAAGAGGTGTGGGCTGGGCAAAGGGAGTTGAGTGACTTGCCCAGGGTCACACAGCTAGGAAGTCTCTGAGGCTGCATGAACCCAGGACCTCCTGACTTCAGGCCTGGCTCTCTAGTCACTGGGCCACTGGCTGCCCCCTACGTGCTCTTTGTAGACAAGGCCTTTGCTTTTTGTCTCTGTACCCTCGGGTCTAGCCCAGTCCTCCAAACTGTAGAGGGCTAAGAGAGGTCTGTTGATTGGTTTCCGTGAGGCCTGCAGCTTCCCAGAGGTTTGCATAGTGGAATTTCTGGGCTCCAGACAAGGCAGCTTCTCCATGCCTGGGCTACCCTGGGAAGTGGGGGAAGAGATGATGGGTGGAAAGACTCCTCCGATCAGTGGCACTCTGAGGGGTCTTCCAGGGCTCCTTCCTTCCCCAGACTTTGGTTGCACCAAATCCCATCCTGTCTTGAGATAAGAGCAGCTGCCCCAGTGAAAGCCTTTGCGGCCTCCCTGCTGTCTGAGGCGCTGGCCACTAGCCGACTGCTATTTTAATTAAAAGCTGGTTGTAGCTAATACAATACACAGATGGCACAGACTTTGCTCTGTCCGAGCCGCATGAGATCTGAATGGCTCAGGCTCTGGGCAGGGATGGCTGCAGCAAGGTGGGCTGGCAGGGGGCAGGGGCAAGACCGAAAACATGGCCTTGGCTCGGGCCTAGCACCTGGCAGCCCAGCAGTCCGTGCTCCAAACGGGCCATTGCCTCGTCTCGACTAAGTCCCAGCATCCACCTGCCAGTTCCAACAGCCAAGCCACAAGATTGGCTTCTGTGCCTATGAACTGTGGAAAGAACAGTCACCAGACGTGGCCTGGCTGGCACCTGCCATGACTGCGTACCTGTCTCTGAGCATGGTCTGGGCAGCTTTATCCCTGGAGGGCTTAGGTTGGCCGGTGGTGGGGCGACCCACCCATCCACTGTAAGGCCTCCTTTCTGGGGCCAGCCAGACTCCTGCCTGTGAGGTGGGTTATGAGAAAGCAGCCCCGCATCCCCCCCTCACAGAAGAGCTGCCCTCTCTGCCAAGGGAACACTGGACAACTGGCTTAACAGGCCGCTCCAGCACCAGCCACTGCTTCTGCTCCATAGCAGCATCTCTCTGACCTCACTGTTTCTGCCTGGTTGCAGCTGCCTGAATGAGGACGGCCAGATTCACTGCTAAGAAGCTTCACTTCTTGTTCCCAGGATTCCTAGTCGAGAGGGACCTTGGGATTGCTGCTATAGCCCCGATGAAAGGCTCTACCCCAACAGGTTCAGTGACCGAGGCTTAGACAAGTAACAGGCTTACTGTGGGCCAGGCCCTGTGCCAAGAGAATATGATTTCCTTCAGATCTTCACCCTGGGAGGTTCTTTTTACAGTTGAGGAAACCAAGGCAGACAGAAGTTAAGTGACTTCTCCAGAGTCACAGTTAGGATCTAAGGCTGGATTTGAACTCAGATCCTCTGATTCTGGATCCAGCGATCTCTCCCTGGTGCCTTGTTTTTATTTATTTTTAGAAAACCCTTACTATCTTAGAATCAATGTGGTGTATTGAGCTAATATGCCAGATTTTTGGATAGCTCTCAGGTAATCTTCCTTTACATTGGGTTGAAATCTTTGTCTTAGCAATAGCCACCCATCACCCAGTGCTAGTTTTGCTTTCTGGAGTCAGGTAGAACAAGTCTGCCGTTGCTTTCTTTCTCAAGACAGCCCTCCAAATACTAGCACACAGCCCTCCCTCCAGGGGAGCCAGACGCTCAGCATGGCCAGCTTAATGGAAAGCACAAATCGGAGGCAATGGGGCCCAACCCAAAAGCCTGGCCACTGCCCATATCTGAGGATGGTCTCGAAGGTCCACTTGGAGCTATCTCCAGTCCTCTGGGGTCACAGGGCAAACAGCTATGAACTTGGCTGGACAAGGGAAGAGACCTAAGCTACACCGAGAGGAAGCCCATGTGCTTGGCTTAATCGGCGGGGTCTCTAACCAACTGTGCAGTTGGACCTGGAAAAACATTTCAGATGTGACTGATGTCCAAGTATGTGAGGGGCCATCACGTGGAAGAGGGATTAGACTTGTCTGGCTTGATAATTAGACCAAGGGGGGAAGGGAGGAAGATATACTAGGTAAGCAGATTTCAGCTCAATATAAAGGAAAAAAATTTATAAGGGTTGTCCTCCAACGACAAAGAGTTTGTAATCAAGTTCAATGCTAGGAAAAATACTATGACAAAGAGCCACCCAGAAGCAGAAGGAAGACCAGAGAAATGTCTGAAGCACCTACTCTGTACAAGGCACTGAGCTCAGATCTGGGCTACAGAATCCAGGAGAGCCCCTGCCCCCCAATTACTGGAGAGGTCCCAGAGAGGCAAGCCAGATGGCCTGCTACTCACTGTCCCTTCCCAATGGGTCATGGTCATCCCCATCAGTTCCCTTCTCTGAATGGTCAGGAAGCTCTTGTTTATGGGCTGCTGGAAGTGGAGGTAACCCACTGAGGACGAGATGATGCATTTGTGAGGTAGCACCCCTTTATTGAAGCTTATGGATGTGTTGGACTTTTGGCCCCTACAGACTGAAAACAACAGAGATGCATTGGCAACAAGGGGTGTGCTGGGGAGCAGCATGGGCACAGCATGGGGCTGGGCAGCAGGGGGTGGGGATGTTCATGGGAATTGCCCTTCCCTGGTCTTTGTTTCTCTTCAGAAAACCCAAATCTGTCTAATATAGAATGACACACAAGGAAGTAA
This sequence comes from Gracilinanus agilis, assembly GCF_016433145.1. NCBI lineage: Eukaryota > Metazoa > Chordata > Mammalia > Didelphimorphia > Didelphidae > Gracilinanus > Gracilinanus agilis. Next base: position 75,904,846 of record NC_058132.1, on the reverse strand, counting down.
GGAAAATATATACAGCGGCGAGAGCTGAGCTAACGCAGACGTTGGCCATCAAGAAAGGCCATAAGATTGGCTTGGATACAAAGGCCTGAGCTGACCAAACCAAAGGGGGCTGAGCCTTCTGTGTCCTGGGCCTGTAGGCAAGCTGATGCAGCACACTGGTGAGCGCTGCTTGACAGGTCACTCCTCACCCTGCTCTAGAGCTGAGGGCCTACAGAGGTGGTTACTCCCCCATGTTCATGGTGTGGCAGTCATGACCAGGTTCTAAGGCTCCTTTCTGAGAATGTTACCACTCAAAGAAAGGGGAGCGCTACTTTCTTTTGGGGGCAGTGGGGAGAGAAGGGAGAGGAGTGGGAAGAAAACTCCACTGTTTCCAGTGTGGGGAGGCAGAGGAAGCTTCTTCAAGGTCCCTGGATCTCCGAGGACAGGTATCTCCTCTGGCTCTGCCCCTAAGGAGAACTCACACACCATGTTGAGGTCACAACATCCGTGAGGCTGTCATGATGAGGAACTCCTCAAAGCTGAGCCGGACATTGCCCTGCATGCTCGTGTCTTTCTCCCGAAAGGCCTCCGTCAGCACTTGCAACTGAGTGCACACCTGGATGAAGCGGTCCAGCTGCATGGAAGGGTTGGAAGAACGAGGGCAGTATCGGGAGAGCAGAAGCTTCATGAACTGGGGGCTCAGGTTGTAACCCATCTGAGACAGAGCTGCAAAGAGGGACAACATTCAGGCTGACCCATACCCACCATCTCACATGGAAACAGCAAGAGCTTAGCAGCTTCACTGGTTTTCATGTAGACTAGCAAGGGTCAAAACATAATCAGAACACAACAGAACAGAAGGGGGCTCCAGAGCCTGCCCAATTCAATCAGAGTTTCTGTCCTGCCAGACAAAGGGTCAGGAGCTTGAATGGACCAAAGAGATCACTGAATTCAACCACCTTATTTTACATATGGGAAAAATGAAGAGAAGAGAAGGCTTTGCCTAAAGTCACAAAAGTATTAAGTGGCAGAGAGCTGGGACTCAAAAGCCCAAGTCAGAATCCTGACTGCAAGTTCAGTGTTATTTCCATTAATTACACTCTTTTCCATTCCTGTGCCTACCTGAAGGTTGCCCAAATTCAGTCCAACTTCTCAATTTAAGTGGTGGAAACTGAGGCTCACCCAGAAGTGACCAAGGGAGTCCTCTCCCCAACAAGACTTGCAGACTCTCTGCTATGAAGGACCTTGTCTTTCATGAAGAGTCTTGTGGTATAGCAGTAAGAACATTGCATTGAGAAACAATCTCAGGCAATAATTTACTGAGTGAACTAGAGCAAGTCACTTCTCTCTGGGTGGCACTTTCCACAACTGTAAAATGAGGGAAATTAAGAGAGTCCCTAGGGTCCCTTCCAGCTCTAAATCCTATAATCCTTCTCAAATATCCCCCCACATCACCTACCATATAGAGCTGGGCACACAGAATCCAAGCTGCTGCTGACCTGAACTGCATTGTCCTCAGACATAATCCTCACCTGGTGAAGGGGGAAATTATGGGATCCCAGAAGTGGGCGAGGAGACACTGTGGGTCACGATCACTTCGGGGGAGCAGCCCTACGTTCAGGAGCATTCCCCAAACCTCATTAGGCCCTCTTAGCACTGGTCCCTGTGACAACAGAGGGCTTGCAGATAACTCTCCTTTACCCAATTTATCAGCTACTTAGGCCCCAACTTCTTTTCCAACCCAGGGGGTGGAGAGAAGGGAACTTAACCCTGCTGATCAAGTTACTTATCAGGGGCTGAAATCGGTGACTATAGAAGGCAGTACAGCATTACCTGGGATTCCCTTCACAGGCAACCAAGAATGTGATGCTAAATTCTTGCCAAATAAATGTAGTAAATAAACCCAAAAGCATTTTCTTCTGCCCACCCTCCTTGCTGCATTAACACCATGAGGGGAGTCTGTAGCCTCTGCCCCAGCTACCATGTCTCTATGGAAGGGCAGGGGGCACAAAAGGGCAAATATCTCTGCCAACCCATCTTTGGCCATTGGTTTCTACCATCACTCTCTCAAGTTCCTTCTTGATGAGGCAGAGTCACATGAGAACTTGCCTCCACTTTGACTGGACTTGTTCCCAGCATCTTAGGCTAACCCATATAGCCAGGGCAAGGGGAGCTGGATAGAATCTGTGGCCCCAAACTTCCTGGTCTGGGCTACAGATGAGTTGTTATTTCTTTCTCCTAGCTCAGCCTCAAATGTTAGGATTACACCTGAATACTGTTGTGGTCAGGCTGGGAACATAACAGGCCCCAAGGGGTCATGGGGTAAAAAGCCTGTGTGGGGAGGCAGAAGGACATACCACTCCCTTAACCCCTTAGGAGTGAGGGGGTGGGCAGAGGTACTAATGGCCACAGTTACCTTGCTTCAGCTCATTGTAATTGATGGATCCTGAGTGGTCCCGGTCATACTGCTGGAAGAGGTTCTTCCACTGCTGAATGAAAGTCCACAAGGCAGAGAAGCCAAAGAGGTCGATACGGCCTGCTTTGGTCTTGTCAAACATATCTAAAAGGGAGGAAAGAAGGGCTGTACTTACTGAACAACAAGGACCCCTAAGCACCTGGTCTCCTAAGCACTGGGAACTTACCACCTTTCTCCTGTAAGAAGGACAAATCTCAATATGGTAAAGGGCATAGATGGAGGCAGAGCTAAAACATGGACTCAAGACATGCTGGCTCTGGTTCTCTGGGTGGTTTCCCAGTTGCCCCTTCTAGTTTTCATGCCTCTGTTTCTATCACTAACTTATTAGGGTTTCTAAAATAGTAACAGTTGACATGTCTATATCACTTTACCTAAGTCACTTCTTTTGAACCTCAGAGGTTCTCTTGGAGGTAGGAATGAATGTAGGAGCAGAGACTCAGAAAGGAAAAATGACTTTCCTAAGGTCACACAAAAGGACATGTGTCACCTCTGCCCTGGAATTCAATATCAGGTCTCCTGAATTCCCTTTAGACCTAGCACCTAGAATGAGGAGGAGGATCCAGGTTCTACACAGAAGTCAGTTGGGTCAAACCAGGGCTCAATCTTCAAACACTCAAACCCTGCTCTCCTTCCAGAAGTCCAGTCTCCATCCACCAACCAGATGTAGCCCAGCCAGTAGGCTACCTTTTCATGGTGAAAGAATAGCTACCTCTCTCCCAACTTCCTCAGAGTTCTTGGATGTGAGGGATTTCATTGGTTTGCCCTTCAGGGAGCAGAAACAGAAAGGGTAGAATGGAGGAAAAATGTTGGGACTTACTTATCATCATTAAGCAGGTCTCATCGTTGAATGTGGACCAATTGGAGTTGACCAAGGCTTGCTTGAGCTCCTTCACAGAGATGTACCCACTGTGATCTGAATCCACTGAATGGAACCAGGAGTATGCTTCAGGGTCTACACCAGGAGGAATGCTACCTGGAAGAGCAAGCAGAATGAAGAATCTGGGTCAAGCCTTGGATGTCAATCCCTAGGGCCAGGGAATGGAGGGTTGAGTTTTAAAGAATAATGTATCCCTCCCTGCTTTGTAAGAGAAAGACTCCACAGAATAGAAGCTTCCTGACAGTAAGGATTGTTTCACCTTTTGTAACTTTAGCACCAAGTACATAGTCTGGCATACAGTAGGAGCTTAATAAATGTTTGCTGATTAATTTAAATATGATATGGTTAAGAGTACTAGACATGGAATGAGGAAGTCTGACCTGAATTTCCTGAAGCCTGAGCAGCCTTTTAATAGGAGCATAGGCTCACATCTTAAAAAGAAGGGAGTGAAAAGATAAAGATCTGTCTTCCTTTAGGGAGAAGTTGGGCTTATAGACTTGTAAGCATGAGCTAAATAAAAATATAACGATAGGTCTATGCTATGTAAAAATACATAAAAATTAAAAGTCCAATGATGCTATTTATTTTGAACTTTTTGTTCACTATGGATCAATGTGTGAATTTTTACTTGGAGCCCACATGATTCCACTGCAGTGGGTACCCCTCTCTACATATACAACTCCAAATTCCTCTTATGCCTACTAGGAAGTTTTGAATTGCTGTGACTGAAAAATTTCCTTACTTCACGAACTATCCCTAGGGAAGAGCTTTTGGGCATTCAGCTGAGCTGGTCCTCCTGGACAGGTACAGAATCTGTCACTGGGGCACAACTTGGGAGGCTTTCCAGCTGGTAGGCCCTGCTAGACTCTACTACTCTACTAGCCTCCAAGAAGCCAAGGTCACTTCCATACCATGATGAGATGCTGTAAGAGAAATGCCACTTGGGGCTGGGGAAGGGAAGATCTAAATGATTACAAAATAAGAAACAGAGGAGATGGGGTACTGAAGGAAGGAGGTTTATCTATCCATGCCTGACAGAGGAAACATCTAGCTTCCATAGATAGGGAATTCTATGAGATCCAAGAAGGATTTTAATGCCTGAGTACAGCAACTCTGGGAGAAGGTCATGGGGGTAGAAAAGTGAAAGGAAGGGAAAGAGGACAGGTAAGGAGAGGGGTAGAGTGAACAACAAAAAAGAGGGGGAGAAAATGACTATTCTGTGTATGGTTTACATAACAGAAAATGGCTACCTGAGATTACTCTTGGAAAATTGTAGATTATTAGAACATCAGGGATAAAAGGAATCTTATAACACTATCTGACCTGAAAAGGACCTCAGAACAGAGACTGTCAGAGCTGGAAGGGGCTCTGCAATATACAATGTCAGGTCTGGAAGAAAGCTTAAAAGCTTATCGATACTGTCACTTTACGGAGGAGGAAACTGAGGCCAAAATGCCCAGGGAGGACCATATTGGAAATGAATGAGAGGCTCTGATGATTTTATGGAGGCTTTGTCTCAGCTCAGAATGAGAAGAAAAGAGGAAAAATAAAATCCAATATGATGCTGGATGAGTTAAGAGCAAACAGAGAAGAGCTTTAGGGCTTCAGCAAAATAAAGCTGCAGGCTCAGCAAGTCCAGGGCTTAGTCTCAAAGACTTTTTTTTTTGCCTCTCCAGCAACACCATCCCTGTGGGGACCTTGAAAAAGGTGCCTTCATAAGCCCCAAGCTTGTAGTTTGGTGTCCATGGCTCATGCAGGCTATGGATGGCAGGTAAGTATATTGAAGGCACAAGGCAGGTTTTCTGACACTCAGGATGGGTGGGCCTCATTTCTCCTTCAAGTCTTCTAATCCAAGGCTTCTCTTCTTTTCAGGGTCTTCAGTCCCTGTGTCCCCTTCATCCTTTTCTCATCTCTTTCATCTTTGCAATTTGCCTTCTATATTCTCCTACTTCACTGTTCCCTGGCTGTCTCCCTCTTTTGGCTTTAATAACTCCTAATAGAATTAAATGATTTGCAGGGAGAGAAAGCTCAAAAAGGGCTTTGCTCTCTAACGTCCCCTATTTTATGATCGTATTCTATTCCAAGATAGCCCTAGGAAACAAGACCAGGTAGAGCTGATTCTTCCCATAGAAGAGATGAAAGAATTAAGATTCAGACTAAAGGTTAAAGTTCCAGAGGGTCAAGGCCCAAGCTGCGCACATGTCAATCAACACATGCCTCAACTAATCAGAGATTTCTTTACAGAACTGAACAAGAAAACAGCAAAATTCAGAGGAATAAAAGGTCAAGAATTTCAAGGAAAAGACTGAGAAGATAAACACAAAAAGAAGAAAAAAAAACCCCACTACATTAGAAAATAGTAACGACCAAACTATTTGGTACTAGTTAAAAAGTAGACCAGTGAAACAAACTAGGTAAGGAAGGCTTGGAAAGAAATTAACAGAAAGAAAGCAGCCTAATATGCAATAAATCAAGATGAGAGTGCTTTCTACGTGACAAAAACGGCTGTGAGAGCTGGAAGCAGGATGTTAGAAAACATGATTAGATCAGCATCTTACATTATATACCATAATAAGCTCCAAATGGATAAATGACCTATCCACGAGAAGACACATTTTTAAAAAAAAAAAAGGGAAGACTAAAAGCAGGTGCCTTTTGCAACTATGGCTGAGGAGGAATTCATAATGAAATAAGAGGTCGAGATCGTAAAAGATGAAATAGACAAATTCCCTTCTAGAATAGTAAAATGTTTTTATACAAACAAAATCAATGCTCCCAAAATGACTAGATGTTGATGTATACAAATATACACAATAAAAACCATTTCCTGATACATAAGAGCTTGTTAAAGGAATGATCAGTGTTCTTTTCCCTACCCTACCCCAACTGATGAATCCCTCATCACCTGTGATTCCAGTACTTTGCAGGATTTCGCTGACCTAGCTGGACATGTTTCTAGCTCCCTGGCCCTGCAGTGGATCTAACAAAGGCAGTTGTTAACATAGGGATCTTCACAGCTGCCCCACTAAGCCTTTCAAGCACCTGAAAGTTGAGTACAGAGAATTCTTCTTTGACCAGTAATTGATTACTATTACCCAAGTTTGGGCAATTCCCAGGGTTCAGTTTAGCTGCTGCTACACTCGTATATGGAAACACGGAACCCGCAGTACTCCTCATATCCATTGTGTCAAGCAAGTAGAAACAGAAGCCTCTAATCCCTCCCTAAGGCTGCCTGCAGGCTGCATTATTGACTTCAGTTTTAAAACGTGATGTTATTTTTGTTTTATTGTATTCTTATTTATTTTGTTAAGTATTTCCCAATTTGAATCTGGTCGGGGCAGTACTCCAGTGTTACAGGTTCACAGGCTAGTGTGACATCTCTGCCTTATATCATGCATGTCCTTAATCACTGCTAGAGTCACTACTATTTCAACCCTATCGAGGCAACCAGCTACAGTCTGGCTTGGTGTTAGCTGGGCAAAGGAAGTAACCATCTTAATCTCAAAATCTGAAAAGAGATCTTAAATTAAAAGAAAAGCACATCAGACATATTAAAATATTTATAGAAGGTACAAAAGCCTGGAAATAAAGTGGGTCCTTATCAATTGGGAAATGGGAGAACAAAGTGTGGTGTAAGGATGCAATGGTATATCATTGCTTGTTAAGAAATGATGAGTATGAGAAATTCAGAAAAACATAGCAGACTTATCTGAACTGATGCATAATAAATAAAACAGGACCAAGTGAACAAAAAATACAATAATGGTATAACTAGAAGCAATGCTAAAGGGCATCCAAACTCAGATTTACATGGCTCTAAGGCTATGAAACTGAGTGAGTGGGACAAGGTAGATGCCTCAACAGAGCAAGGGAAATCTGGATAAGGGAAGGTTTTTAGGGGAAGATAACTATTAATTCCATATTAAATATGTTTAACTTGAGATACTGATGGGACACTGGGGAAAATGGTCAGCACAGGCAACTGACGATGCAAGACGAGTTTACAAGAATGAGGGTGGGCATATGGATACAGAAATCCATCTATCTGTATAGAGATAACTGAACCCCTTCCCAAACCCCACTGCCTGCTAAGAAGATGAAACCACCCTGAGGGAAAACCAGGATGAGGACAGAACTTGGGGGTACACACCCACATTTAGATGGGAGGCTATGGATGATGACTCAGCAAAAGAAGAAGGAAAAGGGCTGATAAGGCAGAAAGGAGGAGAATCAAAGCCAAGGCTGTGGGGCAAGGCATGCAGTGTCAAAAAGTAAAGAGAACAGGCCTAGAGACAGGAGGTCCTAGGTTCAAATCCAGCCTCAAACACTTCCCTGCTGTGTGACCCTGGGCAAGTCACTTGACCCGCATTGCCCACCCTTACCACTCTTCCACCAAGGAGCCAATACATAGAAGTTAAGGGTTTAAAAAAAAAAAGTAAGAGAAATCAAGTAAGGTAAAGACTGAGAAAAAAGGGCTTTATCACTTCTGAAATGCCTGATTAGCAGCTGAGTGGTGAGACTTTAAGACAGACCAATCAATCAAATAATAAGCATTTATTAAATGCCTACTAGTGCTAGGCATGTAGAGAAGCCAATGAACACACACAACTTTTTCCAGGAAGCTGACTATACAAAAGGAGTTGCAGGACAGTTTGAAGAATGTTGGAGCCAAGCAAGGTAGTGTCAGTCTATTAGAATGAGGGGAGACCTGGACCTATCCGCAAGGAAGAAGATAGCATATAAGAAGAGACTAAAGGTTGGGGGTGGAAATAGATGACAAAGACCTATTTCTATGTCAGAGATGGAACAAAGGAGGAAAGAATAGACTATAAAGAGGTTTTGAGGACAGAATTGGGAACCAAAGGGAGAGGACAGGATGGGCATAGAGTATAAGGAAAGAAGGAAAAGTCTTGAACTACCACATTGGGGAATATGATGGTAGATCAGGAAAATAAAAGGACTGACATGCCGCAGTGAGGGACCGGTTGAAATCAGATCCCCTTAAACAGGTAGTGGACACAATGGGCACAGTTGGGTCACTTCCTCCTGTGGCATTCTGCAGTGTGAATAGGGGCAGAGGCTTGGTAAGGTACAAGCAGCAACAGAACAAAGAGTCTGGGGTAGGGATTGGCAATGTATGGCTCTTTCTGCAGGAGCCATAAAGTCCATTTTTTTTCAGGCGCTGTTACAGGAGCGGCACTGTGAGCACTGTACAGCTCTCACGAAATTACATTTTTAAAAATGTGGCGTTTATGGCTCTCACGGCCAAAAAGGTTGCCAACCCCTGGTCTAGGGGTTCAGGGCAGGTGAGGGTACGGGTGAACTAACTTAAAGAGTCAAAACTATGAAACAAAGAAAATGAGGCCATAAGAGGGATAATGGACTGAAAGGCGAATATGTTCAGGAAGAGTGAAGGAGAGGGAGAAATTAACAGAGGAAGTTATCCCTTTCCACTTACCTACTGATGGGCCTTGCCCATAAGGGCCTGGCTGAGGGGTATTATAGGGATTTGTCGCAGGCTGGCCATAGGGACCTCCTGGGGCAGAGCCTCCATACGGTCCTCCAGGAGCTACTGAGGGGAGCCCCCCTGGGCTGGGATGTCCATAGGCCCCTCCACCAGATGGTGGTCCATAAGGCCCTCCAGGAGCTGGGCCTCCATAACCCCCACCAGGGGGCAGCCCTCCTCCATACTGGGGATGTCCTGGGTAATAACTGCCTGGTGGGGCTCCTGGGGCCTGTCCAGCAGCTCCTGGGTAACCCTGTAGAAAGGAAGAAAGATATTGAGGTTAAAAATAGGGATGTAAACTTGGGAGAAAGTCTCCTCACCATCTATTCAAGGGAATTCCCACCAACTCCTGGTCTTTATAGAGTGCAGAACAAGGAGTAATTGACTTCAAGGAATCTAGAGGGATCACTGAACATTGTGACAAGCAAGTTGAACCTGTGGCTCTTTCTAGTTTGCTCACTGGTCCCCAGTGATGTGAACCCCAAAATTTAACACCTCGAGGAAGCAATGATCTCTTTTGTCAATGAATTCAATTACTGAGGTCAGTAAGTGCCACATTCTTGGAAGGGCATTTGACAAACCTAGAAAATATCCAGAAGTGCAAGGGACCAGACTAGTGAAAAGAATGGAAAATAAACAACATGAGGTTCTGTGGAAGAAACTGGTGATACTCATGAAGATTCATGGGAGACACAATAACTGCTGTATAAATGGGGAACATGTATTATTCTTCTTGGCTCTAAGGACAGAACAGGAGTTGCTGAGAGGTAGACTTAGGCTAGATAGAAGGGAAAACTTCTTAACAATTAGGGCCATCCCAAAGTGAAAATAAGGGACTATCTCCAAAGCAGCAGTTCTTAATCTAGTTCCCTCAATTTTTTTAAAAAAAGTTTTTTTTATAACTCTATTGCAATATAATTGACTTTCTTTGTAATCCCATGTATTTCATTTCATGCAGTTACAATCATCCTTTGCAGAAGGACTTTGCCAGCTGCTAATGGGAAGTTGGTCACAAAGAAGGTTAAGAATGACTGTACTTGAGGTAGGAGATTTTCTGCCATTAGGGATCTTTGAGGGAAAGCTGGGTGTCATTTGGGAGACACGTTGTAGAAAGGATTCTAGGGGGGGACCAGATTGGACTAGGTGACTTTGGAAATACCTTCCAATTCTGAGACTTTAGGATTGTTTTTCTTGAGGAAATACTCAGTGTGGTGCCACAAAAAACCCATTGCCCTACAAAAGAGAAGTCTTGTGTTCTGACTGCACCAACTTAATGGTTCAAGCTGAACCATCATGAGCAAAAGGGGAAATTCCATCTCTATTGAACTTAAGGCCTTCAGATCACTTTCCTCACAACAACTCTGTGAAGGAAGTTGTGTATCATTATTTCTGTTTTAGAAAGAATGAAACAGGCTTGGAACCACAGCCAGAGTCAGGGCCAAGGTTCAAAGTCAGGTCTCCTTAAGTACCCGTCTCGGGTACCACCTCCAACGGGAAGCCTTTCCTGACTCCACCAAATGAAAAGAATCTCTCTTCAAGTTCTTCATGCCTCTTTTCACATAGAATCACCCATAGAGCTCTCACTTTTCCTTGGATCATTTTTATTTGCAAACATTCTTTCCCTTTTCGATTACAGACTCCCTGAGTGCAGGGTCTTATATACTAGCCCTGAAAAATGAGTTCTACGTATAGTAGTTGCTTGATATATTGGTGGCATGAGAGCATGAATGAATGGATCTTTCCACTGAGGATGTCAAAGCTGGTATCAAGTAAGGGTGGATATAGAGCTGGCTTCTTCCGATTTCTGGGGTCTAAGTCCAACCACAACATTGTTCAGTGTGCAACCAGAGCCATGAGCCAGAGATTAAACCAGGAAGTATTCAACTGAGAAGAAAGTCCAGGAACAAAGGTTATAGGTAGAAGAGACTCAAGGCCAAGAGCCAGCTCCCCTCAACTGGGATATATACCCATAAGTTTAGCTGAGTTCCATACTCTAGGGTCTTTGTGTTCCAACTAGGTACTCCCACTCTCCTTTCTCTTTTAGGGACAAGGAGATTAGTCTGATTGTCTTCCCATTGGGAAAAGTCCAATAACCAAACCCTTACCTTGCTGTTGTATCTAAAACACACAAATGCTAATGGGGGTAAAACTAGCCAAGAAAAATTTGTCCTTAGTTCTTAAGGGGAACCCCAATAGACTATAATCCTCACACATCAAGGCTCCTTTAGAGCAGGATCATCATGGTCTCAGTGACCCATTGACAAAACATTTGAATTGAACTAAATCTCTCCCAGCATTTGGATTGTATTTTTGTACTTACTGTACTTCATTCAAACATTAATTGATTAAACACCTTCTGTGTGTAGAACCCCCTTCCAGAAAAGTGAGGGAGAGACTAATTTTACATAAGGAGGCAATGAGGTATAGAAGGGAAAAATTTCCATTTGGAATCAGCTGGCAACTGGGTTGCAGTCCTGGTTGACACTAGCTGTAATAGGACATTGAGAAAATTGATTAGCTGCTCTAAGCCTCAGTTTATTTCACCTGTAAAATGGGTATAATTCTCCTCAAGAGGGCAGTACAGTATTAGTGGATTGAGTGCTACACATGAGAGTCAGTGTTCAAATCTTGGCCCATGTAGCTAAAGGAGCCAGGACCATCTAGGTTTGAATGCTATCTCAGCCTTATGAGCTATGAATTAGCCCATGTAAGTCACTCATCTCTCTCAACCTCAGTTTTCTCATCTGAAAAATGGAAACAATAATAGCACCTTCCTCCCAGGGCTGTTGGCAGGATCAAAGGAGAGTATGTGCCAAGTGCTCTGAAAAGCACTATATTAATGTCAACAAGTGTAATGAAGAGTCAAAATAAGTAATTAAATGAGTGAAAAGAAAGGCAGGGCTTCCTAAATTACCAGCCTGAGGCTTCTAATAAATTTAGGCCACAAATTCAGAAACCACTAAACTCCTGTGGTTGCTACACATCTGTGACCTGGGGACCTCTCCTGCTGAGGCAGAGGCCTAGGAAGTATTAATTCTACTTGAGACAAGACAGTACTTTGGCCTTGGATTCAGGACCTTGGAGTAAAATTCTACTCTAGTAGGTCATTTTATGTCCCTGACTCAGTGTCCTCATCTGTAAAATAGGGATAATTAAGTACTTTTAGGTCTTTATTCATTATAGAAGTGGGGACAATTACTATTACTAAGGCACAATGTGTGAGGCAGTATAGTGTAGCAGAGAGCACTGGGGTGCCATCAGAGATCCTGGGTTCTACCACTAGTGTGATTTAGGGTGAGCCATAGCTTCTCTGGGTCCTCAAATGAAGAGGTTTGGACTAGAAGGCCTTTATGATCCTTTGATCTTTTCACACTCCAAAGTGGGATCTCAATGCCATATTCTTCCCTCCATCTTGAAGCCAGAAGAGACTTCCCTACTACTGGAGTTCCAACATCTGCACCACTTTTCGGGTCCAAAATGCCAGGAGAGTGGAAAGTTACCAGGAATATGCAGGAACAGGTTGGAATTCTCCAGTGTCCCACTGTGTTCTGCCTGGAAGGCAGGGCTAGGGAGGGCAGGAACAAGGCTTAGTGAAGTGTGAAATAAATTTTGAGTGTGGCTGCCCAGGAGGTTTAGAGAAAAAGGATTGAGGGGGAGAGGGGGCAGGGAAAAATAATTTCTTTAGTCCCTTGGGTTGTACCACTATTGTCAACATATCACTACTCTCCTGCTCTTCTCAGATAATCTGGAATGTTCAGAAATTCACTCCAGCATGATTACCCACAATGAACAGTCACACTGGAGCTCAAAGGCAATTTACAGTAATTCAGTTAAATAACTATTCATAAAACAGCCTTTACTTAAGCTGCCAAACAGTAGGCTCTGCAGGATGGAGGGCTGGACTTTGGTCGACTGTAGGCAGACTAAGGGTACATCAAGAAAACAAAAAACAATAGAGGCTGATGAATAAAATGAATCAAATCCTAAAGTGATTATAATCCAATGCCATAGTAAGGGATACAAACAGTAAGTGCTTTGAGCTCTGAGGGTAATTCTGGGAGCTTCCATAATAATCGATCACAACTACCTAACAAGCGTCTCCCCAGCCATTTTCTCTTTGATCTTTACACCTGTGTAAGGTAAGCAGGCCAGACACTTTTGCTACAGCATTCTGCCTCATGTGAGAGACATTCACCTTGTTCACTTGGTCCCAGAAGTCAACTAGGAATGATGGTGGAAGTAGGTAAGAGGCCCAAATCTCCCTCCCTGCAGCTCTTATTCCTGGCTTCTAATTTTGCTCAGTGGGTGACAGCAGTCTCCCTTACCACTCACCACTATGTCTATTCCATGAGATTCTGGGATTCTGAGTCTAAAACCCATTCTTTCCACTGAGGCAGATTGCCCTAGTGATACAGAGGCTCTGCCATGCTCTGGGCACAGAGAATAAAAGGTCCCAAGTAGGTGAACTAAGAGGCACATCCTACCCTTGTTTATGTCATCTCTGTCCCAGGCCAGCCTCATCTCCGTCTTTGTGTCTACACCTCAGCACTGGCTGTTCCTGAGGCTATCTTAAAGACATGCTCTCTGACTTGTGGGCAGAGCTAAGGGTTTTTCTTCATACTTGGCTCTTTTTCCTCTCAGATTACTGCCTGCCTATTCCAGGGGTGTCTTGAATGTACCCATTTCTAGACACATCTTCCCCACTGAAATTAAGTCTCTTGAAGGCCTGACCTGCCCTTGTTTTCATTCATGATGTAGGATGTAGCAGATAGCAAGTACTTAATGTCTGTTACACATATTAGGCACTTAACATTTATTGAATGAAAAGAATGAAAGAATCTTCTTCAACTTTCCACTCTGCACAATTCAACCCATAATGCTCAAGATGCCACAGTGAAGTGCCAGGGACACTTTAACATATCGCAAATCATCCTTGCAATACACAACAGAATATAAGGCAGATTGATAGAAGCTGGGCTGAGAGGTCCTGCATGGTTACCAGCTAAGTTACCTTCAGCCAAGTCACTTCATCTTTCCTTAATGATAAAATAGGAACTATAACAGCAGTTATCTCATAGGGTTGTTGTGAGGACTAAATGAGATCATAGATGTAAAGTGCTTTGTAAACTCTAAAGCATTATATAAAGGCTAATTAGATAGAAGGAAAATTGCCAGGGAGCAGTTAGATGGCTCAGTGGATAGAGTCAGACTTGGAGACAGAAGGTTCTGGGTTCAAATCTGGCCTTAGATACTTCCTAGCTGTGTGACCCTGGGAAAGTCACTTAACCCCCATTGCCTAGCCCCATGTTGGAGAACCGATGGCACGCATGAGAGGGGGCTGCTCCCCTCCTCCTCTTCACACTCACCTGAGTACATTTCTCATACCACCTGCCCCTCTGCCCCAGAGCAGCCTAATGGGAGTGTTTCCTCCTTTCCCTGTCTGGGGTAAGGTGGGGGCTCACATGTGGCATGAGGATGCATTCTGGGCACTCGGTCTCTAAAAGGCTTGCCATCATTGTCCTAGTCCTTACCACTCTTTTGCCTTTGAACCAACACACAGTATTGATTCTAAAACAGAAGGTAAGGACTTAAAAAAAAAAAAGAAAGAAAGAAAATTGAAGCAGGAAGGAATGTGACTAATTGGGGAAACTAGGAAAGGATTCATGGAAGAGGTGGCACCAAGAGTTGAGCCTTAATGAAAATGGAAAAAGTGAGGAGTGCATTCCAGTAATGGGAAGTCTTATTCAAATACATAAAGATGAGAGAATGAGTTCAAGGAATCAGTTCGATCTCAATAGAACTTGTTCAAAGTGGGAAACAGTATGAGATAAGGACAGAAATAGAGCCTTTGAGCATTGGGTGATGCATTTAATTCTACAGGTAATGGGGACTTACTGTTTGAACAAAGTAATAATATAGTAAAAAAGATTATTTAGGTAATTGTGTGAAGAATGGATTGGATAGAGACTGGCAGCAGGGAGCTCAATTTTGGCTTTAACTAGATAAGAATAGTCTAGATAAGAGGTGAGGAGGATCTGAACTAGGGAGGCAGATGTGACTGGGAAAGGCAATAGATGTGAGAGGCATGGAGGCATAATTAATATGACCTAACCACTGATTGGCTGTAAGGACTGAGAGAAGAATAAAGGTGAACTCTGAAGTTATGAACCTGGGTAGGGCAGTGGTGCCTCCACAAAAATCAGCAAGTTTTGAAGGGCTAATTTAGAAGGTAGATGATAATGCAGTTTGCTTTGTCTCCAGGTAGACATTACCTGGACACATTGTCCTGTTCTCTGTTTCTTGAGTAGACATCATGTCTTCACTAGATTGAAGTTCCTTAAGGGCAGATCCCTCTCTTACCTTCCTCTTTGTATCTTACCAAGATAAAAGAGGAAAAGGGACAATGACAAGCCTGGTCAGAGGATAGAATGATGAGGCCATATACCTTGTGATGTACAAAGAATGCTAAATTTGAAGCTTATCTATAATACTTGAGAGCTCTGAGACCCTGTGTGCTTCCCCTTCCTGGATAATGTTTTTAAATGCATAAAATAAAATACATAGATTAACAAAGGATAATTACAAAACCAATTACAATGAAATAAAGATGTAATGTTTTCCCATCCAAGTTTAAAAAAACTCCTGAAATCTGGACTATATAATCTTAAATCCCTTTCTAATTGCTATATCTAAGAAATTTAACTTCTCCTTAAAGAAGTGAAGTTTCAATTTCTTCATATGCAGACCTAAGAGAGACCTTTAGGTATCAGGTTTTAATATTATTCTTGCTTATTATTATTATCTTTACCTACCTCACAAAACTATGGTGAAGAAAGACAATTCCAAATAAACATGAATTATTATCAAGAGTTGAAAGAGCTTTGCCTTAGCCTGGGAGGCCAGAAGTTCTAGCCTTGGTTATACTACTAACTCACTTGCACAAATCCCTTAACTTCTCCAGGTTCCAGTTTCTTCTCCAGTGAGGTGAGAGGACTAGATGGTTTATAAGGATTTACATGGCTAATCCAAGCATTGCATAGTTCTATGACTGGGGTTGATAGAGTCAGAGAACTGTCTCAGAGTTGGAAAGGAGTCTTATTATACTAGGGTTAAAAGAGAAACCATCTAGTAGGACTTCTTTTAGGAGATAAGGAAACTGAGACCTGGGAAAATCATGTGATTTGTTTAGTATCCCACAAATAATAAAGGTTAGAGATAGAGTAATTCAAAGAACCTGTTATTATTTCCGGGAAGCTAGGTGGCTCGATGGATTGCGAGTCGGACCAGGAGAAGGGAGATCCTCTGTTCAAATCTGGCTTCGCACTTCCTAGTTGTGTGACCCTGGGCAAGTCACCTAACTCCCATTGCCTAGCTTTTTCTACTCTCCGGTCTAGGAAACAATACACAACATTGATTCTATGATACACAGAATGCCAGAGCTGGGAGTCTTAGGACCTAGAAAGTCAGAGGTGGGGGAAAATCTTAGAACTTGGAATATCGGAGGTAGGAGCCCTAAAACCCAGAAATGTGAGAACTGGAAGGGGCCCTAGAACCCAGGATGTCGGTGAGTTCATGGATCCAGGACACCCCATCTCGAACACTCCTTCATCGTATAAACAAGGGGGCGTGGGAGGCTCGAGCCGGAGCCACCACCAGCGGTGGTACCAGGAGTGCCAGTGACATCACCGGCGCGAGGCCTCGCGCTTCCGGACCTCGACTCCCAGCAGCCGCGGGCTCAGGTAGACCCCCTCCGGGCCCCACCCGAATGCCGGGCCCTTCACATCCCATAACCTCGCCACCCCCTTAGTCACTCACCTGTCCGTAATGGTAGCTAGACATGGCGTCTGTGACGTTCTGACGGTAGGCGGGACTTCCCCTGTAGAGACGCGATCCGTAAGTTCTCACGAGAGGAAGGCGGGAAGGCGAGCGCAACTGAGAATTGGCTCTTATCAGCCAGTAGTCTTAGGCGGATGTGACGTCATGAGGAGAGACTCATTTTCCTCCACATCCTTGCAGGACAGTTAGATCCATTTGGAGCTTCCCTTTCTGCTTATGTTCCGCGGTCAGGGCCGCCTCGTTGGCTTTCCGGCCTTAGTGCCCTTTTCTGGGGTCCTTATTAACCGGAGCAGAGGCTGCGGTAGCCATATTGACTCAGGCTGAAGGAGCAGCGGACCCGACGTCACATCCTGACTGGCAGTCGTCAGGGGAGGACTTGGGGTTGTCTAGCTAGCAGCGTCCTCTGCAGGACGGGGGACTGCAGTCGCCCGGGAGCCCTCGGGAGCCCTCGGGAGGGAAGCTGGCGGAGCTGCAGCTAAAATGAGTTTCCTGAGGCTGATAGCAGGAGTGCCCCATCGTTCATTCATTCTTTCACTCATTCACTCAAGCACGTACAAAATAAATTTCGATGGAGTAATGCTCTCACCTTACATTTGCGATTTCGTGTTGTTTCTCCAACAAAGGGCTTTTCTTTCTGCTCCTACTGCCACTGCCCTTGTTCAGGTCTTTCTGGCCTCTCTCTTTTGCTGTTGAGTAGTTTCCCTCCCGCCTGATTCTCTGTCATTCCATCTGGAGTTTTCTTTGCAAAGATATCGCAATAATTTGCCATTTCCTTCTCCAGCTCATTTTACAGATGAGGAAACATGAGGTAAACAGGCCCAAAGGATGAAGTGACTTGCCCAGGGTCACCCCTCTAGAATGCATTTGAGGCCGGATTTCAGTTAAGATCTTTCTGATTTCAGGCCTGACCCTCTATCCACTGCTCCACTCCTCTCCCTTGGCCCTAATTCTCAATCCTGCCTCAAATGCATCCTAGAGGGGTGACCTGGGCTGCTAAAGCAACTTCACTCCCTTGTGCTTTTAACTCCAGTGTCTCCCCATGGAAACTCGGATCAGATGTCAGTTTCTTTGGCCTTTAAAGCCCTCTAGAACCTGGCCCTATCCTGTCTCTACAGCCTTATCATGAGTTACTCAGTTTCCAGCTCTGGGGTCCAATCACCCCGCCTTGCTCTTCCTTGCACAAGGCTCTGGTTTCCCACCCCTGTACTTTTGTCCTGACTTTCTCTCATGCATGGGATATACTTACTCCCTCCTCACCTCTACTTCTTAGAACCTCTTGTTTCTGTTCTACCTTCAACATGAAGCCCTTCTCTTATTCCCCTCAGCCCTCATTATTAACTTGTATTTAATTTATATATGCTCACTAGAATGGATGAAAAAAGCATTTGCAGAAGTTATAGAACAATTGGAATGGTCCCTGCTCATTAGGGTATGGGAAGAGGTCAGATGGTAATGTCCAAGAGTATAGAGGAGCAGCAGCCAAAGGGCAGGTGATCTACCATCTTACCCAGAGAATTGTAGTTGGATAAGGAAACTGAAGCCAACAGGGTGCAAGTGACATAAGTCATTACCTCTTCAGACAGTGGGAGTGGGAAGCGAACAAGTATTTTTTAAACACCTACTACAAGTCAAGAGTAGCGAGATGGTACTTGCCTGGAATCAGAAAGGACTGAGTTTAAATGTCCCCTCAAACATTTGTTAGTTGGGTGATCCTAGGCAAGTCATTTAACCCTTATTTGCTTTAGTTCTTCATCTATAAGATAGGGACATACTGGAGAAGGAAATAGCAAACCACTTTAGTATCTTGGCCAAGAAAACCACATGGACTTTTGTTCACTGGGTCACATAGAGTTAGACACAAATGACTGGCCAAACAACTAATACTAATGTGCCAGGAACAGTTCTAAGTACTTTACAAATACCTCATTTAATCTTCACAATACCCCTGGGAAATTCTTATTTTACAAATTGGGAAACTGAGGCGCATAGATATTTAGTGGGTCAACACCTAGTAAATGTCAGAGGCCAGATTTGAACTTGGGTCTTCTTAAATCCAGCCCAGCTATCCACTGCTTCCCCTACCTGCCTAAATATTTACAAAATGAAAATACAATAGAACATAATAGTAACATGTGATTTTCTAAGCCAATATATGACTGGTAGGGATAATTTTGTATGGTTTAGTGGTCTCTGGTTCTATTTGAGTTTAACACTATGTAACATTAAAATTTAATATCCAAATATTCCAAGTATTATATTTTATAAGATTTATTAATAATAACTTGGAGTAAGAGAAAATAAAAAAGCTAGAGTTAATAGGGAGCTAACCCAGCCGTGGTTGGGAGAGAAGAGAGTGAGAGGGTGGGCTTACAGTAAGGACCCTATGTGCACGAAGTGAAAAGGAATCTGGGAGATGAAGTATAAGGGTTCAAGATTTTCTAATTACACAACTATTAGTCTAGACCAACATAGCAACTTCATCAATAAGAAAACAGAACCTTTGAAAAGAAGAGGGGGTTGCACAGCCTATAAGTCACCAAGCTGCGACTTGAACCTAAAGCAGATGGTGTGAGCAGCTATAATCCCATACAACTGTTGGGAAGAGCCTGTAGTGGGCCTGACGTGCACAATCAGGTTTCTGGGTAATCTCCCCCCAGCAGTGAGGAATATCTAGTCAGGAGAGGGTCTCTAGTGTCTTGGATAACTAGGTGTCACAGGGGTTAAAGCACAGGCCTTGGAATCAGGAGGATTCCTCCTCCTGGGGTCAAATCCAGCGTCAGACACTTCCCAGCTGGGTGACTCTGTTTACCTCAGTTTCCTCATCAATAAAATGAGGTGGAGAAAGAAATAGCAAACCCAAAACCTTCATGGAGAGTCAGACACCACTGAACAATAACAATTCCTGTCTTGTGGTAATTGGCCTAGGGGACCCTGTTCCCTACTGCTGCTGGGCCTCAAGCTTGCTCTCATTCGTGGGATATACTTACTCCCTCCTGGTGGAGCTCTGGACCTGCAAGATAGGCTGAGATGGTATCAGCTCCTTTCCTCCAGTGACTGGGCCCTCAAGCCAACCCACTCTAAAACAAGACCTTTTTTTGGTCCTGTCTTTTGTCTCTATGTATTAGTGCCTGTTAGATGCTTAATAGAAAAGTTAGCAATTATATGGTGTTTAAAGTTATGCAAGACATTTTACAAATATTTGATGCTCACAACAACCCTGGGAACTATTTTCCTCATTTTTCAGATAAGGAAACTGAGGCAGAACTTCAGGGACTTTCCCAGAGTCACAGGATAGGGTCTGAGGTCTAGCAGGCTCTCTCCTGTGCCATCTACCTGCTTATTATAGCTGGCAGGGACTTTGGAGATCATCTAATTCACCCTCATTATTTTACAGATGAGGAACCTGAGGAAGAGGTTAAATGAGTTGCCTAGGGTCAAGCAGCAGTAAACCATAGAGCTAGGAATCTGATCTTGATCTTCTGACCCCCAAATGCAATGTTTTCCATTGTACCACAATGAAATTGAGTCTCTGACTCAGGTTGGACCTGCCTAGCTAGATTCTCTTTGTTTAGACTTCTATTTGGGAACTGTTAGTTGGAAGGAAACTTAGGTTCAGCTACAGATGTGGCCACTGGGGTGCAAAGAGGGGAAGCTCATAAAGAAGGCAGTAGAGTCACTTTCCATGCTACCTCCTCCTGCTTTCCCTCCCATCACTCCAGCCCTAGGGCACTGGGAGGGCTAGGCTAGGATTTTTATGCCAGTTGTCCCTTGGGGAACCTCAGTTCCCACCTCTGGAGAATGAGCAGGTTAGAAGAGATGATTTTCTTCCAGCATTCTTTCACACAATTCCCCTCCAGGCCTTTTAACACTCCTCTTGGCCTTCTGAACTCTCTCTGGATCTAGCAATGCTCAGTCCTCTCCCCACCTCCATCAGGCTGGTGCTCACATTAAAGGGAACAATGGAAATTCCTTGAATTCCTTCCACCTCTTAGGTTGAATTCCTACCTATCCTTTAAAGCCCAATTCAGGGAGTAACTAGGTGGCTCAGAGGATTGAGCCAGGCCTAGGGGTGAGGTGTCCTGGGTTCAAATATGACCTCAGACACTTATGTGTAACCCTGAGCAAGTCACTTAAACCTCATTGCCTAGCCCTTATAGCTCTGCCTTGGAAGCAATACTCAGTACCGATTCTAAGAAGGTAAAGGTTTAAAAAAAACAAACAAACCCAATTCAGACACTTGTATAGTTAGGGAATTTTGTTTCTTTAAATTCCATCTCCCAGAATTCTTTCCCTGTCCCCAAATTCCTTTCCCTTTTCATTTATGTGCATCTTTACATTGTTTACATGGTTCTGTAATCTCTCCTTTTTTCCCCTGCTGTGGGCTGAGAAAGGTGGCTTTTTACTCGTTTTTTTAAAGTTAGTTATTAATAAATCTTAAAATACTTAGAATATTTCATATTATTTTTAATTCCTATACACTGTTGCCTGCACTTACTCCTCCAGGTAACCTTTCCAGATTCCCCTTGATGAAGACTTACTTCTGTTCATATCTAATCCACTTACCATATAAATAGAGTTTGCCATGTTCCTGCTTGCCCAACTAGTCTGATCTCCATGAAGACAGAACTCTCATCTTATCCCTGCCAGAGCCAAGCAGGGTGCAAATGAGTGTCTGTTGAATGGAATGATCTGGAAAGTCCCTTCCAATTATAACTTTCTGATTCTAACTTGCCAAGCATCAGGAGTCCTGAATCACTACCCTGGTTTTGTTACAATGGAACTCCCCTATTGGGGCCCGTTTTCTTCATCTGGACCATGGAGAGGAGGCGGCTTCCTCCCGTCTCTGCTTCTTTTTAACTAGTTGGGAGTCAGTCATCTCAGGTTCTAGGCCTAAAGCTAGAACTGTACCTGCAACGTGGTCCTGGGGCAACTTTCTTCCTCATTTTGGGTCTCCGCTTCTGCCTCTATAAGATGAAGGGTGTGGGAGCAGATGGACTTTGGATTCTCCCAACTTATGGTCCTGTGAACTCCCTACTGGATGACTGGCCGGCGTCAAGCACTGGGACAGGGTGAGAGTGGGGTGGGGAGCGACCTGAGCCATGTTCCAGGCAGCAGGTCAGAGCCCAGGCCCCCACACAGCTGTTCAGTGATTCTTGGAGCATGGAGGGCTCTTTGTTCTGCTTAGGTTGTTTATTTTCAAGAGGGCTGTAGCAGGAGGACCAAAGAATTTCTCACAGGAGGAGAAACAATCAAATCTTTTCTAAAGACTCAACTAGGGAGGGTGGTGAAATGTGGGTGGCAGCTAAAGGGGAGGGCTTGAGCAGATGCCTCCATGGAATGCTTTACTGGCCTAATAAAAGTTCCAGGGTTGACCCTTTTAGAGTTAAAGCATAACTTGGTAATAGGAGGCTCACCCTCTGGAAAATATTACTACCCCTGGAGACAGATCAGTCCCACTGCCTCCCTCTCCTAATAAAACAATCTGGCTAAGCTTCCGTTCTCAGCATCAGGAAGGAATCCTATTACCCACCACCTAGATTATCAGGGAATGGATTCATTCTGACTCCAACTAGATCAAATCCAGAAGAATTTTTACTGCTACTTGGAGGTTGGGGAAAGGAGGGTGGAGGCAAAGAACCAAGAGAGAAAGAACACCACAACTTGGCAGTTTTGCAATATTTCCCTTCCATTATGGGAGGGTATGGAAAGTAAATTTATAAATTTTTTTTCCTCTCCAGAAACCATTAATGAACAACTAAAACAATGAATCTCACAGACATGCAAGAGTCAACAGACAATAAGTGAAAGTCAAGGTTTAAAGGCATCTGGCTAGTTTTCAATGATGGGGGGAAATTGTTACTCAAGGATTTGAATTTGACAGGACCCCAAATTTAGTTCCTTTCTCTTTATGCAGCTGGCTGCCTTTTTTCCTCCATTTTACAGAGCAGTCTGTGAATGTTCAAATTTCCCAACTTAAGGAAAGCTCATACAACATGGACAAACAAGTATGGCCTCCTTGATATTTGGATGGGATGAAGAAAACCACCCCTGGCAGAGCAGACACAAAACTGAAGAGAATACCCCAGTGTGGGGAATTAAGCTTTCAGAGACCATCTCCATTCTTGGGGTTACCCAACTCCTAGACTATCTACCCCAAATCAGAATAGCTGATGAGCAAGTTTGAGAGTGGTTCAACTGATTTTCCACTGACCACATTAGCAAGAGAAGGCAAACTCAGATTTTCCCCACAATCCTGTGTGGTCCATCCAAGGTGTTGCAGCAACTTCAAATGTCAGAGAGAGAGATTGTCACATAAAAAAATTCAAATCTAGATTCTCTAGGAAAATTACCATAGACTAGCAGAGACGACTCATTAAAGATAGTGAGGAACCATGCTGTTATGGAAGGGATTCTCTGAAAGGGAATGGATTGTGGGATTCCTAGTAGAGTTTCTCTAGCCCAACCTTCTAGGCCAACCTACTCAATACAACAGTGGGTACCCAGCTTTTTTTTTTTTCCCCTTTTCCATCACATATCCCTCATAGTGCTTTGTCTTTGGCTACCATACCCTAAGCCCACTTAGGCAAATGGAAGTTAGTCTTCCAATGGGAGCTTCAATATCTGTCTCCTTACTTCCTGTATCCAAGAACATGGCCAATGCTTCAATGCAAAGATTGTGTTTGTTTTTTAACAGCTCACACTGGAATTCATGTAAATGAAGCATCCCTAACAGGATGAAATGAGAGTCAGCTGCATCTGTACTCGGATTTCCAATAGAAACACAATGGAATTTGGAGGGACCTGATGGATCTTAATACACCTCTGCTTGTGGCCACCAGATGGTCAATTCTCATGGTATTTCAGGCCCATATAGAAAAGTTTCAGAAATATCACGGGAACAACTTGCCAGCCTCTTTGAAAGCCCCAAGGGATTGAGATGAGAATCTGAATTTACTGACTCTGGGCTCCCTTTGAAGTTCATCCATCACTACATAAACCTTTTGGGAAGTCAGGGTCAGTGACTTTCTTTGGAAACCCTTCTGGATGCTAGTTATTTTTGCACAGGGCAACCAGCCCACTGGGTCAGAGGGCGCAAGCATTTGGAAAATGAATAAGGATGAAGCTGGGGCAGGAATAGAATAGAATGCCTTTTTTTTTCTTTTGACCTGGTCATTATTACAAAGGCAGGCAAGACACATAACACCAAACCCCATCAGATTTAGTGCATCAGATTTAGAAACAAAATGGATAGTTCCCATGTTGACAGAGACCCCAGTATGCCCAGTGCAAGCTGATTTCCAAACCAGACTCGGGTTACCTTATAAAAGAAATAGGCAGTGAGTTAGAATCCCAGCTGATGCAATTTTGCAGTTCAGAAAAGGGGGTGTCAGAAGCATTTTTTTTAAAGACAAGGCTAGAGATTATCGTAGGCAGGAAGTTCCACCTCATTTCCCCCCCAAGCATTCCCTAGTTGTCTCTGCCAGGGACATAAGCTTATCTTTCTCCCTTTTGCATAGGCCCTCAATCATCAGTGAGTTACTGAACCGATGAGAAGAGATAACATGCCTGAAGGCACTGCCAGGCAGCTGACTAAACTCTGGCATTCTCCAAGGTTCGGGGAAAGCAAAACCAGGCAGGACTTTGGTCACAGTCCACTCATGGAGATGAACATCAGGGCAAGATGGTTTTCAGGCAAGGGAACAAGGAGTCAGAAGTGGCATTTTCAATACTTCCTTACGTTCCCTTGCCACTCAAAGGCTGAGCTAAGTTGCTTCTCCAGGACTCCTGAGAAATATCCCAAGAAGGAGAGGGCAAGAGGCTCAGAGACATCTTGATGGAATAAGACATAAGGAAAAACTAAAACAGAAGCTGCTGAAAAAAAGGAAATCTGAAGTCATAGACCATGCAGAGAAACATCATTACGGACTATTTCTGGCTTGAGCACATATGACAAGGGATATTTCCTTTCCTGAATGTGGAACAGTCTGACAGAGAACAATGACAGACATGGGATTGGAGAGGTAAGCTCCCATGGGGATGGGTGTGTGTGTGTGTGTGTGTTTTGGGGGAAGTGTTTTCTTTAAAAAAATATCAACAGCAATCTTAAAAATCATTCACAACCAGTCAAGAGGACCACAGAGCTTTGGCTGTCCCAACAGAGTCCTTGATGTCGATGGCCATCACATCATCTCAACCAAATGGTCCCTTCATGCTTTTCACTGGTGGATACTGCTGCTCCATGGGCATAGCACCAAAGCAGTCTGAAGGATTACAGTGGCCTGCCTTCCCAGGCTGGCCTGTAGGGCCCGGGGGACCAGGTATGCCAGGAATCCCCTGTTGACCCATGGGCCCAGTGGGGCCCAGCTTTCCATACCCTGGGGGTCCTTGGGGACCTGGAGTGGAAAAATGAAGAGATTATTAGGAAACATCCTTTCTCACCCAATGCAAGGGATTCCTCTGCGTGACTCCCTGGAGAAAAGGGGTGGTCAAAAAGGGCAGAGAGCCATAAACTCCCAATCAGAAGACATTGTTCAGACCCTGGCTCTAATGCTTTTTAGGTAGAAGGATGGCTAAGGGGGGCAGCTGGGTAGCTCAGTGGTTTGAGAGTCAGGCCTAGAGACAGGAGGTCCTAGGTTCAAATCCGGCCTCAGACACTTCTCAGCTGTGTGACCTTGGGCAAGTCACTTGACCCCCATTGCCCACCCTTACCATTCTTCCACCTAGGAGCCAATACACAGAAGTTAAGGGTTTAAAAAAAAAAAAGAAGGATGGCTAAGTTACTTCTTCCTGAGCCTCAGGTCCTCACTTGAAAAATGGGGGTGACAGCACTTGTACTACCTACTCCTCCAGGCTGTGCAGAGGAGAGTGCTTTGCCAGCTTATTCCTACAGAAAATGAAACAACTTTTATAATTATTTCCCTCCACCCCTTCCTTTGGGTGGTCTGTGCTTTGTACCTTCACCCCCAGCTTTGTATATTAACTTATTTTCTCCCTTAAGGGCAGGAATTGGTCATATTCATTTTTTATCCTCCTTACTCTTAGTAGATATTAAATTGAGTAGGTTCAACTAGTAAGTAAGTAAAGGTGAGGAAAACCTTGTTTTATTATCCAAATGAGTTAGATAATTGGCCCATGGGCGAAGGCTCAGTGCCCGACTAGAACTCTGGGCACTACGGGCACTCAGTGAGTGCAGGTTGATGGACTGAGCCATGATTGTGTGAAATTCTACCTAGGTGTGATGAAAGAAGGGAGGAGGCCCAGATATCCCAGGATAATCATCTGCCCCACCCCCATCAGCTCCTGCTGCCTCTTTTTACCTGGAGGTCCAGGGAGACCATTTTCTCCAGCAACGCCAATGCCAGTGTCTCCTTTTTCACCTTTGGTACCGGGCATCCCTGAAACAAGGGAAATAAAAGTAAGAAGACATTCCTGCATGGGAAAATGTCACACCAGGCTGGCTGGGCTGGAACAGCTCTACGCAGATACACACATATACTCTCACATACTTTATTCACACATACTTCTCAGAACTGCACATTTACCTCCTCTCCATCACACACATACTCACACGTGCTCACAAAGTCATGGACAGGGAGAGAGAATGCACACAAGGGGCCTCTCCTGTAGCAATACTGCTACCAACGAATTGAAAAGAGGAGATGCCCAAGGAGAATTGGCACAAAGAGGGGAGGGAAGCACAGCTAAATAAAATCCACAGGGTTTAAAATCTAGATGGCACAGTGGATAGAGTGCCAGGCCTGGAGTCGGGACCACCTGGATTCAAATGTGGCCTCAGACATGTGTAATTAGAAATTTTGTACCCCTGGACTTCATCTTCCAGCATCCCTTTCCCTTCGTCCCCACGTTTGCGTCCTTACATGTACAGATAAGTTCTGTAACTCCGCCCCTCTCGCTCTCTCTTCTCCGGCTTGTGGGATCAGGGAACCTTCCTTTCTTTACTGAGGTTACTAATTTCCCTTTTGCTTCAAGTTATTATAAATAAAACCATATAAAATTATAATACTTGGAGTATTTGGATATTAATTTTTATTCTTACAGACACTTCTTGGCTGTGTGACCCTGGGCAAGTCACTTAAACTCCCATTGCCTGGCCTTTAAACTTCTTACAGTTGTTAAGACAGAAGGGGGTTCAAAAAAAATAAAATCTGCAAAATGCTAACCCCTTTTGTCAAGGGTTCAGGGATTGGGGACGGGGCTTGGACATCTCCAAAGAATCTATGAGCATCGCAGGCAAAGCTACCTCTCATTCCTGGCAAGCCTTGCCGGCCTTCTCTGCCGATCTGTCCTGGAAGCCCAGGAGAGCCTGGAGAGCCTGGTCGGCCTGGGGGCCCATCCTTTCCTGGGGGCCCTGGCCGGCCAGGAGCTGCAGCCATCTCCACGGGGAACTGCATCCTGGACGTGTAGTAAGCCATACGCTCTGCAAGAAAAGGCAGAAGCTTGTCATTTGCAGTCACTCCCCAGAGTTGCACTTGAGAGCCCTGATCATTTTTGGTGGCAAGACATCCTGGGGGCATTGCAGACATCTGTGAACTGGTGATCAATGGAAATGGCTTTAAAGAGAGAGCAGGAGAGGGACTAAGATGAGGGAGTTGGTCCAACATTATTCATTCCTTTTACTCTTCTGTAGAGAGAGGGGGATGAACTAGACGAGAGCTCTGACATTCTGGGTCCAAAGTCCCTTCTGTTCTGTTGATCAGTCTGGAGGGTTCCCAGAGTACACGTTAGCCTCCAGCTCTCCAGACATCAGAAGAAGAGAGGTAAATGCAGGATGAGGGACCGTCATTTGGATGTAAGAAGAACATGAGGGAGGTTATTAATTAACACCGTAAGAGGGTGTGATGCACCTCCTTCCTTCCCTGGTGAGGGTTGAGAATAGGAGAGGCAAAGCTGGGGCCTGGTTTCCATGTTGGCTATTCTGAACCTGGCCATCTCCCAGAAGCTTCTGCTTATCGTTCCTCACACACCTTGTGTTTTCAAGAAGATTTTAAGTGGAGAACCCTCCCTTCAGGAAGGCAGCCTGGTCGAGGGGCGTAAGCTCTAGGCCTGGAGTCAGAAGGACCTGGCTCTGTTTGATGCTTCTTGGCTGGGTGACTCTGGCAGTTTTCTTCCTCTTCGTGGGCCTCTTTGTTCAATGGCAAAATGGGATAACATTTCGACTACAAAGCTCATGGGATTAGGAGGACAAGCCCTTAGGAGAACCTTGAGGACCCTGGAGGTGGTGGTTATTAATAACAAAGGAGGGGGCTTCCTCATGCATCATTATATAGCTGTGAGATATAGAGGACAACAGGTTCTGCAGTCACACCGAGGGCAATGGAGAAGCAGAGGAGTGGGTGGATGCGAACAGGCTGCAAAAGAGCTCTGAAGGAGAGCCAGGGAGAAAAGAGGTGATTTGGGAAGAGTGGAACTGAACAAAGATGGTGGTCTGATTGCCTGATGAGGGCAAGAGGTCATAGGCAGAGAATGACAAGGGAAATCGAGGAAGGCCCCCAGAACATTTGGGTGGACCCTGGGGCAGACCATGGAGAAGAGTCCCACAGGATAAGCAGACATGGCCTGGCTGTAAGCTGCATCCAGATGAGGGAAATCACAGATCCCAAAGGAGAAGACCTGAACAATATAAATCAAGCCCACCCACTCCTTTAAGGCTCCAAGGAGAGTGCTGCTGCAGGCCACAGGAGGGTGGCCTGGGGAAAGGCGAAAGATGGAAATGGACCCCCTCTCCCACCCTGACTGCCATACGTGATCAGTTACCATCAAACATTTTGATGATCTCCTGTCTGATGAACCTCTTGATTTCATCATAATTCACCACATCTGCCTGTAAGACAAAGAGAGGGAGTGAGAGGAGACAGAGACGAAGAGACAAAGAAAGAGAGGGAGAGAGAGGCAGAGACAGAGAGAGACAGAGACAAGGAGAAAGGGAGAAAGAGAGAGATCTCATTTCAGGTCTCTTCTTCATATCATGTTTTTCATTTGAGTCACTACTTTGTGGGGTCGAGATTTCATTTCATTGGGGACCCCTACTTCTAGTCTTGCTGTGAGCTTCTGAATTTCCTTTCCCTCCTCAAATTCAAAGAAGAGCTTACCAGATACTTCCATGCTATGCCCCAAATCTGTCTGAGTGATCCCACCACCCTCACAGAGCCAGCCCTCCTTCCTCCTTACCATCGTTCCAGGCAGTCCAGGCAGCCCTGGGGTCCCAGCGGGTCCTGGAGAACCCGGGTGCCCTCTCTCACCAGAAGGCCCTGGTGGCCCAATAGGGCCCATGGAACCACTCTTGCCGGGTCCTCCTGGCATGCCAGCTCTCCCCTTCTCTCCAGGCTGGCCTTTCTGCCCTGCAGACCCAGGGTCACCCTACAGAGGAAAGGAAGTTCCTTGTCAATACTAAAGCTGAGGAATGCCCATTCCCCTTCCAAGCCTAGGCCAATATCAATCCTCCATGTGGGACTCAGTCGAGCAGGACCTGGCCCAAAGTTTTTCTCAGGCCTTTCTCTCTCGCCTCTTGATCTGTCTCTGGCCACTCTGAAGCTGCCAGTAATGGCTGTGAACTGTGCTCAAGTCTGTCTTGCACCTCAGCTCTTCTCACCCAGATTCGTCTCCCCATGGGATTGCTCCTCCCCTCAGAACAGCAGTCATAAAGAGTTTGACCTCATCAACTTTGGCCTTACCTTTGGGCCAACAGGGCCATAAGGTCCTGGTTTTCCAGGAGGTCCCTGGAAGAAAATAAAAGTCAAGGATCAAGAGACAGACGATATTATGGGAGTCAACATAAAGCATGCAGCAATACAGTGGGGACTGGAGACAGCCCTGGTGAGCGAGTGGCCCGGGCATTGCAGACCAGGTTCTGGGTCTGGGGAGAAAGGAGAGGACCTTTTCCTCAGCTGAGAGTTTGAAGACCTCGATGGGAGAAAGAAGGCCGAGTCTGGACTCCAAGAAATGGCCTCAGAGCAAGAGCTGTGGTTTGAATGTGTTGGCAGAGTTCTGGTGGTAAGTGGCGCAGAAGAGGGAGGCTGAGCAGAAGAGGAAGGCTGAGCAAAAGACAAGAGGAGGAGAGAGGGGGCAAGTGAGAAGCACGCACTTCAGCCAAGGGAAACTACGAGGAACCATCGTTACCGTACCTCTTTGCCAGTCGCTCCATCTGATCCAGGTTCACCCTGAGCACAGGAGTAAAGATAGAGTCAGGAGCCATGGATGGAACCTCCCAGAGCCCCCCTGGATCTAGGGCAGCCCCAGGCCGCCCCCTCCTTGCCCTGAGGAAGAGCTTGGAAACTCAGAGCCAAAGCCCAGGGCCCACACGCTTCCTAAGCCTGGGACACAGACCCTAGAAACAAGATCTCTGGCCTTCTGCCCTCCTAGGATGGATCTGGTTAGCAAAACACCCCAACTTCTGCCTGTGTGGGGCTGAGGCCCATTGCTGTATCCTCAAAGGAAAGAACGAGCCCTTGACAGGGCTCTGCTCTGTTCCTGTGCTCTTTCCACTGCCTCCCGAATAATGGATTGCAATCTATCTATTATTTTAAGGTAGAGGAACTGCTTTCTTCACAAAGAGTCTTCGTTGTCAGTTATGTAAGTATTATCATCCTCATTTACAGGCTTAGAGAGGGAAAGTGACTTACCCAGGTCAAACAACTTTGAAGGACCAAAGCTGGGACCTCTTGACTCCCAGGCCAGCATTCCTCCCCTAATACTACTCTAACTTCATGGCCAAGGTAACTATTACTTTTTGTTTGTTTGGTTGTTTTGTTACCTTCTGTCTTAGAATCAATACTATGTGTCAGTTCCAAAGCAGAAAGGCTAGGCAATGGGGGTTAAGTGACTTACCCAAGGTCACACAGCTAGGAAATGATTGAGTTCAGATTTGAACCCTGGCTCTCAACCTACTGAGCCACTTAGATGCCCCCAAGATGACTACTTTTTAAATTTGCTTATGATATAAAGCTGGGAGGGCTCAGGTGATTTATCTATGGCTCCCTGGGTTTAAACATAAATTCCTCCATTTGTCATTCAAAGATCTTCACAACCTTGCCCTTTCCCATCGTTCCAGTCTGCTCACATTCCTCCCCTTCACTCATTCTACAGTCTAACCTGACTGATCCCTCCTCCCTTTTTCTCATCTATGACACTCCAACTCCTCTCTCTGTTGCCTTTGCACTGGCTGTCCCTTATGTCTGAAATGATCTCTTCTTCCTCTCTGTCTCTTAGAATCCCTGGCTTCCTCCAAGACTCTACCACCCTCTTCTGCAGAAGGTCCTCCTTGGTTCCCCTAAAGGCTAATGCCTTCTCCCTTCAGGATTCCTGTCTATCTCAATGTACCCATTTATCTACCCGTCTCCCCCGAGAGAATGTCAATTCCTTACTAGCAGAGACTGCTTCATTTTTTACTTTTTATCCTCAACACCTACTCCAATGGTCGGCACATAGTAAGTGCTTATTAAATGTTTATCCATTATCCCAAACAAGAGAGAATTTAGCCTTCTGCTCTGGTTAGACCTCAGTTCAATGACTGTTGAGTTCTAGGTGCCACATCTGAGAAAAAACAATGGCAAATGCGTTCAGAGGAGGGTGACCAGGATGAGACTAAAGCCATGTCATACAAAGATCTGTTAAAGAGATCAGGGAGGTTTAGTCTGGTGAAGACAGCAGAGGCATGTATCTGAAGGGGTGCTTTTGGAAGAAATATTAGACTTTTTCTTGTTAGGCTCCTGAAAGTCAAAATAAGAGCAAAAGAAAAAGATTTTAGGGAGACAGATTTCCATTTAATATAAGACAAAAAAAATTCCAGCTCTTCAAAAATGGAGTAGGCTGCTTTAGGGGGGGCCGGGCTTTACACCTTATTGGATAAATTCCAACAAAATTTCAATGATCACCTTTTTTAGGGAGGAGATTCCTGCTCAGTTTGTGAGTCTGTGATTCATTTGCCAAAGCAGGGTACTGCAATGGTTTAGGAGCCTAACCCATGCCCAAAGCCATCTTCCTATCAGCTCTCCGTACCCGTGTGTGATGTCACGTGGGTCCATTCACTGACGATGAAGGCTGTAGGGTTGGCAGGGGAGTGAGAAGGGAGCAGTCATGCCTGCCCCTTTCCCGATGGAGGGAACACTTCAAACTATATGCCTTTTCACTGGCTGCTCCCCATGCCTGGAATGGTTTTCCTCCTGGCTTCCTTTAAGACTCAGCTCAAATCCCACATTCTTCATGTGTCCTTTCCTGGTCCCTCCACTCCCATCGCTAGGGCTTTCCTTCTAAAATGACCTCCCATTTCCAACGTCTATATCTTGTACGTCTAGTTATTTCTATGGCGTCTCCAGGCTCCTTGAGAGGAAGGACTTTGCGTCTTGCCCTTTGCATTTCCTGGTACTGTGCCAGGCACAGAGTAAACCTTTAGTAAAGTCTTGTTGACAGAATGACTGATAGTTTGGTGGTTCCTAGAATGGTGGGCTCATTCATATACCATCAGGCTGCTGTCTAGGGATTCCAGCAGAGGCCCCAGTGTTTTCTGGGGTGCTGTGTACTAGGTTCCTAATTCTAAAGGTTCATGGAACCGCTATTGTCTTTCTGAGAGTTAATAATACTGAAAGTAGGAGGGCAGCTGGGTAGCTCAGTGGATTGAGAGCCAGGCCTAGAGACAGGAGGTCCTGGGTTCAAATATGACCTCAGATACTTTCCAGCTGTGTGATCCTGGGCAAGTCACTTGACCTTTAATACCCTTACCACTCTTCATTCAGCCTTGGAACCAATACACAGTATTGACTCCAAGATGAAAGGTAAGGGTTTAAAAACAAAAAAAGATTACTTAAAGTACCAAGAGAGTCCAGTGGCCTAGAGGCCAGGAAAAAACTATGTAGCCCAGAGCAGTTGTGACACCCAAATGTTTACTGATAGTTCACTGTCCGTAAAGGTTTTCCACAGTTAGAAACACAGCTGATGATCTCTCCCTTGGACTGGGAGCTCTCCAGGAACAAGGGGAAAATGCCTTTTCTGTTCTTGGTGACATGCCTACCCATCCCAGGCCCTGGTGCACACTGGGTCATGGATCTGCCTTTATATCCCAATGGCAACTCCAGTTTCTTCTAGGTTTTACAGTTCATGAAGGCCTTTCCTAACAACAACCCTATAAGAGGCACAAAGCTTAGAAAATGAGGCTCAGAAAAACTATTTCTGTGCTCTCACTTGGTTAGGATATGGTAGCTCCTGGTTTTGAATCCAGGTTCAAATGTAGCCTCAGACACTTTCTAGCTATATGATCCTGGGCAAGTCACTTGCTTCAAATGTCTAGCCCTTACCACTCAAATACTTTAGAACTGATATTTAGTGTTGCTTCTAAGAGAGAAGGTAAGGGTTATTTAAAAGAAAAAGAAAGAAAGAAATTTGACTGCACAGGCCCTGTCCAGCTTCCCTTATTCTGGTAATAGCTGTTGCAAAATGTTCTTGGTGTTGAAGACTAAGAGATGGACTCAACCCTTACTTCCCAGCAGTCACATGGCCCTTTCCCAGCCGGGTACTTACTGGGGGTCCAGGGTGCCCAGGGGAGCCAGGTTCACCTGGAAGACCTACAAGACCTCTGTCTCCTGGGGCTCCCCGATCTCCTTTGAGTCCCTGGAGAAGAGAAGAAGAAAAGACAAGAAGAAGGGAGAAAATCGACATTCATTACGTCCCACTCCTATTCCTTCCATTTTCTAATGACTGATTATGGGGAGATGGTGCAGGGCTCCAAATTCTTCTCCATTTTCTCCATCAGTGGATGCATGCATGTGTGCTTGTGTGTGATTGAATATGCATACATTGGGGAGCAGAGGTACACCAGAAGCTGACACCAGATGGCGTGGAATGGGGACAAAAGGTTTCTTCTTCTCTCCATTCACAACTGAGCTAGGCAGGCCTACTGGGAGGGAAAATGAACAGGAGTAATTGGTACTTACAATTCCACTGATCCCAGAAGGCCCAGGCTGACCAGGAGAACCAGGGGGACCCTAGGGAGAGAAAGAGAATGAAATGGGATGGAAAAGGCCAGCTGGGAAGGCTCACAGGAACACTCCATGGCCTAGCAATGGAAAGGAAGGCACTGATGATAATGAAAACAATACCTAACATCACTGTGGCTAAAAAAAAACCCTAACACTTCCCATTTCTTACAGACTGAGACTTCCTCATTGTCTTCCTGGGAAGCATGCTGGGTCACAATTGGCTTACCCAATTGGGAAAGGGGCTACCATTGAGCCCAAGTCAGAGAGCTCGAGTAAGAAAACTTGTAACCAGGAGAGAGAGAGGGGCTCACTGAGTGTACTTTGACAACAATCTTTCCCAAGTTACACACAGATCATATAAATCCTCACCCACCAATTATGGGATTTAGAGCTGGAAGGGAATTTAAGGGTCCTCTGATACAACTCCATTTCACAGGTGGAGAAGCTGTGGTCACTTGGCCAAGATGACCCAGCTTGGAAGGAAAAGAAGTAGGACTAGAATCCAGGGCTCATCTCCAAATTCACTGCTTTCTTCATTATTCCAATTTCTTTGGAACTTTCCTTTGCTCCACCAGAATCAGCCTTACAATCCTCCTCCTCCTCCTGGGTGAGGGAAGATGGTAGGCAAGTTCCAAGGAGCATCAGGAAATAAGGAGAAGACTGAATGCTGGTGGCTTGAGGGGAAGTGCTGACAGTGTCTCAAATCCATCCTTTCTATCTCTGTTCCTGCTGTCCCATTTTAGTTTAGACTCTCATTATTTAACTGAATATTATATTAAGTCTCTTCTGACTAGTTTCACCTAATCTCCAATCAGAGAACTGGATGACATTGAGGCTGGAAGGGGCCTCAGAAGCTATCTGGGCTCCATTCTCTCATTTTGCAGATTGGAACACTTGCTAAAGGTCCAAAAGGTAATCACAGGGGCAGAACCAACCTGTCCTCTGTCCTATACATTGCTGCCATGTCAAAATGGCCTCCTCACTGTCCCCCTTGTCTCATGCCTCTTCAGTCTGCCCTCCATACAACTGCCATCCAGAGGTCTCTCTAATGCAAATCTGACCATGTCATCCCTCTATTCAGCAAACCTCAGTGGCTCACTATTGCTACTAGTATAAGATATAAACTATTTTTTAAACCCTTATTTGCTGACTTAGAATCAATACTATGCATTGGTTCTAAGGCAGAAGAGCAGTCAGGGCTAGGCAATAGGGGTGAAGTGACTTGCCCAGGGTCACACAGCTGGGAAGTGTCTGGGGCCAGATTTGAACCCAGGACCTCCCATCTCTAGGCCTGGCTCTCTATCCACCGAGTCACCTAGCTCCCTCCTGTTTGGGTTCTAAAGCCATTCACAACCTGGCCCCAACCTATATTTTCAGTCCCATTATACTTGACTTCACCCCATTCCTGCCCTCTGCCATCTGGCCCAAAGGACCTTCTCTGTGTCCCTCCTGCCTAGCACTTACCTCTTCTTTGGGTGCCTTTGCACTAGCCATCTCCTGTGCCTAGAATGCTCCCCGTCCTCTCCAAGGCTCTTCAGTGCTCAGCTCAAGCCCCACTTGCTCCCTGAAGCCTTCCCTGATCCTCCCATTGCTAGGATTCTCCCTCGCAAAACAATCTTGTAATTACTTTGGGTTTATTCTGCATATGCTTATATATATCTGTATTGTTTCTCGGGGGGAGAGAAGAGGCAAACAACCTCCTCCCCTGAGGGCAGAGATGGGTTCACATTTGAAAAATCTTGCTAGGCATAATGCCTGGCACATGGTAGCCCCTCACCAGTTTGTTCGATGATTGATGAAATCCTTCTCCATCCTTTAATAGATGGCCAATTTCAAGACCTCCCCCCAAAAAAAGGAAGTGAACTCTCCATCCCGACTCCCCTAGGCTCTCCTCTGTATCTCTCTCATCGTAATTAGAGCAACATTCCGCTTCTTATTTGTGTAAGGGTGGAGGTCAGTCTAGACAGTTACCTCAACATTTCAAGATGCAACTAGATCTGGAGACCTTTAGCAGGCGAGAACACATCAGCCCAAGGTGTGAACAAGCCCTGGGCACTGTCTTGGGCTGCTCTGCTGACTCATCTCCAAGAAACCTGGAAACCCAAAGGACTTCTCCCACTGGAAGTCCCCTCTGCCCCCATGGCCTCCCCCTCTGCTTGTCGGGCCCCTCCGGGCAGCTCCGGTTTCAGGAGACAGTCCGGTCCACTGCTGACCCGTCTCCACGGGCCGTCCACGCTCTGGCCCCCAACCCTTTTCAGCTCTCTTTTATGCGTGGTCCCTCTCTTTTAGAACGTGGGCTCTTTAAGGACAAGGACTGTCTTTCTTTCTCCTTGTATTTGTATTCCCAGCACTTAGCACATGGATGTGTGCCTGGCACATGGTAAAGGCTCAATAAATGCTTTCTGATTTGACTTGACTTGACTTGACAGGAAGCCTGTCAAGATTGGTTGAAGGACTTGCTCTCGCCCTGTGGCGCTTCTAGAAAACCATTCAGTTGGGATGATGCAGGAGATGCAGGAGGGGCGATGTAGGAGAACCAAGCCTGTGAGCAGGAGTTTCTTAGGGGGGTGAGAGAGGGCTTCCACCTCCGTGGCGCTCCCTGGAAAGTTTGGACTTCTTCCAATTTTTATTGGTGTCCCATTGCATGCATCTGTTTCATCTTCCCGACTCCACTCTGAGCTTCTGGAAGCTTGTTCTGAATGTTCTGAATTATCCTGAAGCTTATTCAGCCACGTTATTTCTCACCCACTCTACAAAGACTTCCCCCTGTACCAGCACAAGGCCTGAGAAAGAGCACAAGCCTGTACATCGCTGTTAGAATGAACGACACCCAGTTCCTGAGTGCCTGGAGGATGACGAGGGGCTTCCGCCCAGCCCGAAGCCCACGGCTTATTTCCACATTTCCACTGGCTTCTCTAGCGCTGGGGAGGTCGAAGAAGAAGTGGAGCTCTTTAATGACCGCTGCCTTGGAACCATCAAAGCTGTCCATTTTGCCGTGATGCTGCTCCGTCTCTGCTCTAGGATGCTGTCCCTCTCTCCTCCTCGAAGCTAGGACCCTCTCTCTCCTCTCTCTTTTTTAATTTTTTTATTGATTAAGGACATTTTCCCATGGTTCCATGATTCATGTTCTTTCCCTCCCCTCCTCCCATAGCCAACACGCAATTCCACCGGGTTCTACATGTAGGAACCTCTCCTCTCTGACCTGAGCAGCAATCAAATTCCAGCTTACCGCATGACCGGGGGGTCCGGGTCTTCCCTGTGGCCCCATGGGGCCAGGATCACCCTACAGGACATGGGAAAGGCAAGAAACGGGAACGTTAATTCGTACCCACAGCCAGTTCTTCTACTACACCGTACATCAGAGTGATGAGTGCGAGAGACCAGGCAAATGCTGAGTACGGCTAGCAGCGCCAGACTAGACAGACGATATCATCGAGCCAAGCCTCTCTAAAGGAGGCTGGTCAGCCCTCTGCAGCCAGACAAGCACAGATGGCCATACGGCCCCAGGCTACTGTCTTCTCCCGTGGAAAAGTAGAATAGTGGTAGGTTCAGACCCTAGACTTGGGGACGTGCTCCAGTGGCCCCAGAGGAGCTCCTTCCAGCCCACCTGATGACCGGCGTGTTTGGGAGTGCCGAGCTTCTCTCAGGGGAGATTTCAAATCACAGGATTTTAGAGCCAACAGAGACTTGGGGATCATTAGTCAAATCTCCTCATTCTACAGACGAGCAGCTAAGGCCCAGGGAAGGAAAGGGACTTACTCTGCCAAGATCTGCGGGAGAATTAGCGGCCAAGGTAGACTAAGAACTGCCCTTTTCTGACCCTTTCAATCCAACGTTTTCCACTACCCTGGGCTGGTACACAGGGGGTGCAGAGCACTGACATTTGTGGGTGAAAGACACCAGCACCGAGGGGCCTGGAGAAGCAGCCGAGTTCAGGCCGCTGGGAGCCTAGAAGCCGAGGGATCTGGGTCTGGGGAACTGCTACCTTGGAGGGCTAAGCAAACATCCTGGGTGCCTCCTGACGCTGCTGGCATTCAGCAGTTGAACAGAACAGAGCCAGGCCTTACCTCGGATCCTGGCCGGCCGTTGCTGCCAGGAGGACCTGGTTTACCACAGTCACCCTGGAAGAGAAGAGAGCGGCTGGGGCCTCCGGGCCTGGGGGGTCATGGGCCTCCCTCAGAAGCCACCGGTCACTGGCAATGCTTAGCCCTGGCCGGAGGCTGATGGCCAGCTGCCTGAGCTCCAAAAGGGGACTCCTGTTGGCTCCGGCCAGTGAGGGAAGCAGCCGGGAACATTCTAGGCTGCACATGGCATGGTGGCAAGAAGGAGGCAGAGAGATCTTCTAGAAGGCCTAAAGGATGGCCATGGCATTCTCGGGTTGGCCGGCCCCTCGACCCAGGGTCAGGTCACCATCTCTGGATGGTGTTGGGTTTCCAGGGAGAGCGTAAGAACTCCCAACAGGAAGAGAGCTCCAACTACTCACCTTGGGCCCAGGGAGGCCCGGATGTCCTGTTTTCCCCTTGAATCCCTGGGGAAAAAAAGAGAGGTCATTCTCAGATAAGAGGAAGACCCTCTTAGGCGTGCTCTTTCATTCAAAAACTAACACCGGACGCATGTCTTGTGGCTCTGAGTGCAACAAGAGATGGTGGCAGAAAGGCCAGAGCCCAGGGGCTCCATTCTCAGGCAGTCTTTGGAGAGAGACCTCCAGCCTCAACTTCAAGCCTCCTTCTGCAGGGATCCACCCGATTTTATTTCGCTTTTCAACTTACCGGAAGCCCCATGAGTCCTGGGGGTCCCGGAGGGCCAGGGTCCCCCTAAGGAAAGAGAACGAGGGTATCAGGACAAAGGTCTGCCCAAAGGGGAGCTCCCTCCCTCCCTGCACCCCTGGATGAAGGGGATGTGGGGGGGGGTTGAATGAGAGATGAATGGAGAATGACTTGAGCCTTGACTAGGAATCAAAGGACTGGGGTCCTGGCCCTGGCTTTGCCGCTCCCTCCCTCTGCTCGATCTCGTCTGGCCGGGGCCCAGTTTCCCCATCTATAAAGGAGGCAAGCAGCTGGTCTGCATGAATTTTGAGGTCCCTCGCAGTTGTAATGCTTTCGGATTCCATCCCACGTCCCGCTTCTCTGATGGGAGCCCAGTAAAACCAGACACGGGGAGATGGGGTTTGTTCCAGGCCTTTGAAGCCTACAGCCTGATCTTGTTTAGCCTCACTGTCTGGTTTCTCTGGTAACTCGGGCAATCAATCATTCATCTTGCTCCTTGCCTTGCTCTCTGTGAGTACCAACAAGCCTCAGAAAAACAGAGACCTTCCACGTGCCCAAGGACGTCCGAAGCTCTCACCGGGGGGATCAGGAGAGAAACAGAGGCTCGGAAACCCATGGCTTTGCCAAAGGCAAAGGATTCTCGTCATGATTCAACCCCAACATCTAGAGGGTTCTGAGGCTGGGGAGGGACTGGAATGAGGGAGGAAGTGTGACCACAAGACTTCCCAGGCTGTCTTATCCACACCAGCTTCATCTTACCCTCAAACCAGGCTTCCCATCCTTTCCGTCTAGCCCCTCTAGGCCAGCAGGACCCTGAAAAGGAGAGAGAAGTGAAGTGTTCCACGTGCCTAGGACAGTAACAGGAGTGGGAAGGCCACAGGGAACGAAGCTTACTTGGCCCTTCTGCTCCCTTCCCCCAGCTATCCTGGGACGAGTGAAGCCCTTACCTGGATGCCAGGGGGTCCGGGAGGTCCTGGAGGTCCCGGCATGCCTGATGGTCCTCGAATTCCTTCACTTCCCTGCAAAACCCCAGCAAGAGTCAATAGAGCCTACTTACCTTTGGTAGGGGTGGGCCTGGCCCAGGAGCAGTAGAACTACTGGAAACCAGGGTTCTTGTTCTAAATAGTGGGCAATACTAAGTTACATTTCTCTAATATTTTACAGTTAAAAGTTTTCTCTTTTCCCAACACAACCCTGTGAAGAAGGTAGGGTAAATAAATATTATTGGCCCCATTGTACAGATGAGGAAACTAAGGAGAAAAACCACCTAAGTTCACATAGCTAGTAAGAGTGAGCTGGAACTCTGACTTAGGTCTTCTGATTGCACATCTAACTCTCTTTTTACTACTTCACCTTCCCTTCTCTCTCTTTTTTAACCTTCCATCTTAGAATCAATATTGTGTATTGGTTCTGAGGCAGAAGAGTGGTAAGGGCTAGGCAATGGAGGTTAGGTGACTTGCCCAGGGTCACACAATTAGGAAGTGCCTGAAGCCAGATTCTAAGCCTGGATCCACTGAGCCATCTAGTTGTCCCCTTTTTAACATTACTTACACTTTTCTTTTACCCCCAAGCCAACCCCACCATAGGATGCAGCTAAACGGAGCATGTGTAAACAGCTCCTAAGGGTGTCTGTGACCTTGGACAAGTCACTTTCTTTCTCTGGGCCTCAATTCATCATCTGTAAAATTATGGGTAGGGATTAATAAAAATATTGTTCAAAAAATCAGGGAGCAATGAGAAGAACTACTTTCTGAACTTGATTCGTCCAGTCAGGGGAACTAACTGGCTATTGAAGTAGAAATGATGGGAATCTGGTGGTGATAGGGGTGATGGCCTGAAAACTGGTGATTAAAAAAAAAAGCAGATCAATAGTCTTGACTCATACCCTAGATTCGGGGAAAAGTAGGTTTTAAAGGATTCCTAGAAAGAATCAGTAGAGTCTAGAGGCCTAAAAATTCACCAGAAATTAGCCCAAGAGGCATAGAAGGTTCTCAAGAATGCAATTCTGAAGTCCAAATGTATGCAAT
The DNA here is from genome assembly GCF_016433145.1 of Gracilinanus agilis. Classification (NCBI taxonomy): domain Eukaryota; kingdom Metazoa; phylum Chordata; class Mammalia; order Didelphimorphia; family Didelphidae; genus Gracilinanus; species Gracilinanus agilis. The sequence goes on along the minus strand of NC_058132.1, from coordinate 75,864,391 downwards.
GGGAATTCATTAGCTAATTCAGATATTGGAAAAACAATAGAAAATGGAAATAGGGACAGATAACTGATAATATATCTATATATTATGGTTCTTTTGAGTTAGCTACCAGAACACTGAATTGATGTTGGTGATGAATTCCAAAGACAACAGCATGAACTCCCTCTATTTTTTTTAAACCCTTGCCTTCTGACTTGGAATCAATATTGATTCCAAGGCAGAAGAGCTGTAAGGGCTAGGCAATGGGGGTTAAGTGACTTGCCCAGGGTCACATAGCTAGGAAGAGTCTGAGACCAGATTTGAACCCAGGACCTCTCATCTCTAGACCTCATTTCAATCCACTGAGCCACCCAGCCCCTCTACCCCCTCTATTTTTTCTAAGCTATGTTGTGGGAATAAGAAAACTCACAAAAAGGATAGCATCCTCTCTAGGGATGAATGGAAGAATAATAATGGTTTTATTAATAAAGAGAAGGAAGAATGACTCAATTCTTATTTTGCTTTTGTTTTCTCCACTGACAAAAATGGGAAGAATAGATCAAATATGGTTAAAAGGGAGTTGAGACCCAAGATTAATGAGGAAATGGTAAGACAGCTGCCTTTTCATTAAGTTTGAATCATTAGGCACAGAAAAAGGACTCCCTACAGTACCAAGTTAGCAGATATAATTGCTTCATCATTGTTAGTAATCTGTGAAAGATGGTTGGCAATGAGAGGGGTGCTAAAGGCCTGGAGAAGGGCAAATGCATCTTGAATTTCAAAAAAGGAGGAGTAATAGAGTCTGAGAACTATAGGTTAGTTGACTTGGGTTCTGGTCAAAATTCTAGAACTTATTGCTAATGGGATGCTTCCTGAATGTCTAGAAAAGGCAGTGGTAACCACCACAGGCCAGCATGGCTTCATGGAAAATAGGTTATGCCAGATGACCCTTGTTTCCTTTTCTGATGTGATTGCTAGACTGGTAGGGAAGAGGGGTGTCATATAATTGGTATACCTATATTTCAGTAAAATATTTGGTAGTCTTTAGTGAATAAGAAAAAGGGATATGGGCTAGAATACATAACAGTATAATTAGGTGAGTCAGAACTGGTTAGACCCAAAGAGTAGCAATTAACAAGTAAATGTCAAGTTGGGGTGGGCTTCTAGTAGAGCGCCCCAGGGGATCTATCCTTGGCCCTATGTCATAATTATTGACTTAGATGAAGAATTAGGTGGTGAGCTTATCAACTTTGCCAATGACATAGATCTGGGAGGAGTAGCAAATGGTTCTGGATAAGAGCCAAGATCCAAAAAAATCTCAACAGGCTAGAACAACACTGGGCCAGATCTTATGAAATGAAATTTGATCAATGTAAATATTAAGTCTTATCCTTGGATTTAAAAAAATTACCTGGGGCAGCTAGGTGGCTCAATGGATAGAGAACTATTCCTAGAGTTGAGAGGTCCTGGGTTCAAATCTAGTCTCAGACACATTGAAGCTGCGTGACCATGGGCAAGCCACTTCACCCCAGTTGCCTAGCCCTTACTACTCTTCTGCCTTGGGACTGATATTTTGTATCCATTCTAAGATAGAAGGTAAGGGTTAAAAAATATTTTATGTGGCTGAGTCCCTGGGCAAGTCATTTCAGCCCTGTTGCCTAGCTCTTACTGCTCTTATGCCTTGGAACCAATACTTGGTGGTATCCATTCTAGTTCAGAAATTAAGGATTAAAAAAAAATACCCACACAAGTGAAGGATGGGAGGTGTGGCTAGATAACAGTTCATCCGAAAAGGATCTGGAGGTGTTAATGAACTGGCAGGAGAGTGACATGACAGCTGGGACAGCTAATGCAACTCCAGGTTGTGTTAAGAGGCTTAGCACCTAGAAATTGAAGAGGCAGTTGTTCTGCTAGACTCTGGCACCTTAAGACCCCTTCCAGAATACCATGTTCAGTTGTGTGTGTCACAATCTAGGAAGAGCACCAAGCTCGTGAAGTGAATCCAGAGGAGGGCAGCCAGGAAGAATAGTGGACCAAAGAATGTGGTGCCCGAAGATCAGCAGAAAGAATTAGGGATGTGGCACCTGAAGAGAAGGCAGGTGGCACATGGCAGAGAGCTTCAAGTACCAAAAGAGCATTAGGCTGGAGTAGGCTCAGATTGTAGGAGTGGGGGCAATGAATACAAGGTACAGATTGGGGCTCCAGGAGTGGTCTATAAGTGGAATGGGGTGGTCTTGGGATAGGACTGCCTCTCCTGGAGGTGAAGTGGGAAAAGGGAGAGAAATATGCTGAATTGACTTCCAAATCTGAGGTTTTGTAACTGGATGCTCTCCAAGGTCCTTCTAGCTCTAACCATCTGCATTCTCTATTTTAAGGTCCTTTCGAGGGTCTGAAATTCTGTGTTCTACATTTCAAGGTCCCTTAAGTGCCTGTCTAAGGCACCCCCTTCTCCTCTGGGCCTGTGCTGTTAGGCACTGCAATGTCTGTTCTAGCTGAGAGGGGGCAGCACAACTCTAGAAATATTGGTGCTCACTCCCCCAAACCATGGCCTACCAGGGGGCAGAGAGCAGCTGCTAAGGTTTCTCTGAAAAACTCTCTTGATTACAGTAGGAGCCAGGGAGGCATGGAGGATCCACCAGCCCAAATCACTCCCTACATAGACAGAGTGACTCTTCTCAACACGTCTGAACGTGTGCCTCCTCCTCCTAGACAGGGGCAAGGTCTAAAGAGAGGGGAGGGAAGCGAGAGGGTACCCCAGGGCAGAATGTGCTCCAGTAGGAGGAGGAGAGGGAACAGTATGAAAACAAGAAGGAAATGCTCTTCTCTGTTGGGAAAGGGGAGCTGATGATAGAGACACAAGGCAGCCAACCGCTTGGCTGCTTTTAAAGCTTTATGCTATGGGTGGGTCACAGGGTTCTGTGCTGACAGACTGGGAGAAATGACTGCAAAAGAGAGAAAAGCAGCCTTTTCCTGCAGTATCACTTTTAGCCTGTCTCTTGCTTCTCTTTCCCTCTCCATCTCTCTCTCCTTCCCTCTGTCTCTTCCTCTGCTCTCTCTGTCTTCCTCCATTCTTCCCATTTTCTTTCTCCCCCTCCTGTTCTTTGTCTGTCTCTCCCTCTTTCTCCCCCATCTTTCTTCCTGCATCCCAGGCTTTCTTCCTCCCTCTCATTCTTTGTCTCTCCCTCCCTCCCATTCCTGTGTGTGTCTCTCTCTCCTCTAAGTCTGTCTGTCTTCCTCTCTTCCCTCTCTGTCTCTGTGTCTCCCTCTGTGTCTCTCTGTCTCTGTCTTTTCCCCCACTCCCAAATACCTACATACATAGTTCTCTCCTAGCTGGCTTAGGGTCTGACTCAGGAGCCTCCTCTGGTCACTTACTTCTCCACCTACCTCCATGGTAGGATGATTGTCCCTGGTCCATCACAGAGCCCTTGACTCTGCATTCACATGACCTCCCTCTTGCAGGTCCTTATTGCTGCCAGCCTGGATTCCTGCCCAAACTAGCTCCCTAACACATTTTCTCAGCTCCATTCTTCCCCCCTCCAGGCCACTCTTATTGCCAAGAATCTTCCTTGAATACAGGTCCGTTCATGTTAACCTTTTGCTCAACCATTTGGTAATTTCCTACCACCTAAAGTAAAGCTCAGGCTCCTTTGCCTGGCATCGAAGGCTCTCTACAATCAGCACCATTCTCTTTTCTAGCTTCATCTCATGTCCCTTTCCCTTTCCAGATATTTTCCTTTCTCGCTAAACTTAACTGTCTTTTTTTATCTCCCATACTGACCTGGTGTTTCTTGGGGGGTTATACTTTTCCTTATGCTTAGAAAGCCCTTCTTCCCCGATTTCATCTGTTGGACTTTTTCTTACCCATCATGCTAAGCCCAAGTGAAATGCCTCTTCCTCCAGGAAGCCCTTCCTGATCTTGGGAGCTGAGAATAACCTTTTGCCTTAGAACTCATCTAATCCTCAATTTGTGTTTTGTTTCCCTTGAATGCTCTTATGTAACACTTCATGCCAGAAATCAGTGTGGTATTTTGGCAGGACACTCAGAGTTGGGAAAGAATCAGATTCTTATTCTGACTCAGGCATTCACTCTCATGTGATCCTGGGCAAATCATTCACCTTCATAAGCCTCAGTTTGCCTTCTCTCAAATGGGAATACTACTATTTGTGCATTACCTATCTCCCGGGGTTACTGGGACAGAAGCCCTTCATAAAGGCTGGCATACTATATAAATATGAGTCGTTACTGAGGTGCCCCATCTCCATACTAGACTGTAAGCTCTAGCAGGGCAGTCCTATCTAAACTTCTTATTTCCCCCAGTACCCTGCACAATGTTCTGTACCCAGGAAATGTTTAATCAATGTGGAATTGAGTCCTCCCTCCACCCCACCCCCCAAAAGTAGGTCAGACCAGGGGACAGAGGAGCTAGATGTTTAGACCCCTTAAGGAAAGACCTCAGAGAGCAGGTCTTATTGCTCTTTGGGACCTAGAGGAAAAACTGGACTCAGCCAAGGCCCATCCCTCCCCCTCTCTATTTTTCTCTTTCAGGGCAGAAAGGCAGACCCTGTAAGGAGCCAACTGAAGGGGGCACAGAAGCCAACTGAAAGGAGGGACTAATGCTCAAGCCAAAAGGACCTCCCAGGGCTTGGCCTCACTTTTCCATCCCACCCCCTTCTCTTTGCAGGAGAAGCCTTTTCACTCAGAATGTCTGGCCTTCTACTACCTTCCCCCTTTCTCCACGCTGCCCCCCCACCTCCAGTTGGAAGCCACAAAGATTTGAGGCCCCTAACCCAAACAACCTCCTCCCCCACCCACCCCTATCATCTTTCCTCCTTTATCCATCCCAGAATCCATCTGTTTCTTTAATCCGCCAGGGCCCTTCCCCGCTCCTCCTTCCCTCGCCTTTCCTCGCATACCACGGGGAAGTGTCTTGGTATCTGTTTATATAACTTGGAATGGCTGATAGAGGAAATCAGCCAAACTTCTGGTGGCTCTGAAGGGAAGCTTAGCTCATAAGCCACCCCCGCTCCCACCAGTCCTTCCTGCTCACCTTCTCAGCTTGGGGGCCAGGTGGGCCAGCTGGTCCTGCTTTGCCTGGGAATCCTGGGGGCCCCTATAAGAACAAAGGGGACCAACTTCAAACCATGATCTCTCTGTGTGAATCTCTCAGCAACTGCTCTCTTCCTAGACATTATGCTTCCATCTTCTGGAAGCAGGAAGCTCTCTGTCCCAGCCACCTCATATTCCCCTAGCTTCCTATCCTTATGTCTATCCCGCCCCATTCCCTTAAACCCACTTTAGCCACCCTCTCTCTTCATGGTCATTCTTTCTATCAGGGCAAATGCCCTTCTGCAACATTGTGCATCCCTTCCCGATTTGATTCTACTCACCGGTGGGCCTGGAAAACCTGGCTGCCCCTGAAATCCCTGTAGGACAAAACAAGGAATGGTAAGCTCCAACCTATGTGAAGGACTGCCAAGGAGAAGACAGATTCATTTTGTTCTCTAAGGCTCCAGAGGAAAGGAGTAGAACAATAAGGGCAAGAGCCTTTCAGCTCAACTTAGATGAAAATTTGCTAACAGAGATGTTCCAAAGTTGAACAACAGGTTGCTTGTGGGGGGTGGGGGGCTCCCCATAACCAAAGCTCTTACAGCAGAGGCTAAATACCCACTAGTCAAGGATGCTCTGGGAGGAGGGATTAGGGAACCTCTGAGGTCCTGGCCAAATGGAGATAGTATGACCCTCTGGGTGTATCTTACATGGTCATACATTTTGTATTTCTCCAGCATTATCTTCTGGAAGCTGCCTCAGTCACCAAATAGTCCCCCCGTGTCCTGTTACTTCCTCCACTCCCCATCTTGCTTCCAACAGGTAACAATGGAAGCCAAGGGGTTGAAAAATGGAATTCAAGGGGAGACCCATCCAGAAAAAGGAGTGATGACTGGCATCACTCATTGGCACCAAACTCAGTGTCACCCCCTCCTTGACCCATCAGAAATAATCAGCCTCAAGCTGATCTCAAGCTGATCATTTACTTGTGTTACCCCCACCTAGTCCACACATGCACATCCTTCACATGATAGAATATAAGTTTCCTGATGGCAGGACTTTTTTCCCTTTATATCCTCAGTACTTACCACAGGGCCTGGCTCAGATGATATATATGTTTTTTAAGCCCTTACCTTCTGTCTTGGAGTCAATACTATGTATTGGCTCCAAGGCAGAAGAGTGGTAAGGGCTAGGCAATGGGGGTCAAATGACTTGCCCAGGGTCACACAGCTGGGAAGTGGCTGAGGTCAGGTTTGAATCTAGGACCTCCCGTCTCTAGGCCTGGCTCTCAATCCACTGAGCTACCCAGCTGCCCCTCAGATGATATTTTAATAAATATTGGTCGATTGATTTTCTTCTCTCCTTTTTCCCCTCTTATAAATGCATGTGCGCACACACACACATTTGTTCCCTTCCCACTCACCTGGTCTCCCTTCTCACCAGCACCACCTTGGGCTCCTCTTTCTCCTCGGGGACCCTGTCAACCCACAGGAAAAGAAAGAAAATGGGTGCCTTGCCCTCACCGTCTTTCCTCTCAGGACCTGAAGCAGTCCCAAGACCAGACAAGTCAGCATCTCCCCACCACCTACCCTGAGACCCCTTCCATACTCACTGCAGGGCCTATGGGGCCTGGGAGACCTTCAGCTCCTGGAGGACCCTAGAAACAGAGATAAAGCCAGTGAATAACCTTGAAGATTCAAGGAGGGTGAGGAGGGTGAGGAGGGGAAGTATTTCTGCAGGATTAAGTGAGCTGATTAACTGTGTTGAACTTGAAGGACTTGGGGGATGGCGGGAGGACACAGTGATCTTGCCTGACTTGACTGAGAGTTAATAGTGGCCAGGAACTATGACCCTGTCAGGTAGGAGAACCCATGCTGGTTCTGCTTAAATGAGGAAGGGACCCAGTAGCCAGAGACCCTGTTTGTCTCAAGGGAGAAACGCAAGAGGCCGCAGGGTAGGGTCAAGGGGGGGGCAGAGAAGCTGTTCTTCGGCTGTCCAGGTTGGTCCAGAAGAGAAGTGTGGGACAAAACCTAATTGATTAGTCTGCCAGTCTGAGGAGGAATGGGGCGGGAACAGGCAGAGCTGGGCAGCTGCACTTCAGGGAGACCCAGAAGATGAGACCTAGGAACCACTGCAAAATGATCTCCTGCAATGCAGTGGTGTGCGAGCTGCTGGAGTGGAAGAAGAGCATGTACACATGGTCTTGAAGACCAAAACTGGGCCTGGACCAGAGTGGAGGAAACACTTCCCTGAGAGGTGGGATCATAGGGTTATCAGATGTCAGAGCTGCAATGGTCCAAGGCCCTACTGACAGGCAGGGATCCTTGAGGCCCAAAGAGATCTAAAGGGAGAAAGGGGCAGAGGTGGGGGCTTCTGATTCCAAGGTCGGAGCTGGTTCCCCGTCTCTCTTTTACAGACGAGGACACTAGGGTTGGGGAATAGGAAAGAAGCCTGCCTATGGTCAAACAAGCCAGGCAAAGGCAGGACCAGAACCATCAGCCTTGGCCTTTTCATAGCAGACCTTCATTCTAGCCAGCTCTGCTTTTGTGGAGAATGGAGGAAAAGAGGAAAGAAGGGAGGGAGGCAACTCTAAAATAAAGAGATGTCTTTGTGGGATGGCCAAGTCTCACGATGGGAGTTGGGAGACCCGGATTCCCATCCTGGCTCTGGGGAGTAACCTGTGGACCCGAGATGAATTGCTCCGGGAAATCAGTCCCCCAAGGATTGAGGCAGTTGATTTCTCACAGGATGGTAGATTTAAAGCTGGAAGGGACTGGAGAGGTGATCCAAGCCCAACCCACTCGTTTTATAGATGAGGATCAGACATTTGGCAGACAGCCCTATAGGTTTTAAGTGGCAGAATCAGGATGCAAAGTGAGATCCTCTGACACTCAATCCAGAAGACTTTTTCTACCCAATTTAGCTGCTTCTCCCCTCTCAGTTCTAGACCCTGTACCCCTAAGACTCTGGGAAACCACTCATCACTTGCTCCCTCCCACACCAGCGGCTGTGACTTGAAGGAGCCCATGATGAGATACAGCTGGGAAGACTGAGGGGGCAGCAGGAAGCGAGGGTAGGGGGTGTTATGGTCTCCTCAAACTTCCAGAATCATCTTCCAGGGGATTGGGGGTGAGGATCAACAAACCCCTTCCAAGGCTGTGACTCACCGACTCTCCCTTCTCCCCGGCAGGACCCGTGTAGCCACGCTCTCCCTTGATGCCCTTGACACACAGGTAGAAAAACCAAAATTAGCCCCACAGCCCGGCATAGCTCTGACAGGAGGGGTGGAGAAGACAGCTAGTCTGCAGGCTAGTCCTGAAGCAGATGGCACCGGAGAAGGCTATAGCCTTTGCACAGGTTCCCCTGAAGTTGCCAGGGAGTGCTCTTTGCTTCTTCCTCTTCCCTCCCATCCAATCAGTTATCAAATCCCCATCAAAGCCATCCCGGGAATATCTGTTACATCTGCCTGCCTCCCCCTCCATGCCCATGACGTGGCTGGCCTAGACTCCCCCAGTAGCCCCTGGGCAGGGCCTTTCACTCCACTCTCCAATCCGTCCATCACAGACTAATACATCCTTTTGTGTAGATATAAATCTGTCACTGCTCTGCTCAAGAGCCTTCTCTGTCTCCCTGTTGCCTGGAATTCAAGGCCCTTTATAATGTGTCTCTCTCAATCAAGGCAGAACTTTTCTGTTGTGCTGTTCCTAATAACGAGAATGTCCTTTTCCCCTAATGAGCAGCTACTCATCCTCTAACTCCCAATTCAAATGCCCGCCACTCTGCTCTACAAAGATTTGTCAGTAATGATTTTTCCCCTCAGGCCCCACAGAGCATTATGAATGCATCTCTCTAATGCTCTTATTATCGTTGATTAGCTCCAGGAGGGCAGGGATTGTGTCTTATCTAAACTTTGCAATTCTCCCAGCATGGAGGCATCACTGCACCGAGGACAGGAAGTGCTTATATGTTTGCTGAGTGAACATATGTTGAACGCCTGCCCAGACTGGCAGCCCCGTCAGCCCACTGCAGTGAGAAGAGGAGAGGGGCTCCAGCCACGCCAGGATCCCTCCAGAGGGGCTCTCTGGGCCACGACACCCCTCTAAGTCCCCGCGGCCCCTGCATCCGTCAAACCATGAAATTAAGTCTACAGTTGGACAGTTGCAGGCAGGAGGGCAGGAGGGAAACCAGTTGGGGACAAGGCTAGGGAGGATTTGGCAGAACAGGGATCTCCAAAGCTTCTTTGATGCCCATCCTTTCCACGGCACTTGATCCAGCCCAGGTGTACTCTTCCTCATCTTCCCCTGCCAGTCTTGCAGGTACCCTGTGCCCATGGGAGTCTGAAGCAACTACCCTGTCCAGTTCTTACTCACAGGCAGTCCTGGAGGTCCCATGGCACCTGGGTAGCCTGGTTGTCCCGGTGGGCCCTGCAAAGGAAAGCAGAGATGATGCAGCAACTTCTCCCCAAATCCAGGCTCAGCTCTGAATTCCAGGCTGCCAAAGCCAGTGCCAAAACATAAGGCTCTTGAAGCCTATTGGCACTAGAACACCAAACCACTGGCCCGGCTCCTCCACCCCCGGGGCCTCCGGCTCAGTATTTCTGCCTCCATCCTCGTCCTCCTGGACATACAGCGCTCCCTGTCTCTGCCCATACCCACCCCGCCAGCCTGCCTGGCAGCAGGACTTAATTAACAGGACCCAGCAGCAAGTTCCAGATTGGCTCTCTCCCTGGGAACTAGGCTGGAGACGGCACTGGGTGGGTGGAGGGGAAGGCTGGAAGGAGGATTCGAGGGTGGAGGAAAAAGACAAGGACGCTGGTGAGGGAAAGGAGAGGAGATGGTGGTGAGGGCAGGGAATCCATCGCTTCCAAACTAGAAGGGACGCCAAGCCCCACTGGTTCCCGTTAGAAGCCATCTCACAGTCAGTTAGTTTCACACACTACTCCTCAGTCCATCCTGCATCGAATTCCTTCTTCCCTGGATGGATCCCTTCTCACTACCTCCCTGGTCCTCCTGTCCCCTCCCCGTAGCTCCCTGGTTGTCCAAACAGAAACTGACCCAAATGATGAGTCCTTGTGTGGAGCTCTGAGCAGTCCGTTACACTGAAGCAGAAAGGGGGGCTGCCACCGTTTGCTGCTGCTGGGGACTTTTGTTTCTTGGGATTGGGGGCTTTTGTCGCCATAAGAGGACCACCGCAGTGGATCCCCTACCCTGCTTCCCGAGGCTCTATCCCAAATGAGCTGCAGTGATTGGCTAAGCACCCAGAATCTGAGTCGGAGGGGACCCCCGAGGCCATCGAAAAGAAAGAAATCTCTTCTCCCTCCCTGACAAATGGGTCATCCAGCCTCTTGATGGGGGGAAAGAAGCAACCTAGTCCACCTGGAAGCAGCTCTGGTCATTAGGAAGTCTTTCTTTGAATCTAGCAAAAATTTGCCATGTTGCAATTTCACCAGTCACTTTTGGGGCCAAGCAAAACAAGTCTACGGCTTGGGCCACATGGCAGCCCTTGAAATATCTGAAAGCAGCCATTATGTCCCCCCATCCCTCTTTTCTTCTCCAGGCTAGACATACCTGGTGCTTTAGACTGATGCGCAGATGGCATGGCTTCCAGGCCTGGCTCCTGCCCCTCCCCTCCTGGCCACCCTACCACCCCTGCTTTGGGCTCTGGGGTTTGTCTGTGTCCTTCCTTAAGAGTCGTATCCCTCAGCCAGAAGTTCTCTCTTCCAGATGCATTCTGACTTGGCTTGAGGGACTGCCAGCTGCTTTTGGTCGCCCCTTCAGGAGTGTCCTATACTCACTCTGTCTCCCTGCGCTTTGCCCCATCGCCCTCCCATGCCCGCCTGCCATTGCTGTGGCCTCCACACCCTCTTGACCAGGCTCCTCTACTATGGACCTCCAGAGACCAGCTCCTGGAGAAGGGGATGGCCAGCTAAGGGGAGGAGGATGCGCCGTTCTCATAGCCCAAGGAGTGAGCACAAATTCCCACAGCCCCCCATGTTATGTTTTTTTAATTAAAAAAATTTAAACCTGTACCTTCTTAGAATGGATACTAAGGATCAACTCTAAAACAGAAAGAAGAGTGGCGAGGGCTAGGCCACTGGGGTTAAGTGACTTGCCCTGGGTCACACAGCTAGAAAGTGTCTGAGGCCAGATTGGAACCCAGATCTTCCACAACTATTCCCAACAATTACACTCCACAGATTTGAACTCGGTTCCTCCTAACTCCAGCCCTGGCACTCTTTCCATTGAGCTACTTAGCTGCCCTTAGCCCCCCTATGTTTAGCCTGTAACCATGCTTCACCCTTTCATGTACCATCTCTTCTCCGCTTCTCCCCTTGCCTCCACTTCCCCTTCTTGGGGAACAGTAATCCCTGCCATTGTGCCAGCCAGCTACCCTATGGTGCCATTCACCATCCCCGGGGCTTTTTGGACCACCACACCCCATATAGCCCATTAGAAAGTAAGCTCCTTGAAGGCAGGGCCTGCCTCTTTTTGGTATTCCCAGCACTTGGTATGGTGCCTGGCACATAGTAAGCATCTAATAAATGCTTTCTCTTTTTACTCATTTATTCCTTCGCTCAGACTTCCAAGCCTTTTCCACTCAATCTATCTAGTCCCATTTCCTCCGTCCTGCATCTCTGATGTTGATTTTGCAATCCCAAGTATAGAACTTGACACTTACTCCTATTACATTTTATCTTCTTCGATTTGGCCCATCCTCCCCATCTGTCAGAGCCTTTTTGGTTCCCGATGATGTCACCCGATGTGTTGGTTTACCCTCTCAGCTTTGAGTCAGCCACAAATCTGGTACACGTGCCATCTACTGCTATTTTCCTGGGTCGTCCTGACAGGCAGTCGTGGCCAAACACGGCCTTCTCCCTTTTGGCCGCCCGCCTGGGGTCCCCAATACCATGCAGGGCCGCGTCCCTGTGGGCTTACCGGCTCCCCCTTGTCTCCCGTCAGCCCCGTGAGACCGCGTTCTCCCTGGAGACCCTTAGAAAAGAAAAAGACACAAGAGGCCCTTGGGCGGGAGGTTCTCCTTCCCTTCCCCCCCAACATCACCTCCTGGCCCCCATTTCTCTGCACACAGCTCACACCGGCATGTGCCTGGGCCTGATCCACCCGCACCCGCTTGTCCCTGGTGGGAGCCCTCTGAGATTTGGGGCTGTCTTTCCAAAGCCTCGGAGGGTCGGCGTTCCAAGGAGCTGGCCAGGGAAGGATGACCTAGTTTTTGTAGCCACCAAATGGAAGCTGTTGGGGACCGCAGGGCCAAACATCTGTTGGCTTCTGACACATCTGTCCCTACAATTACACTCCACAGGCTGTCCACCCTGTCTGTGCTCAAATATGGGTGGCTCGGGTCCAGACCCTGGGAGAGGAGTGATACCGGGGGACGCAGAAAGGTCCAAAGCAAAGGGTACCGGGGTCAGCCGGGAGGGCCCGGTCCAAGCCCAGGCTTTGCTGGTTACTATCTGTGTGGCTCTGGGAAAGTCATTTCAACTCTGTAGGTCTATCTTCATAGCTATAAAATGGAGAAAATCACACCCTTCCTGCCTCACAGTGTTGTTTTTTATGAGGAAAGTACTTTGTACATTTTTTTTTAAACTCTTAACCTGCCTCAGAATCAGTTCTAAGAGAGAAGAGTGGCAAGGGCTAAGCAATGGGGTTAAGAGACTTGTCCAGGATTAGCCGGACAGCCAGGAAATGTCTGAAGCCAGATTGGAACCCTGGACCTCCCAATTCCTGTCTTGGCTCTCTGTCCTCTGTGCTACCTGGCTGCCCGTACTTTGTAGATTATAAAGTAGTATAGAGGCAGAAATTGTATCCACAGGTGGGAGAGGAAGAACTGAAGTCATCAAAACAAGTTCACGCAGCCAGGGTATCTGGGTGGTTCAATGGATAGAGCATCAGGCTTGGGGATGGGAGGTCCCGGGTTCCAATGTGGCCTCAGACACTTCCCAGCTGTGTGACCCTGGGCAAGTCACTTAACTTCCCATTGCCTACCTTTACCACTCTTCTGCCTTGGAACCAATACACAATAGTGATTCTAAGATGGAAGATGAGGGTTTTAAAAAAAAAGAAAGTACATGGAGCCAGTCCAAAGTTTCACGTAAGCCATACATTGTAATATTTAGTTAATATTTAACCAGAGCGTCTAAGAAACAGGCAAATGGCCCAGGGAAAGTTGCCCTTCTCTTCCTTAGGCCATGCCCTTGGGGATGGGAGATAGAAGGTAATGGCTGAAATGTGAGGGCCATAGAGGAGAGGTTGAAGACTTCTAGCTGGAAGCCTTAGCCTTGATTTGCCCAGGGGTACACTCAACGGGTACCCCTGCCCCCTCCCCAACACCTAACCTCTCCCCAAAACACAGATACACCACAGAGGAGTCAGCATGAGGGGGGATACTCAAGAGACTGGTTTTTGAGTGGTCTGTTGAGAGGAGTGGCGGTCTGATGGGAGTGGTGAACCTCAAAGAAATATCCCAGAGAAAAGGAACACAAGGGATGCCACCCCCCCCCCCCCGAACACCAGATGAACTCTTAGCGGGATAGCCTGTCTGTGATGTTCTTCCTTAGAGGGGCGACTCTTCCCCACTTTCCCCACAAAGAAGTGACTATTAAAAGAAGGGCTCTCCTCCAGAGGGCTGCTTCTCAGCAACGAGCCCCCCTTAAGGAAACGATTCTCGGGGCTTATCTATCGTCCTCCTCCAGATGCTGAGGGACCTGAAGCTCACTCCCCCCCAGATAATGGCTGCATACGGCTTCCTCCCCTACCCCAGAGAGGTGACTCCGTCACTCCTGTCATCCCATCCCCAGTACTTACCTGTCCTATCTCCCAAACACCCCGGGCACTTCAATTTTCAGGGCAGAGGAAAAAGAAAACTGGGGTGCTCCCGAGGGAGCAGCACCCAACACTTTTCAGGGGGAAGATGGAAGGTAAAGTGGGTAACAAAGTCTGGGTCTCTTCCCAACCCAGTTCTGCCAACAGCATTGTCTTGGAGCTCTATGGCGGTTTCTTCTCCCCCTGTGCCCCCCTCTGCCACCCACCTGTGTCCCACGGTGCCCACACATCTTCACATGACAGGACGACGACGACACGACAAGGATGGACGGGTGGACAGATAGATGGGCCCTTCACCCAAGCAAGCGGAAAGACACAAGGTGGAAGCAAGGGGGCTTCTCACCGGGGACGAAGACACAAAGGCAGATGGAACTGCGACAAGAGGGAGGTGCCCACTCCCAGAGTCCCCAACGCAGCTCCCTGGGCGGCAGGGTCAGGGACAGGAAAGAGGCGACTACGATGGGATAATGCAAAGGAGCTGTGTGGAGCTGGATAAGCGCAGATCGGGTTAGCATCTGCAACCGACAGGCAGGGAGAGACTCAAACACTGGGGCTGACGGAGGCAGAGCAATTAACGACACCTGGCAGGTGTGCCAGGTGTGGGGAGGGCACGTCCCTGCTCACCCCAAGCCTGATACCGTGCCAGGTTAGGGGGTGGAGAAGAAGGAGGTAGGGAGGCTACAATGGCATCCACTTTGAATCACGGGAAGGGAATAGTCATCGGCAGGCTGGTGTGGCCGGGGGCCACTGGGCAGCCCAGTCAGCCAGCAGGGCACTGACTCTGTGCCAGTTTGCAGTAAGAATCCTGAGAGCTTTGGCATCTCTGCCAGACTCCTGGAAGCCCCCCAAGAACCACCGGGAACAAAGACATCAAGACCACAGGAAGAAGAAAAAAAGAGAATGGGGAGAGGGACGGGACAGGGGCAGGGAAATACGACTTCCATGGAGCGGGTCAATGGATGTGTCAGAAGATGAGAATTCAGGGGGTGGACGGGGAAGGGAGGTGAGGTAAGATGAAGAGAGTGTAAAAGAGATGATAAGGAACAGATGTCAAGAAGAAACCACGGAGCTAGAAACATCCCTGCAAGCACCTCCCTTGCTCCTAAAGAGGTAGAGATATCTAGTCTTCCAGGGCAGAGATGGGTACCCATTGTCGTTAGCTACTGTGCCTGAAGTGGGACAAGAAACACTGGGTGGGGTGGGGTGGGATGAGGTGAGTGGGTGACGAAAGGAGAGACCGACAAGAGCCACAGAGACCTGGGGTTGGGTGGGGGGAATGCGTGCAGCTCTAGGTTCTTACAGGTAATCCGGGGGAACCAACAGCGCCAGGAAAACCTGGGGGGCCCTGAAGGGAGAAACAGGTGTGTCATATCTCACAAAGCACAGTAACCTAGGGAGCTGGAGGGGAGACAGCAAGGTCTGAGGCTGAGGAGAGTCCCGTATCTAGGATGGCTGGACAACAGAGACCCCGAGGATTCTGGGGCTGGGCAATAACCCCAGAGGCCACTTTGTTAGTCCTCTTGTCTTGAGCCAAGAAAGAGAATCCCTACGGCCCAGAAATCCTCTCTCGTGTTTCTGGGCAGCAACTCTTCCGGCAACTAAAGCCTGCTCCCTCCGCCCTGTCCATGGTGGACGTAGAGATTAGCTGTGCCCCTTTTGGTCTTAAAAGCTGTTTGAAAGTGGCCTCCTTCAAGCCTTCTCCCATCCAGACTAAGTGCCCTCTCTAGGTTCGTCCAGCCTCCTCTCCAGCCAATCTGCCAGAGCTGTGCTGGCTTTGAGGGATGGCTAGCTAGCTCTGTGCTTACTCCCAATGGAACTTTGGGGCAGGCGTTTCCCCTCTCTAGGCCTGTTTCTTCCTCTGTAAAATGAATTGGTTGGATTTGATGATTTGATCTCTAAGGACCCTGCCAGCTCTAGGTCCTATGATATAGAGGAGGAAGGGGACACTTCTGATTACTCTGATACCTGTCACCAAGAAAGTTGGCCAAAGAGTCCGTTGCTTTCCTTCTGGGTCCAGGGATGGCTCTCACACAGTACGGGGCAGAGGGTATGCTTAAGGAGGTCCCAGTTCCCCACCCAGCTGGGCCCCAGGAAGCAGAGCTGACACATGCCTCCAGGAAGATGAATGGGTCTTCCTGGGGCCATTTTGAGGATGTAGGCTCCCTGACTCCAAAAGGTTCCAGCTTGCCTTAGAAGTGGGCCATAAATTTGGGCTGTCCATTCCCCCATTCTCTAGAAGCACCCTTAGTGCCTGAGGTCAGGTGCCCCAAACGGATGACATGGGATACTTACAATGGGTCCGGGGAGCCCTGGGGAGCCTCTCATTCCAGGTGGACCCTGAAAAAGAAGCCCCCAAGCACCAAGGTCAGAAGCCTGAGATCCCACCCTAGCTGGCTCTCCCAGAGAAAGTAAACAGAGATAGTACTGATGTCAACAAGAGATTTCACTAAGCCCAGTGGACTCTAATGTCATTAAGGACTTGAAAGGAAGATTGGCCAGGGATAATCTGCCTGCCTATAATTGAAAAGCTGACTCTAAAAAGCTTTGATGGTAATAAAGCAAGGACCTGCCTCCCCCATCCCCTGCAGGACTGACGTTGGAAGACTTGGCAGATAGGAAGTCTCTGATCCCTCCTCTCCAGAGAGGTGGGAAGAGCACTGGACGTGGAGACAGAAGGCTTGGGTTTGGATCAGTTCTGTGAGTGATGAGTCCTGTGACCCATTTTTCTGGGCCTCAGTCTCCTTTTCCATAAAGATGAAACAGCTCAGCCTGGATTATCAATTTTAACATTCCAGGATCTCAAAGGATGACCGAGTATCACAAGTCCTGTTTTTTAATCCAGGTGCTAACACCTTAAGAGCTGTGTGTCAGTGGATGGCTCACTATCCTCTCTGAGCCTTGGTTCCCTTTTCTATAAAACAGGGAATAAGAAAACTCACCCTGCCTAGTTTATGATGTTATTAATAAAGATAAGGTTTTATAAACATTCATATGTTTCAGAAATTAGAGTGGCCTTTATTGGCGATATACTCATTTTCATCGTTGTCAATATTATTACCTCTTCCCCTCTTTGTCCCGGCAGTCCTGGAGGGCCAGGCTGGCCTGGGCTCCCAGCACATCCTGGATCCCCTTCACCATCTCCCTGGGAACAAAATAGAGACACAGAGAATGGAGGGCCCTCATAGACACCCAGAGAACACCCAAGAAGAATGTAGGGGAGCTGCAGCCAGGGAGCTCCCCGGGGAAGGGGGGAATGAAGGTTTACTCACTCTGGCCTCCTCTGCTCGGGGACGGTCCCTTTCTAGGAAGCACTGGGGAAGGAAATCTGAGGCATTAGTCAGGAGAGTAAGGGGGCTGGCTAGCCATAGTGCCCATCCAACGCACGATCTCTTACCCGGGCGCAGTTGTCAATGCCTGGAACACCAGGGGTGCCCTGGTCGCCTTTCTCTCCTTTCAACAGGCTAGAGCTTGGAAGGCCTGTCTGTGCCTGTGCGCAGTCCCCACAGATGTTCTAGGCCAAGGAGAGGAGAGGAAGGCAAAGGGACCATCAGCAGCTGATCTTTGGCACACCTTCCCCCAAATCATGACCCAGGGACTCCTTTGCCTAGCCTAGCCGCCAGCCCCTGCTCTTCTGGCACCACCCCCAGACCAAGGACACACAAGGATAGACAGCAAGACAAAAGCACAACAGACAGACACACATACTACATCCAGGCCCTGCTATGGCATGGATCCAGGATGGTTAGCTTTTCTCAGCCCTGGAGAGGCAGGGGAGGTCCTTCAGGAGAGATGCAGATGTGTGTAGGCGTAGGGAGGAAAGTAAGCTCTAGCCACACAGAACCCCAACTTCTTTGCCAGGAAGGCAAGTGGGAGGCTAGGCATAGGGCTAGGGCCAGAGCCCCGGTACTACTGGTCATTCCCTTGCTCCTAAAGAGGGAGAGATATCTAGTCTGAAAGACTATATGTTTCTGTCAGTGAATAGAAAGCTAGGCCTGGAGATGGAAAGTCCTGGGTTCAAATATGACCTCAAGCATTTTCTAGCTGTCTGATATTGGGTAAGCTACTTAACCTCAATTGTCTAGCCCTTGCCATTCCTTTGCCTTGGAACCAATACTTTGTATCAGTTCTAAGACAGGAGGGTTAAGGGAGGGAGGGGAGGGAGGAAGGAAGGAAGGAAGGAAGGAAGGAAGGAAGGAAGGAAGGAAAGAAGGAAGGAAGGAAGGAAGGAAGGAAAGGAGGGAGGGAGGGAAGAAGGTAGGAAGGAAGGGAGGGAAGAAGGTAGGAAGGAAGGGAGGGAAGAAGGTAGGAAGGAAGGGAGGGAAGAAGGTAGGAAGGAAGGGAGGGAAGAAGGTAGGAAGGAAGGGAGGGAAGAAGGTAGGAAGGAAGGGAGGGAAGAAGGTAGGAAGGAAGGGAGGGAAGAAGGTAGGAAGGAAGGGAGGGAAGAAGGTAGGAAGGAAGGGAGGGAAGAAGGTAGGAAGGAAGGGAGGGAAGAAGGTAGGAAGGAAGGGAGGGAAGAAGGTAGGAAGGAAGGGAGGGAAGAAGGTAGGAAGGAAGGGAGGGAAGAAGGTAGGAAGGAAGGGAGGGAAGAAGGTAGGAAGGAAGGGAGGGAAGAAGGTAGGAAGGAAGGGAGGGAAGAAGGTAGGAAGGAAGGGAGGGAAGAAGGTAGGAAGGAAGGGAGGGAAGAAGGTAGGAAGGAAGGGAGGGAAGAAGGNCCTTTGTTCTCTTCCCCTCCCTCTTCTCCCTTCCTTCCTCTCTCCCACCTCTCTCCTTTCTCTCTCTCTCCTTCCTTTTCTCCCCTCTCCTCTCAGCTTCCCTCCTTCTCCTTCTCCTTCTCCTTCTCCTTCTCCTTCTCCTCTCTCTCTCTCTCTCTCTTTCTCTCTCTCTCTCTCTTTCCCCCTCATCATTTTTATTCTTGGCAGAACCCAGAGCCCAGGGAATTTCTATTGTCTTCACCACAACCCAGTCCAACCTTGGGGACCCTAGGACGGTTGCTATTGCTAATGTTCATCCTCGACATAGGCCTAACTCCTGAGAATCTCCAAATACTTGTGGAAATGTGGTAGCTCAAACAATGTCACAGGCAGAGTCAGGCCAGACCACTGTTTTTCCAGGCAAGACCACTTCATCCATCTATTCATCCATCCATCCATTCATTCACCAAAATATTTATTAGGTGCTAATTACATGCTGGACACTGTTGGGCCCTGAAAGGAAGCGTGCCCATTTTGAAAAGACATAATCCTTGGCCCTTGAGAAATTCACAATCTAGTAGAAGAAAACTTAAATGCTTTTTTGATAGCACAACCCTTTGAGGGAGAAAGATTATCCTTACTTGACAGATGAGGAAACTGAGACCGCAGGAGTTGAAATGGCTTGCTCAGCTCAGAGGCAGAAGGGCAGGGATCCTGATTCCCCAGTCCAGGAGCCTTACACCATACCCTCTTTTCTCTCTGATTTTGATCTCAGGGAAATTTAGATCTTGTTGAGATTCTCAGCTTTGATCCCCTATTTTTACAGAGGAGGAAACTGAAGTCTGAAGAGATAAGAAATGGCTTGCCAAAGGTCACACTGGAAGTGACTGTCAGCATCAGGATTCAAATCCAGGTCTTGCGACTACAAAGCTAACTGATAGCCCGCACTGCCTCTTCAGCTTCTGTTGCTGCAGGGACTGGAAGCCCAACAAGCACTAGAGTGATGGACGGGTGGCCTTCCGTGCACTGAAACATTCAGTGATGTACAAAGGAATCATTCATTATTCAGCCTGATTTTCCTTGGCCTCTTACAGTGTTTGACATTCCTGACTGCCTGATCCTCCACTTCCTTTTAAAAATTCTCCTCCCTTTGGATTCCTGACGGTCTGCTGGCCCCGGTTTCTCCTTTCTACCTCTTGTAGTTGGTCCTTCTTCCAGACACTTTCTCTGATCCACAAAAATAATGGGCATTCCCCAAGGTTTAGTCCTTGACCCTTTCATTTTCTCTCTATATACTCTTCCTCGGCGATCCTAGCCTTTCCAGGCTCTATAACAATAACAACAGTTCACATTGATAAAGCTTTCTAAGGCTTACCAAGCATTCTGCACATATTACCACATTTGATTCTCACAACAATTCTCTGATATAGCTGCTATGTCCATTTTACAGAGGAGAAAACTGAGGCTCAGGGAGGTTAGATGACCTGCATACATATACCTTTGATCCCAAAGCTCCCATCTTTTCCAGCCAGTTATTCCCACAATCATCTTCTCTCTCTCTTATTTTCAGTGTTTCCCCATTTCCTGGTTCCTTCCCTATTGCCCACATGTACATCTGTGACTCTCCAAACTTTATCTAATCTAATCTTCAAGTCTTTCTCCTCTCTTAGGCTCCCAGAAACTCCATCCGCCTGTGTTGCCTCTACCTTGTACCCTTCACTTTCTTCTCAATATTTTGCAGTCTGGCTTCAAACATCAACTCAGACAAGACTTAAGTTTCCTAACTTAACCCTAATGCTTTTCTTCAAGCCTCATCCTTCTTTAAAAAACAAAACAAAGAAATCCTTTGCCTTCTTTCTGTCTTGGAAATTTACTTAATTAGTTTATTATTAATTGTTAATTTGTTGATATTATTAATTAATTTCTAATTAATAAGAAGAAATTGATTTCAAGTACCAAATCTAAGGCAGAACAGTGGTAAGGGCTGGGCAATGAGGGTTAAGTGACTTGCCCAGGATCACACAGTTGGATGTGTCTGAGGTCAGATTTGAACCTAGGACCTCCTGCTTCTGGGCCTGGCTCTCTATCCACTTAGTCATGGGGACTTTTTCCTTCCCCATTCTGTCCTCTCTTGTTCTCCTCCTACCTGACCACATCTTCTCAGCCTCCTCTGCTGAATCATCCTTTATACCATGACCCATAACCAGAGGCAGAGCTCAAGGCTCCACGCTGGGCCCTGGCCCTCTCCTCTCAGCACATTCTTTATCTCGATGACTTCATCAACCCCAAGGGTTTCATTGTCGTATCTACCTAACTCTTTTTTTTTTTAACCCTTAACTTCTGTGTCTTGGCTCCTAGGTGGAAGAGTGGTAAGGGTGGGCAATGGGGGTCAAGTGACTTGCCCAGGGTCACACAGCTGGGAAGTGTCTGAGGTCAGAATTGAACCCAGGACCTCCCGTCTCTAGGCCTGACTCTCAATCCACTGAGCCACCCTGCTGCCCCTCTACCTAACTCTTGACTTTAAATGTCAGGTCCTAGTGTCTGTCCTGTGGGCATCCTGAGCTCAACACACGCCCCGAACAGAATCCATTCTCTTTCCTCTCCAAACCCACCCCATCTGTGTCAATGCCGCCACCATCTTTCCAGCTCCCCAGGCTCCCATCCCTGATGCTGTCCTCCACTTCCCGCTCTCTACCACACGGCCAGAGCATTTCTCGGATCTATCCTCGCACCTGGACAACACAATAGGCTGCTGGTGAGTCTCCCTGCCTATTCCAGCCATCTCTTCCTGGATCACTGCCTTGTCATGGCAGAGGGGCCTGAAAAGCTCAATGAAACTATAGCTATGCTGTGCAGTTACCCAAGATGGACGGGTCTTAGTGGAGAGTTCTGGCAACTGGAGACCATCCATTGGAGAAGGAAATGGCAGACCACTCCAGTGTCTTTGTCCAGAAAACCCCATGGACAGTATTAAAATGGTAAAAGATATAACATTGATGGAAGGCAGCTGGGTGGCTCAGAAGATAGAGAGCCAGATCTAGAGAGGTCCTGGGTTCAAAGGTGGCCTCCGATACTCCCTAGCTGTGTGACCCTGGGCAAGTCACTTAATTCCCATTGCTTAGTCCTTATTGCTCTCTTCTGCCTTGGAACCAATCCTCAACGTTGATTCCAAGATGGAAGGTAAGGTTTTTAAACATTAATTAATTAACTAAAAGAGTGACATTGAAATGATGTGCTATGCATGGTCCAAAAGTCAGACAAGACCAAATGCCTGAATGCCAGTCCATCCTCCAAAACGCCATTAAAATGTCAAAGTGATCTTGCTAAAGCAAGGTGACGCCGCAGCTCTCCCCACCGCCACCTTCAGAGGCTCCCTATTACCTCCAGAACCAAATAGAAAATCCTGTGTTGGGCATCCAGAGTCCTCCATAACCTCCTTTGACCTTCTCTCCCCTCCACCACTCGGCAGTCCGGTCTGGCGACATCGGGCTCGTTCCTCCAACAAGACGCTCCGTCTCCAGACGCTGGCTGTAACCGTTCTCTAACCTGCAGCACTGCCCCTTGGCAGAGTCCCAGCCGAAATGACACTTTCCCCGGGAAGCGTCTTCCAATCCCCCTTAATTCCAGCGTCTTCCCTCTGTGGGTTTTTTTCTGGTCTGGCCTGTCTCTCACTTGTCTACATGTTTGTCCACGGTTGGTCTTGCCTGCTGCCTCCCCCTCGCGAGCCCCTTGAGAGCAGGGGCTGTCTTTTGGCCTCCCCTGTAACCCCAGAGCTCAGTCCCGTGCACATAGTAGGCACTTCGATAACAACTCGTTGGCTGACTGTCCGCTTCTCTGCGCCCATAGGAAGACCACGCCAGCTCCGGTCCTCCTCACCTCGGACCGGAATTATTCCGGCAGCCTCCCGAGAGGTCTCCCTGCTTCAAAAGCCATCCTCCATAGGGCTCCCCAAGGGGTGCTCCCAGAGCATTCATTCACTACTCAACGCATTCCCGCGACTGCCCATGTCCCTGGAGACTGCAGGAATGACTCCTCCATCTGGCCTGACCCCATCTCCCCCTTCTCAGGCTTATTCCACATTATTATAGATGGTGGCTCATCTTCCTGCCCCTCACACACGACCCGCCGCCTCTCCTCCTTCCTCACTTCGGTCTCTTCCAGTCCCTCATTTCTCTCAAGGCTCTGCCCAAGCCTCACTTTCTCCAGGGGGGGTTCTTTTGTTTTTTGAACCCTTATCTTCTGTCTCAATATCAGTTCTATGACAGAAGAGTGGCAAGGCGAGGCAATTGGGGTTAAGTGACTTGCCCAGGGTCACACAGAAAGTGTCTGAGGCCACATTTGAACCCAGGTCCTCCTGACTTAGGCCTGGCGCTCTATCCACTGTGCCACCTTGCTGCCCCCAAGGATCTTATTCTGAAGGATGTCTCGAAAGAGTCCATATCCTCTTGCTGACCAGGCAGGACACTGCAGACTTGTTAACACAGAGGCAGGGAGGCATCTAAATATAGGGAAGCCACCATCACTCCAGTTGTATTTCTTGAGTTTTAGAGAGTCTGGGGCTAGGCATGAAAGATGGAGATGGATGCACAAAAGCAGATGCATGGATGGATAGAGCACTGGTCTTAGAGCCACAGAGTTCTGAATTCAAATCCCAACTGTGGTTTCTTTAGGTCCCAATTACACATGCCCATTCATGGGACTTTTAAGATTTAGAAATGAAAGGGCTCTGGAGAGGCTATTGTCTAATCCCCTCATTTAACAATCGAGGCCAGAGAAGGACAAAAACTGGCTCGAGGTCACACAGCAAATCAGTGGCAGAGGCAGGATTAGAACTTGGGTCTTTTGATTCTAAATGTTCTGTTTTCACCCTCACCCTACTGCTTGGCGGTCCTCGGTTGCTCAGGAGAAGGGAATAAAAGGAGAACATAGGAAGGAAGTGAAAAAGGAAAGGATTTTTGAAAAAGAAACTAGATTTTAAAGAAGAACCTTTTTTAAAGTGCTATGAGGCTTGCCAGGTGGTTCAGTGGATAGGGCGCCAGGCCTAGAGTTGGGACAACCCAGGCTCTAATCTGGCCTCAGACACTTCCGAGCTATGTGGCCTTGGGTAGGACACTTAACTCCCATAGCCTAGCCCTCACTGCTCTTCTTTCTTGGAACCAATACACAGTTTTGATTTTAAGATAGAAGGTAAAGGTTAAAAAAACCTAAATTAATAAAAAATTTAAAAAGCATTATGGCAGAGTATAGATAAAGGCATCAGGAGACGAGAAGGGGAAAACTCCAGCTCCAACATTTTCTAGCTCTGTAATCTTGAATCTGTCATTTAACCCCCACTTCTCAGTTTGCTTACATGTAAAATGGGGATGACAGAGGCACCAGTACCTGTGGGATTATTGGGAAGATTTGGGGGATTATTAGGAATTATTGGGTTTACTTATTAGGAAGATTATTGGGAAGAAAGCACCATGTTCTCTTTAAGGCAATGTCTAAGTTTGTTGTACAGATGGAAGGGTCTTCCTTGTGGCCCCCGAAGGAGAGCAGCTGGCACAAGGTCTAGGCTGGGGAGCCCCAGGATGGGGCTCTGCAGCTACGCCTGAGCAGGTGGGGCTGGAGGAACAATTCAGAAGATGAGGAGGGGCTGCTCAGTCATCGAAGTCACTGCCTGGGATTTAGGCCAGGAGCCAGAATGCTAGGCTATTGATAGGATTTCAGAGGATGGAAGCTCCAGGGATTATCGGATCAGAGAATTTAGAGCTAGAAGAGTCCTCGGAGATCAAGGCCAATTTCTTTAATTCAGGTGAGGAAATTGAGGCCTCCAGAGGAGTGCTTTGCCCATTGCAATAAGAGCTGGGCTCCTGAGGTCGAGCCCAACCCTGCTCCCACCTCAGTGTAGTGCTACTGGGGAAGGGAATCGGGACAGGCAAAAACAGACTTTTGTCCCCTTGTGGCACTTTGGGGAAAGCCTGGCCTCCTCTGAGAGCTGGCAGGTCCTGGGGAAAAGGAGAAGGATCAAGCCTCTGGGTCTCAGGGCCATCCTTAGTACGCTGGCTGATCCTGGGCAGATTAGGTAACCTCTGGGAGCCTCAGTTTTCTCAGCTGTAAAATGATACACAGTCTTCCTCTAAGAAGCTAAGAGGGAGATACTCTGTGAATTCTAACACAGGATCACAAGTCCCCTGATGCCCTGGGGGGTGTTTGACCTACAGCTAGGGTCTCTTATATCTGACCAATACGAAATTGTGAGGCAAGTCAAAGAACATCCTTTTTTCCTTTTTTCTCCCCTTTTCCTCTTCTCTTCTCTTCTCTTCTCTTCTCTTCTCTTCTCTTCTCTTCTCTTCTCTTCTCTTCTCTTCTCTCTCTTCTCTTCTCTTCTCTTCTCCCCTCCCCTCCTCTTCTCTTCCTCTTTTCTTTTCCTTCCCTTCCCTTCCCTTCTCTTCTCTTCTCCCCTCCCCTCCTCTTCTCTTCCTCTTTTCTTTTCCTTCCCTTCCTTTCCCTTCTCTTCCCTTCCCTTCCCTTCCCAGTCCTTATATTCTGTCTTAAAATCAATACTAAGTATCCATTCCAAGGAAGAAAAGTAATAAGGGCTAGGCAATTGGGGTTAAATGACTTGCCTAGGATCACACCACTAGGAAGTATCTGAGGAGGCCATATTTGAACCCAGGATCTCCTGGTAATCCACTGAGCCTTCTAGCTGCCATTGCAAGCATCATTTTCCATTTCTTCTCTTGCTCAGAGGGCATGCCCTTAGGTAGAGGGGGGAGGTAACAGTCACAGGGGAATTATTTTGCCCTTGGAGATCCTCTAAGCCTTCTGGGTAACAGAGGTAACAGAGGAATGAGGACCCAGATGAGTTTGGTCAAGGGATAAGAGGCAGTGGGGCCCTGAAACCAGGAGTCAGCCTTCCTATACAACCTCTGCCCCCAGTAATCCTGCTTTTCTCCCCTTACCTGCCGTCCAGGCATTCCAGGAGGTCCTGGAGGTCCGGGGACTCCCGGGGGGCCCTAAAGGAAAGAAGGAAGTCTCAGACACTGGACAAGGTCCCACCCTGGCTTGGTAATGGCCGAACGAGGGCGGGGAGCCAAAGGCACTGGCGGGACAAAGGAGGCAGAGAAGCGGCACACACCTGAGGGCCCGGCTGCCAAGAGCTGCCGATCCAAAGTCCTGGAGCACCCTGGTTGGGGGAGGGGGATTGCAAAAGAAGGGGAGAGGTTACAGGAGACATCTACACACCAAGCAGGAGGTCGGGGTGGGAGCACAGAGGGAGGCCGCTGGCTTGAGCGCAAAGCCCCACTGACCCCTTGGCACAGCGGGCACAGCAGGGGTGAGGTGGGCAGCCGGGCTGCTCCCCTGGCCCAGGGGGGCAGCACTTACCGGCATGCCAGAGAAGATAGGTTCTCCTCGGGAACCGGGGGGGCAGGAGCACTCCCCTGGATCACCCTAAAAAGATAAAAGAAGTTACAGAGGGGCAGGGGAAATAGGAACAGGATGCATCTTCCTTGCGTGTGTCAGGGAGGCATCCGACAGATGATTTCCTTTTTTTTTTCTTTTAAACTCTTACCTTCCATTTTAAAATCAATACTGTGTATTGTTTCCAAGGCAGAAAAGTGGTAAGGGCTAGGCAATGGGGATTGAGATCTGAACCCAGGACTTTCCATCTCTAGGCCTGGTTCTCTATCCCACCCCCCACCCCCCCGAGTCCCACAGCGACGCCCTCAGACAGATGATTTCTGAGGTTCTTTTAGAAGTATTGCCCTTCTGTGACCCTCTAGACCTTGACAGCTGCTCGCCCTTAAGCCCCTTCTTTTACGGGCCCCATTCAGCTGGGCTCACCCAGCCTCTTTCCCTCTTTTCCAGGGGAGTCCCTGTTTCCCCAGCATCTCCCTTTCCTTTGATCCTCAACCACTTGACTCATCCCAACAAAGCACTCCATGTTGGTACCACGAGATGTCCCACCCCCAGGCTGCAGGGATGAGCATAAGCTGTCTCCATGGTGACAAGGATCCCTGGACCTGCTATCAGGCCTGCTACCTCCATGTGCTAGAAGGAATCTGGGTGGGGAATCCAACCAAACACTGAGAAGGGGGAAATCATGGGGTAGATCCTGCTCTTTACTGCTATTGTTAGTGGCGATCATAGCTAGAACTTATGGAGTCCTTTAAGGTTTACAGAGTAAAGGCAGGTGGTAAAAGTATTATCATCTCCATTTTACAGATGAAGAAACTGAGGATCTGAGTAGGGAAGAGACTCGTCCACCAATGCGGGATTGGGAAGTGTTTGTCAGAGGTTAAGTCTTCCAGTAAAGCCAGGAGGTGTGTGTGTCTGTGTGAGTGTGTGTGTCTCTGTGTGTGTGAGTGTGAGTGTGTGTGTGTGTGTCTGTGTCTATGCTTTTTTTTTATGTGAGTGATGGAAGGTGGCAGCAGCAGCAACATCCAAATAGGCTCTGTCCATTCTACAGGCTCCCGCAGAGCTCCGGGACACTCACCTTTTCCCCGCGGGCTCCCTTTTCCCCCTGGGGACACAAACAGAGCATGCATGGTGAGAGGTGTGGGTAGAGGCAGCCCAAACCCAGCTCTCTCTCCAGCCCTGGGCAAGCTACTTACAGGCATCCCGCCAGCTCCTGGCAGCCCTGGCTGCCCTCGAGGCCCATCCCGGCCCTGGAGGAGGAGGAAAAGAAAGGCAGGTGAGGCTGTGCTGGTCCAGGGCACTGTCCTTCTCTCAGGAAAAGAAAAAGAAAAAGTCCTGGGCACCATTGGAGATTGGGCACCTTTGATGCCCAGGGAGGGAGACCCAAGCAAGGTTCAAGGGGGGCATCTGAGCGAACTCCCAGAACTAGAGAATGTGACAAGTAGAAGGGATTTGCCCCTTTCTTACAAACAAGAAGACTGAGGTTCAGAGTGGTAGAGGGATGAGCCTGTGCCTACAGTCCCAGTTAGTCAGCAGACTCTGAACCCAAGTCTCTGCTCTGCTCCTCTGTCTCCTCATCCCCTTCTAGGAAACCTCCCCCCCTCCCTCCCACTTCTCAGGGCTCTTTTGCCCCATAGCATTTCACTCCATTTAATAGCTACTGAAGATCTCCTATGATTCAACCAAATACAGTTTGGTGGAGTGGAGAGTGCTGGACATGGGAGTTAGCAAGACTTGGTTTCAAATCCTGCCTCAGACACTACATATATGACCTTAGTCAAGTCACTTAACTGTCTCCTTCTTCTCATTTGTAAAATGAGGTTAGACTAGAGGGCCTCTACAATCCCTTCCAGCTTGGAATCTACCATCCTGTAATTATTTATGTGGCACCTACTATGTGCCAACTTGGGGTACATAGATCAAAGTTCAAAGTGCTGCCCTCCAGGAGCTTAAATGCACACAATCAAATACAAGATATACACAATTCGCAGTGCTGGTGGGGGTTACAGACGGGGAGGTGTCAGCAGCTGGGGGGATCAGGAAAAGTTTCAGGGTGCACCAAAGGAGACCAGGATTCCAAGTGGTGGCAAGCAGTAAGGCAAGGGGGACCAGGCTGGTCAGAGGCACCGAGGAAAGAGGGGAAGGGTCAGAGGCTCACAGATGCATTGTTCTACTGCTGGCAGAGACCTCAGAGGTTAGATTCTAGCCCAGTCCCCTCCTTTTTTACAGGTGAGGAAACTGAGGCTCAAGAAAGTCAAGTGAACTATTGGCAAGTCTTATTGGTTCCCCACTCATTGTCTCTTCCATTTTATTCCCTTTTCTCTGCTCACACAGACAGACAC
The DNA here is from genome assembly GCF_016433145.1 of Gracilinanus agilis. Classification (NCBI taxonomy): domain Eukaryota; kingdom Metazoa; phylum Chordata; class Mammalia; order Didelphimorphia; family Didelphidae; genus Gracilinanus; species Gracilinanus agilis. The sequence continues at coordinate 75,836,094 of NC_058132.1, read as the reverse complement.
CACTCTCAGTGGCCAAAGTGATTTTCCCCATTTTTTTTTTTTACCAGACTGACAATGTCACTGTCCTACAGACTCCTGCAGCTCCCTATTACCTGCCTCTTTCCACCTTTCCAACCTCCTTATTCTTACTCCACCCATTTCTTGCCCTCTGTCGATTCTCTGAGCCAGACACAGCGGGATCCTTGCTGCCACCTCCACCACCTCTGTCCCTTTGCCCTGACTGTCCTGCATCCCTGGAGTGCTTGCCCTTCTCACCCGACCTTTTAGTAGGACTCAGCTCCAAACCTGCCTTCTTGCAGGAGTCCTCTGAGACTTCCTTCTGTCTACTCTACATATATGTTGTATGACCGCAGTGACTTACACGCTACCTCTCTCATCAGAACATGTTTCTTTAAGTCAGGTTGGGTTTTTTTTGGGAGGGGGGCTTTCTTTGTAGCCCAGTGCTTAGCCTGGAATATAGTATGTGTTTAATAAATTCCTGTTGATTTAATGGATTTGATGACCGTTGACTGACTCACTGACTTGCCCAAAGTCTCAAAGGCAGGATTGGAACTCAAGTCTTCTGACTCCAGAGTAAATCCACTTTCCCAAGCCAGTTTGGCTAGACTAGTGAGGATGTGAAGGAGAAGAGTGTATAGTAAGGCTGGAAAGGTTGGTTGGAACCAAGGGGTGAAGGCTTGAAATCAAACACAGGAGGATGTCTTTGATCCTAGAAGCAACAGGGAGCCTCTGAAGTTTATTGATCAATAATGCCGACAGCCGTGGGGAGGAGGGATTGGAGAGGAGGCATGTGGCCGGCACTGGTAGCCACACAAGACAAGAGACAAAGGTTAAGAGGTCTTGGCTGGCACCACCCCAGGTTTCTCTAGTCTCTTCCCACTTTGCCCCATCTGCAGGGAAACCCTCACTCTGGGCTTGAGGACCGTGCCCTTACCGGGGGGCCAGTGACACTGAGGCCCGGTGGTCCTGGGGGTCCTTCGGTGCCTTTTGCTCCAGCAGAGCCCTAGAAGAAAGGAAGATCAAAGCTCCAGTATGACGGCTGACGTAGACGGCCCTGCAGCCTCCAAGAGTGTCCACTCAAGTCTTCCTCTGATGCTTCATAATAATAACACCTACAGCCACGCCAGAGGGGCAAGACAGCCTAGGAGACAGAACATCAGCCTAGGAGCCCCCAAGGTCTGGGTTCAGATCCTGCCTCCGCCACACATTGGCTATGGGACCCTGAGCCTCTGGGCACTCTGGGCAGCCAGGAATCTGAACTGACAGAAGGGGGATTCCTGTGCCAGTGGCGGAATCTCTGCTGGCAAGGTGACCGCCAAGCTGGAACTGTTGTTATTAACAAGCAATTATTAATAACCGTGAGCTTCAATGATTATTTTTAACAAGGTATTCTTAGGAGTCGTCCTGACCTCCTGAAGGTCTGTCTGGGTTATTTCTAGCGTGGAAAACAGAGCAACAATTCATCCGATTATCACCTTGGGAGATCCGCCTGGGGGCACTGAGAAGTCAAGCAATTTGCCCAGGGACACCAAGAGCAAGGTCTAGACCCCTCTGTCTTCTGAAGGCAAGACCGTGCAAGACTGTGCCAGTCTGTCTCCTTAACTACCAATAATACTCAAGACATATTTCTAAAGTGTTTTTCTTAAACACTGTAGGGGCAACGAGGTGGCCCGGTGGATAGAGTACCGGGTCTGGTGTTGGGAGGATGTGGGTTCAGAACTAGGCTCAGACACTTCCTAGCTGTGGGACCCTGGGCAAGTCACTTAACTCTGTTTGTCTAGCCCTCGCCACCTTTCTGTCTTAGACCCGATACTCAAAAAGAATGTCAGGGGCTTAAAAAAAAAATCTGTGAGTTAACTAGTGTGAACATTATTTTCTCAATTAAGCAACTCACCAGAGATCACAGAGCCAAGCCAGTAAGTGGCTCTTGGGACACGGGTCCTATGAGAGCAGGAAGTGATTTTATTTTTGTTATTTATTTTTATTTTTATTTTTTACTGTGTATTATATTTTACTGTGTATTATATTTTACTGTGTATTATATTTTACTGTGTATTGGCTCCAAGGCAGAAGAGCAGCAAGGTCTAGGCAATGAGGGTTAAGTGACTTGCCCAGGGTTCTTCAGCTAGGAAGTATCTGAGGTCACATTTGAACCCAGGACCTCCCGTCTCTAGGCCTGGCTCTCAATCCACTAAGGTACTCAGCTGCCCCCTGGGGGTATTTTTAAAGATAACTTAGCCCCCTCCTCTTCATTTTACAGATAAAGACATAGAGACTGGGAGAGGGAACTGACTAGTTCAAGGCTTCACAGCCAGTAAGTAACTCTCAGAGCAAAGGTCCAGTGCTGAGCATCAGCTCACCTTGGCACCCTTCTCACCAGCAAAGCCAGGTGGTCCCCGAGGTCCTGGAGGTCCCTGGAGAAAGAAACACAGTCACACTATAACTCTGAAAGGAGTCTCTCCCCTCTCCCAGTCACCCTGAAAGCCCAGGGGACAGACATACCGTTGTGCCAGGCAGACCCTGGTCGCCAGTCTCTCCCTGTGGACCAGAAAATAGGCATTATTATACCATAAGGCGCTAGTCCATCACCACGGACATACTGCTGGCTGGACCACATCTTAGCCAGGCTTACTGATTGGGTGATCAGAGATTTAGAGTTGGAAGGGGACTTAAAAGCCTGATGCAGTCTAACCTCCTCATTTTACAGATGAAGAAAGGTTCAGTGACTTTCCCAATTCACCCAGGAACTACATGGCACAGAGAAGATTTGAACCCAGGTCTTCTGCAATTCTGCAATTTTTCCACCACAATTTTGCAACCTGAGGCTATTACCTCCACTTCAAAAGAATTCCCAGAGGCCAGAAAGGGATGAAGATTTACAGTCACCCACTATCGAAGAGCTGAGTCTGGAACCCCAGGGCTCCTGCTTGAGAAGTTCTGCCAGGGGGCCAAGGGGCAGGGGCTTGGCAGGAAGCCGCCTGGGCTGGGGAGGAGGAACTCACCTGAGGCCCTTGGACTGACATCCCTGGAGGCCCTGGATCACCCTGAGGAGAAGGACAGAAGACATTCTGCTCTCTGATGCTTCTCTCTTCCCTCCAGATTTTTCTTCCTGCCCCACCCCTTCTTTCGACCTTCTTCAGCTCTCAGCCCACCAATCCACCATATTCTTTGTTCTCCAACCTCGATTAATCATTTCCCCTGGATCATTTCCTTCTGCTTCTTCCCTTATAGCTCTCCTTGGTCCCCCTCATCTCATTCTTGGTCTTTTATTCTCCTTAATCATTCTCTCCCTCTTTGCCCCACCTGCTCCTCTTCCTTTTACCTACAATCCTTTCTTTTTTGTTTGTTTAACCTTACCTTCCATCTTGGAATCAATACCGGGTATTGGTTCCAAGGCAGAAGAGCAAGAAGGGCTAGGAGACTAGGATTAAGTGACTTGCCCAGGGTCACACAGCTAGGACATGTCCAAGGTCAGATTTGAACCTATTTCCACATCTGGTTCCCTATTCACTGAGCCACCTAACTGCCCCTACCTGCAATCCTTTCAGCCCAGGGGGCCCTTGCACTCCAGGAAGGCCAGGCTGTCCCTGAAAGACACACAGGAGGTTCATCACAGAAGCTGGAAAGGAGGGTCCCTAGAAGTGTTCTGGTCCAACCCCTTCAAGAACAAGACTGCCCCCCACCCTTACATGATACACCCCATAAGTGGCCGCCCATTCCTTGCACAAAGACCTCCAGTGAGGGCTGCACACAGTTCATGCTCAAGCCCTTGAATCCAAAGTCAAGGTCAGCCCTCTCTCTACAACTGCCATCGTGCTTCTCTTATTAGTATTCATAACTAATAATTAGTAGCAAAAACACAGGCACAAAGGGCTTTCTTCAAAGCCCACAGGATAGAGTAAGTGCTATTGCTCAGGTCTGGAAGGAACTCATTCCAGTTTGGCACAGCTCTCGGGGTTAGGACAACGTCTTTATTGAGTTCTCTCTTCCACCCATCTACCCACCTGCCACGCTTGGTCCTGCCCTCCAAAGCCAGGGAGAACCGGCTCAATCCCTCTTGGCCAGAACCATCCTTCCAATAGTGGCGCATCCCAAACACACTCCCTTCTAAGTCTTCCCCTCTCCAAGTCCTTATCTCAGGTCCCTTCCTTGCGTGGACACTTCGACCCCATCAACGTCCTCCCCAAAATGGCGGACTGGACCCTCCCTTTGAGGGTGGCCTCCCTTGCTTTGGATTGTAGGCTCCGAATGATGGAGCCTGCCCTGTCAAGTTGGAGGCTCAGGCTGAACTAGTGGTCTGCTAACACTCCCAGATCTTTTTCATACAAACTGTTGGTCTAGTTCCAAAAAATCTGGCTGATTTTTTTTTCAAAATGTTATCTTCTCATACATGTATAACTCAGTGGAACTGCTGCTTGTCAGCTCCGGGAGGGGGGAGGGAAGAGGAGAGGGAGACAACATGAATCATGTAACCATGGAAAAATAATTTTAAAAATAAATAAAATTAGTAAAAAAAACCAAAAACCTTATCTTCCATCTTGGAATCAATACCGTGTATTGGTTCCAAGGCAGGGCTAGGCAATGGTTTGGACCCAGGACCTCCTGTCTCCAAGTCTGGCTTTCTAACCATCCAAGAACAGGACTTGACATTTATCTCTTAAATTTCATCTTCTTAGCCGCAGACAATAACTCCAGCTCAGCCAGATCTCTCTCATCTATTGTGCTAGCTTCCCCTCCCAGATCCGTATCGCACCCGGGCTGATGGGTGTATTACATATGTTTACAAATGAGTAATTGATAAAGATGAACCCCGGCTAGGTGCCCACCCTGTGGGGAAGGAACAAAAGGACGAGGGGGCACGGGGAAAGGGAGAGAACTCACCGGTTTGCCAGGCCGGCCCACGCCCTCGGGGCCCTGGTCTCCCTTGGCACCGGGCTTCCCAGGAATTCCTACAACATCTGCGAACTCTCCCTGCAGCGTGGGGCAGGCATCACAGGCATCTCCCTGGGCAGAGACAGGGCAGAGGAGCAGAGGCAGGTGAATGGTGCCCATCCAGAGGTGGCCGGGCATCCGAGAGCCTCGCTTGTCCCTCCGCTGGCCCCAGCGGGCCTGAGTGGCTCACGAGGGTCCTCCCCATCCCCTACAGGCCGGCGGCCTTTAAAGTCCTTGGATCTCTGACGCCTTGGTTTTATAGATGAGGAAACCTTGGCCCAGGGAAGTCACCCAGGTGGCAGTAGCAGGATCAGGTCTTGGGCTGAGATCCCGGCTCCAACACGCCTAAAGGCCCCCCTTCCACCTTACCCAAGACCGCCAGTCATGGGCAGGACTTCCTAGGCGCTCCCCACCATCCCCAGGGGAAACCGGGGATCCAAGTGTCCTCCTCAGTTTATAGAGAAGGAAGCGGAATGAGGGCGGAATGAGGGGCCACACACCGGCCTGGCTGGCAGCTGGCAGAGCTAGGACTGCTACCCGGGCTCCTGCCTCTGCCCCTCCCCGTCCGGGTTCTGGCCGCCTTCCCAGACCAAATCCCATCAAAGGTGCGGAGTGAAGCCCAGGGCCCAGCAGCCTTTCTTTCCTGACCCTCTGTCTCCTTTCATTTACTCCCCTTCCTGCCTCTGCTCCGGCCCTCAGCTCACTTAGGGCCTGGGTCAGAGAATAATCGGCATGGCCCGGGCCCCAGAGAGGCCCCAGGTGATGACTGATGACTGAAGACGTCGCCGTCCAGCACTTACTTTTTCTCCTTTGGGCCCTGGACGCCCCCGGATCCCGGGTTGTCCTGACAGCCCTGGCTGTCCCTCGGTGCCTGGCTTCCCGGGGTCTCCTGGGTTCCCTGCATCACCCTGAGGGAGATGGGACGAGAGGAGGAGAAAGAAGGCAGATGTTCGGGGCTTGAGAGCATTCCTTAAGCAAAGTGAAACGGGTCCATCTCTAGGGATGAGAGTAGGCATGAACTTAGCCCCTGAAGGGGCCCGCCAGAAGATGGGGAGAATGGGGGGATCCCTGCCTCAGCAGGGGCTTGGAAGGAACCAGACTTCCTGGGGTCACCAGAAGGGACTTTAGAATGAATGAATGAAAAAAGCATTCTTCACTTATAGATGAGGAAACTAAAGCCCAGACTGGGGGAGGGACTTATCCCAAAGCATGCAGATAATAAGGAGTGGGGCCAGGATTTGAACCCATGTCCTCCGACTCCAAATCCAGAGGCCTTTCATTTGCCAGCTTTGCCCCCCAGAACCTCTCCCCTGCCCCCTACAATCAACACAGCCCCAAATCTCCCCTTCTCTCACCTTCTGCCCTTTGAGCCCAGGTTCCCCTGCTTTACCCTAAAAAAGGAGCACAGAAACGAAAAGCTTGTCATCACTTCTCCCCTGGAGTCTCCACACCCAGGGGCCCCCGCGGTGCTGAGGGACCTCGGCACCTCCGTGTCCCGAAGCCGCCTGGAACACCGATGGGGGGAAGGCGGCCACGGCCCAGCTCTCTCCCTCCCCTCCTCTTCCAGGGACAGAGGACTCACCGGCTTCCCAGGCTGGCCCATGCCGGGCTGCCCTGGTTCCCCTCGCTCGCCCGGGGGTCCAGGGAGGGCTCCGTGAGGAGCCTCTGACGTGGAAGGGCACTGCTCACACGGCTCCCCCTGTGGGCAGAGGCACAGAGTTAAGCGGGCACGGGGGACGACCCCCCATTTCCAAAGGCCCTCTTCATGCCAAGCCTGGCAGAGACTAGACACGCTCCGGACGGGCCAGGACAAATTCTTTTTAGCGAGGGCTTGGAGTCTGCAATGGGGGAAGGCTAGAATTAGACATTTTATGCAGTGCTTTAAAAATGTGTGAAGCCACGTGCGTGTGTGTTACATGGAGCTCTTGTAGAGTTCATATAGAATACACGTTCCACGTATCCTACATAGCACATCTTACACTATAGCTCCTATATATATACAGTACATATTAGGTCACACATAAACCTCGTCTCTAATATATAATGCATGTTTCACATAGATCTCACATACAGCATACCATATATGTTACACACATGCCCCCTATATAATATATAGGACACATGCATGCTGCATAGATCTCATACTATGAGATGGGAGGAAGACGGGCCAAGAGAGAGCAAGTGACTGGTCCAAGGTCACCCAGCTACTAAGCTTCAGAAGCAGGCTAGAGACCCAGGTCTTCCTGGCTCCTTGGCCAAGCACAGCAGCCCCAATATCCCATTGGCTGACTATTGGGGCAGATCCCATGACAGGGTGGGGGGCGGTCATAGGAAACAGGACTAGAAAGGACATGAAAGACCAACCCCCTAATTTTACAGAAGAGGAAAATGAGGTCCAGAAAGCACACACACACACACACACACACACACACACACACACACACACACATGGTTCCCTCCTTTCCTCCTCCCTCCTCAGGAACTTCCCCTCTCACCTTCTCCCCTTTAATGCCAGCTGGTCCTATGGCTCCAGGAATCCCCTACAAGAGACAGTGAGAGATCAATAGAGGTGCCAAGAGGTCCTCCAGGTCCCAAACTCTCGGCTCTCTTGTCTGCCATAGGGTTACCGACTCCCCAAGGGCTTCCTCCTTTTTCCTCCCTCTTCCCATCTTTTGCTTCTTCCCCCCTCCTCCACCTTTCTTCTCTTCCACTCTGGGGTTTTGGACTCTCTAACACTACCTGCCCCACCTCTGCTTATTGAGACCCACTCACCGGTTGGCCAGCTGGCCCCATCTCACCAAAATTACCCTGAGGAGGAAAGGAGAGACCACAGAGTTAAGATGAGACTAGGGCAAAGGTTCCGAGTTCCCCAGGGACATCGCATATGGCCTCGATCTTCAGTTCTCCCTCCATCCCAAGTCATACTTCCATTTTCTCCCCCAATTCTCCTCGGTACTTACCTTCTCTCCCTTAATTCCGGTTGGGCCTGGTTCCCCAGCTCTCCCCTGAAAATACACCAAAGGGAGAAAAGATGAAGTTTCTTACCCAGCTGAGAAATGTCACAGGATTCTGGAGCGAGGAATGGCAAGACCCTAACTCCTTGGAGGAAGATCTAAGTTATATTCGTGTGATAGATGAGAAAACAGAGGCCCAGATATGGGATTGACTCAGCTAAGGTCATATATTAAATTACACTAGATGTTGTTGTTGTTGTTTATCCTTTGTTTTCAAGGAGGAGCAGTGGCATTGCAGGGTGATATCTTGGCTTGGGCCTGAATTGGATTTAAGTGAGGCAGAGTTACACAGAAATGTTGGACTCCTTCTCTCTTCCAGAGTCATCAAAGACCAGTGGCAAGACAAAGGCCAGGATGACTAGTGATGGCCTGGGATGCAGTAGATAGCCTTGGCAATGTCTTTGATGTCTGACCAACCTCTAAGACTCCACAGTACCTACTTCAGCCAACTTCATGGTTTCTTGGAACAAATTGTCCTCATCCACCCATTCCATTGGGGACCATCTTCACTAACTCATCCATGAGCCTGAGGTCTATTGGTAACCCTCCACCTGGTTTAGCTCATCTGTGGAGATGGTTTTGCCTGGGTCTGGTCGCTGCACCTGCTACAGCTTCTTGGAGCTGCAGATGGGAGTTGAGTGATAGATGAACACCAAAGCTGGATGAGCTGCCCTGAAAAGGGCTCATCAAACTCTCATACCAGTGGTGCTTGCCCTCCTTGAACACCCCAAGGCGTGCATGCCGAGATGAAGACCAAATAATCCTATAATGTGGACTTCTCACATTGGTTGAGGGAATGAGTCCTCCAAGGATGCCCAGATACCCAGTTTAAGGATTTGGGATTAATGGGGAATTTCATAGGCTCTGAGGGGGTGGATTCACTTACTGGGGATCCAGGCAGTCCAAAACCTTCCTTGATCCCCAGGATGTTCTGAGCTGGGCTGCAAGACAGACAAGGCTCCCCCTGGGGAAAAAAGCCCAAGGGTTACAGGGGGTCACCTCACTCTCCTCAGAGACCTTCTCTTGAACTTAGCCCTTCCTTAAGGTATTATTCTTTGGAAGGATCACAGGATCTAAGAGATAGATGGGCACACCTAGGAGCACCCAGCCTAACTGGTACCTGAGTAGGAATCCCCACTACAATTTCCCCAACAAGAGGTCACACCATCTCCCCCTAAAGGCCTCAATGGTGGAGATCTCCTGGCTTCCCAGAACAAGAAGTTCCTCTTTTGGAGAGCTCTTATTGATAAAAAGATCTTTCTTATATCAAACCTATATCTGGATTTTGTAATTTCAACCTCTTACTCCCAGTTCTGTCCTTTGGAACCGAGAATGAGAAGTTTATTCCCTTGTCTGGATGGTGTAGCCCTTCAAATCCTAGAAGAAAGCCACAACATACATTCCTTAAAAATCTTCCCTTCTCTAAACTCTCTAAATGCCCTCAGTTTCTCCAATCAATTTGATTATGACACGGGATATTTTTCTCTACTTCCTGCCCAAGCATGACTGCCAATTGGATGGTGAACTGCAACTTGTCAACATCCTTCCCCAAACCCTCTAATTTAACCTAAGATTGTGTTAACATTTTTTTGGCTGTTCTGACTTTCTCCTGACTCTACGGTAGTGTTCACAACACCCCAGATCTTCTGCAGATAAACTGTGTCTAACCGGGCTTCCCTCATCTTGTACCAGCAAATTGATTATTTTGATCCATGTGTAGAGCTTTACATTTATCCTGATTCAGTTCTGTGTGATGAGATTTGGCCCATTGTCCTGGTTCATTGAGATCCTTTCAGATTCTGAACCTCCATCCACCATCTTAGTTGTCCCCACCAGCTTTCTGTCATCTGCAAACATGGCATCTATGCCCTGATTTAAATCACTGAAACAATGTTAAAAAGAAATGGAGCCAAAGTGGGGAAGGGAGAGAAGGGAGCAAACATTTATTAAGTGCTTACTATTAAGCACTGTGCTAAGCATTTTACAAATACTACCTCCAGGGGGACCCCAATAGACATCTCCTCCTTGCCACTACCTAACTTTACAAAAATAATCTAGATTCATCACCTCTCCTTCCTTGCCTGCCTTTATTCAATTTTCCTATAATCTGGCTTCTGTTCCTTCTCCCCCTCCCAACTTCTACTAATCATCTTCTTTCTAAGCTCATCATCTAAGCTTGCCTTCTCCTAACTAAATCTATTAACCTTTTTTTTCAATTTTCATTCTCCCTGACCTTTCCGTAGTAGCTGATATTATGGATTACTCCCTCCTCCTTGAAACTCTTTCCTCCTTTGGCTTCCATGGCATTGATCTCTCTTGGTTCTCCTGCTTCATCTTCTCTAGAGGCTCTCTTCTTTCTTCATTCTCTCTTTTACCTCTGCTCCCATTGCTTCCACAAGCACTTCTATGCATAATAACTCCCAATTTCTCTCTCCAGCCCTGCATTCTCTCTCTCTTTCTCTCTCTCAAAAAAAATTCACAGGGATTTCCCCATGTAGACGAGATTCACTCAGAGCATTAAGAAATGAAGGGGTGACCCTGAACTCCTTCCAATTCTGGATTCATCAATATTGAGCTAAGGTGGACCCTTCATTTGAAATGGAGCCAAATTTTGGGCATTGTCACAGCTCCAGTTTCTAATCTCTAAATGCTCACAGGTTATCTCCTCCTCAATGTGCCACCAGCATCCCCAAACTCAACAAATGCAAAACAGAGCACATCACCTTCCTTGCTAAAACTGTCCATATCCAAAGTTTCCTTATTTATCCCCATTGTACCACTCTCTTTCCATGAAACCAGACTTGGGACCCTGTCACTCATTTTTGACTCTTCCCTCTTCCTCACTCCACTCCCCCACCAACCTCAGTCATTCAGTTGCCAAGATTTCTTGACTCTTCCATCACACCATTTCTCCCAACTGACCTCTTCTTACCACATATAAGGCTGCCATTATTCCCTTCTACCTGAATATCAGCAATAGTCTCCCAATTGGCCTTTCTGCCAACGGCCTCGAAGGCATTCTGCACATGTGACTGGAATAAGCTTCCCAATGCATTGCCCTGTGTCATTTCCATTCACAGCTTTTCAGTATTGCATATTCTAGCCCTACTAAACTACTCTCAATTCCCCATTTGCATCCCCCCTCCCATCTCTGTCAATTTGTTCTCTGTCCCCCATGACTAAAATGAACCCTCCTCATCTGAGTCTGATGCTCCTTCCCTTCTTTGAGGTCCAATCTAGATGCCAAGTCTTCCTGGCCATCCCAAAGGAAAGATTTCTGCTTCCAGAAGGTTCCCAGAGCCAGGTTCCCAGGTTCTCATCTGCCCTTATTTTATGCTGCCTTGAGAGCAGCTAGGTGGCTCAGTGAGTAACAGGCCTGAAGTCAGGAAGACCTCTGTTCAAATCTGGCCTCAGGCATTTGTTAGTAGTGTGACCCTGAGCAAGTCCCTTAACCCTGTTTGCCTCAATTTCCTCATCTGGAAAATGAGTTAGAGAAGGAAATGGCAAACCACTCCAATGTTTTTACTAAGAAAACTCCAAATGGGATCACAAAGAGTTTGGTCACGACTGAAAAACTAGCCAGTGATGCCATTTTATTTTAAGCATCTTGAATGTAGAAATTACATAACAGCTATCTTTCTCCTGGCAAATGCCCCGAATATTTGTGATTTCATCCATCTCAATATGCATGCAGATTCCTCTCACTGATGATAAAAGCGACCCACCTAAGTCTTTGTAGAGAAGGCCTGGCAGTCAGCTGTCTGAGGCTCAGAATCATTAAATGGCTTATTCAAAGGCACCTGTTCACTGGTGGGATTTGAACTCGGGTCTTTCTGACTCTTAAGTTTAGAACCCTGCCCAGAGTACCAGCTGTTTTGGTCTGCCATAAAATAAGCATTTAATTCGATTCAGAAAGCTTTCCTGAAGCATCTACTTTATGCCAGCCACAGTGCCAAGGAGAGAGGCCGGACTTGTGGTTTTACTGGTATAAGCAGGAATTCAGTCCCTTCTCTGTGACTAATAGGCTCAGGAAGTTGCTGAAAGTGCTGAGAGGTCAGGCAATTTGCCCAGGGACACACCACAGTATCAGAGGCAGGACTGATTTGAACCCAGCTCTCTAGCCACTATACCATGTGCTAGGCATACAGAGCCCCAGGCCCTACCCTCAAGTGGCTTGCATTCTACTTGGGGGGGAGGTGAAACATGCCCATGGATACATCAAAAAAGCATGGGGGGGGGCAGCTGGGTAGCTGAGATTGAGAGCCAGGCCTAGAGAAGGGAGGTCCTAGGTTCAAATCTGACCTCAGACACTTCCCAGCTATGTGACCCTGGGCAAGTCATTTAACCCCCATTGCCTGGCCCTTACCACTTTTCTGCCTTGGAACCAAAACATAGTATTGACTCCAAGATGGAAGGTAAGGGTTAAAAACAAACAAACAAATAAATAAAGCATTCGCAGAAGTACTACAAAGAACCTGGGGGCTGGAGGGAGTACCAAGAAGAATGGGGGTGGGGTGCGGGCCAGGAAAAGTCTCATTGAGAAGGTGGCATCTAACTGAGCCTTCAGAGGAGTCGGGATTATTCTGGAAGGCAGAGGGCAGCTGGGAGAGTGGAGGGAGGGGGGCCTAGGAGGGAGTGAGGAGGAGGAAGGAGGAATCCTTTTGGAGCCGACTGGGGAGGGGCTCTCTGGAAAGCATTTGCAAATTTGCAAAGACATGTAGGGAAAAGGTGGGATGTCCTGGGCTGGGATCCTTTGTTTCCTTGTGTGGAACTGAAGGGGCGGGAAGTCCCACTTACCTTTTCACCTTTCATTCCGCTGATGCCAGGTTCTCCCTGCCCAGAGACAAGAAAGGGCTTGGGCTGGGGAATGGGGCAAGGTTCAGAAGCCCTAGATCTGAGCCAAGGGGGAGGGGAAAGGACAGGAGGGTCTCTGTCAGTACCGCCCCCCCCCCCCATGGCACTTCGGGAGGAAGGTCTGCCCAGAGGATAGAGGGGGTCTTTGAGGTCAGCTGGTAGAACCCCCTCTTTCTTTACAGATGAGGAAACTGACACCGGAGTTGGGACGGGGGAAGGATTTGCCTCGAATCTCCCAGTGACTGTGGCAAAGCAGAATCTGAACCCAGACCCAGACTCCCACCTGGGAAGGGAAGCTGAGGCGCCGCCTTGCGCCGGGTCCCCAATACCTACCCTGTCGCCCTTCCGCCCCATTGCGCTGCCCAGATAGTCCTGAAAGAGAAGCCGGGCTGGGGTGAGGTCAGGGCGGTTTGACCGCCCCCCATCACCCCGTCCTCCTTCTTTCCCTTCCCTTCCCTCCCTCCCGCCTGGTCCTGCCCGCCTGCCCCGGCTCACGATGAGAGTCGGCTCCACCCCGGCTCCCCCGAAGGGCATCTTGCCAGCACGGCTGCAGCCGCCTCCCTGGGCACCGAGGCCGTTGCCACGGAGACGCTGGAGGGCGGAGCCGTTGCTACGGAGATGCCGGGGAGGGTGGGCGTCCACTCTATGGTCCCGCCCCTGGGGAATAATGGGGACACCTGGCCCCTCTAGCCCACTCTCTAATCTATGGTTCTGCAGGAGGAGAGGGAAAGGATGTGGACCTTCTAGGAACTCGGCCTTTGGTCTTGCTCTTGGGGAAGGATGATAGGAGGGCATGGCCCCATCAGCCCAGCCTGTAATCGTAGGGAATGCGTGATGGAGACCCAGGCCCCCCTTGGAGAAGGAAATGGCCAACCACTCGGGTATCCGTGCCAAGAAAACCCCAATCGGGGTCACCAAGAGTCGGACAGGACTGAAAAATGCCCGACCCGTAACAAATAGTCCCACTAGCCTACACTATACCCATGGCTGTGTCCACGGAAAAGGGAGAAGGACGTGGCCCTCTCCAGGCTCATTTGTGGGCTCGCCCATTTGGAAAGATGGCAAAGCGTGGGCCCGCTAGCTCCGCCATTGGAGAGGGAGACTACAAGGTCCTCTGGGCCCACTTCTCCCACATCAGCAGTCTTGAAGAGGGAGAGAATATAGCTTCCTTGGACCGCCCATGGAATACAGGAGCCGATGGACGGCCTCACTAGCCCACGGATGATCTGTGAGTTTGCCCAGATCATCCCTCATTGGAGTAATGGGGACATCTCAGCTCTCTTGTCAACATTATAATCCGTGGTTTTGCCCCCCAGTGAGAAAGAGACGGTGGGACTCCCCCCCCCCATCAGAGACTGGAGGAGAGGCTGTGGCCCCACTGTTCCCTACTCTGTGGTTCCCCACCCATGGAAAATGAGAGCATGGAGATCAGTGGATATGTCCATGGGGAATAATGGGGGGAAATAGCCCCCACTAGTTTAGAATAGAATTTATTTCATATTCTTGGAGACTAATGGAGGCCCAGGGCCCTGCTGAGTCACCCAGGAAAAGCCATCAGAGCTTTGCCCAGGGTGCAAAATTGAGAAGGTGCTAATTTACTCTCCTGGGACATCCTTCTTCCTCTGCCCATGCCCACAACAGCAATGAATGGGTCCTGGCCAGGGAGGAGGCATCTGTGGGAGGTGGATTTGAACCCTCCCGATAGCCTGAGGCCCTCCTCCTCCCCTGGTGGCCATGCCTCAAATCCATGCTGCCACTGACTCCTGCCCCAGACCCCCAAATAGTCATTTTCTAAGGCCGCTCTGTGTAAATGGCCATGCCAGTGAGTAGCTGTGTATTCTCTGTTTTGTCCAAAGTGCCGACCCACCTTGGGCAGGCCAGGTTCTCCTGGCTCCCCCTTGGGGCCCGGTTTTCCTGGCAGTCCCACGAAGTTCTGGAGCCCCTCAGGCAGGGTGGGACACACCTCACAGGGGTCACCCTGAAAGAGGAAAGACAGGATGAGGGAATCCTGGACCCAGACAGCCCTAGACCTAGCCTACTGAGCTCACACAGTCACTCAATCCAGCCCTGCCCAACCTTCTTCTCTCACCCCAGGCTCAGCAACCCTCACACACCCCCCACCACCCCCCGCCACCCCCAGGGAGATAGGAGAAGCCAGCAGTCCTGGTCCCCGGGGTGGGCAGACCCTCAATTCAGACAGCCTTCAGGAGGACCCTCCACCCTGAGACCTCACCTTCTCTCCTTTCAGCCCTGGGGTCCCTGGTTTCCCCTGTTGGAAAATAAAAGCATAATGAGCATCAGTCCATGCAGAGGGAGGTGGGCATGGCTGGAAGAAGAGCCCTCTAGGGTAGATCTATAGCAGTTTTTCCTATGGATAGAGCCGGCCTCCCTTCACCCACCATGTCCTTCTAGGCAGCACTTACAGGCTTCCCCCCTGGACCTTCCTTTCCTGGAGTCCCAGAGCTTCCCTGCAGAGAAGAACCAGAAGTAAAGGATTAAATGTGAGAGAGAAATGTGAGGAGGAAAGCATAGACCATCAGGTCCCATCTTCCCCCATTATACAGATGGGAAAACTGAGGCCCAGAGGGTACAAGGCCAGTGAAGGGCAGAACCAGGACTCAAATCCAGGCCCCCTGATTCCTGTCCATGGTTCTATCCATGGTGCCATATACTTGCCAAGGGCTTGAACCTCTTCTTCCAGAGAGTCCTCCTTGATGCACTGACTCCAGGGGGAGCTCAGCACTCCAGTCCCTTCCTCCTTGCTCCCTTACCAAACATCCCTCCCCACTGGCAAGTTCTTCCCTTGATCCCTCCTGCTGCAGCCTAAGTGATATGATATAATATTTTTAATAAGGGAGTCCAATTCCTTCATTTTTCAGAGAGGGAAACAAAGACAGAGAAATGACTTGACCAAGGCCACACTGTTAAGGGAAGCAAGATTCCTAGGTCTCCCTGACTCTGAAGTCCATCACTCTTAGCCACTCCTCTTGGGTCTGCCTCATTTGTCAGTGAATATCAAGGTCACAACTTGATTCCATTTCTGTTTCTGATACATCCTTCTTAGGGTCAACCCTTAATTCCTTTTTTTTTTTTTTTAAACCCTGACCTTCTATCCAGTAATAACTCTGGGATAGAAAGGCAAAGGTGAGGCAAATGGGGTTAAATGACTTGCCCAGGGTCCCACAGCTAGGAAGTGTCTGAAGTCAAATTTGAACCCAGGACCTCCCAACTCCAGGCCTGGCACTATCTACTGAGACCCCTGGCTGTGTCCCCTCTCCTTAATTCCTTTTTTTCCCCCAGCTGCTAGTTTCATCCCCTCCAATGTTCTGCTCTGTCTCTTCTCTATTTTTATTGTATATTCTTACTTCCCCCCATTCGAATATAAGCCCCTTGAGGACAAGGAGTAGCTTTGCTTTTGTATCCCCCCCGCACTTAGCTCACGGCCCGACATTTAGTCAATTTATGCTGATTATTGATTGCTTGATTGATTGATTGACAAATGTGGCCTGTGGCCTCCTTAGCCCTGTGTTAGAATAGAAAGAGCAATGGATCCAGTCTCTTGACACACACTAGATGGGGGACTCCAGGCAGGGTCTCAGTTTCCACATCTGTAAAATGGAGATAATCATCTTGGCCCCCTCGGCCAAAAATTGTGTGATGTGTACATGAGACGGTGTCAGCAGGACTGGGGGTTCTGGGTGAGCCCCAGAGATAGCCACTCGTCTCAGGGTCAGCCACCCTCCTGATTCAGATGGAAAGACTGAGAAGGGAGAGTCTCTGTTACTGCGTGAAGCATCTCGGGGTCAGGGCCCAGCACGAGCTGGTTGGGGCTCCTCAGCTCCGTCCAGGGCCCTGGACCATATTCTCCCAACAATGCCCTGCTTCCTGGGCACGTGCTTTGTGAATAGGAAGGGAGCCAGGGGCCTGGGGGCAGCTGAGAGGCGCCGGGAGCTGGGAAGAGAAGAGAAGGAAAAATCCATTTTCTCCAGCTTATTACGGATTAATCTCCAGACTCCTGAGTCGGAGACTGGCTGAGGTTTGGCCTCTTTCCTGGGAGGGAGGCAGGAGTGGGGGCAGCAACTGAGAAGCCTGTCTGGGGTTTCCATAAAAACGTCTCCAACCCTTTCCCTCCTGTGTCCAGCTGTGGCTGGGTTAGCCCTGAATTTAACCCCTCAGTTTACCTTGTCTCCCTTGGGACCAGCTGGGCCGCCAGGATCCCCCTGTAGGCAGAGGCAGAAATCAGGCTCAGCAACCTCCCACCTAAAGCCCATTCTCCTCCCCTCATTGTCGGATCTTTTCCTCCTGATCTCCCCCAGGAGACAGGAGGCCTCCTCCTAAGGGCAGAGCTGTGACTCCTCAGAGAGCAGGGAGGTCCCCAAGGGCAGAGTCGGGTCTCCCCACATGAAGGCTCTCTGATGTTAAGGGTATGTCTGTCCTTCAGGCTGGGGGACTCGGAGGGCAGAGCTGTGTCTCCCCTTAGACCAGGAGTCTCTGAGAGCAGGGGCAGAGCAGTGGGGCTCTTCAAATGGAAGGTCCTGGGATCAGGGGCATGTCTATCTTTCCAACTAGGGGTCCCTGAAAGCAGAGCTTTATCTACTCAGAATTGGGGTTCTTGAGGCCAGACTTAGGGGCTTCCTCAGGGCTACGTCTCCTCCTTCCCCATCAGCCCCAGTCCTTTGCTCTCAGGGTCTCTCTGGTTAGAGTGATGGGAACCCACTAAATTTATGGGACATAATGAAGGAACTGGTGATGAAGGCCATGCTGTGGGCGTAGGAGGTGGACAGAGGTTTGAGGGTACTCACAGGTTTTCCTGGTAGTCCAATCCCGGGGGGTCCTGGGAGTCCTGGGGGCCCTGGCTCTCCAGTCAGTCCTTCTGGTCCCACAAAGCCGGGGTCACCCTGGGACAAACACAATCCACCAAAAAAGCATTTATTAGGCTCCTACTTTTTGCAGGGCATCACACTAGGTTTTGACGACAGAAGTAAAGGACAAAAGTGAACCAGTCCCTGCCTTCATTCTAATTGACGTGGGACCTGGGAAGACTCTTCCCATCATGCCCCCAGCCCACAGAAGGAACTCTATGACCCCTTACCTTCTGCCCTTTGGGCCCAATGACACAGATCTCCCCAGGTCGGCCCTACAGAAAGTGGGAGAGAAGGATGGGAGACTGGCGTCCGCCTGGGCTCTTCTGCCATCCCCTCTGAGCCCTGGGCACTGATGCTAGAGGCGGCAGCAGCCGCAGCAGAAGCCCAAGTGTCCCTCCCCCCTCTGCCACCCCCAGGCTCCCCCACCCCATTTCCCAGCATCCCTTACATCTCTGCCAGGCTTCCCCACTGAACCCTTGAAGCCTGCATCTCCTCTCTCTCCTTTCTGGCCCTAGAAAAGAAGAGATAGTAGGATCTTAGGAGAGCTCATTTCATGGAGATCAAAAGAAGATGCGGTGGGTCCTGATGGATAGAGAGGGGCCTCAGAGCCAGGAAGGCCTGGGTTCTAGTTCTGCCTTTGGTACAGACTGACCTTGGGTGAATGACAACTTCTGGGAGCTCCGAGCAATTCTCTAAGACTAGAAAGTGCTTACTTACAGTAGTGGTGGGAGTTTCCTCATCTGGGAGTTTTCTATATTGGTGAAATCAGTGAAAGCCAGTCCCTAGCTCAGTGATAACAGAGGTAAAAAGTAAGCATACTGAAAAAAAATGGGACTTTGCAAA
This sequence comes from Gracilinanus agilis, assembly GCF_016433145.1. Classification (NCBI taxonomy): domain Eukaryota; kingdom Metazoa; phylum Chordata; class Mammalia; order Didelphimorphia; family Didelphidae; genus Gracilinanus; species Gracilinanus agilis. The sequence continues at coordinate 75,817,586 of NC_058132.1, read as the reverse complement.
CCTCCAAATGCTATATTAGTGGCAGTTTTTACTATTGTAGAGGAAGAAGGAAAGAAGGAATTGAGGTTGCAAGAAGGAAGGGACTTGCCCAAGGTCACACAGTTTAGATTCCACCTCTTGGTTCTTCTGATTCCCAGGTCTGGGCTCCTTCAGTGGAACCACTTAAGAATTTATGTCATAGGTCTTAGAGCTGGAAGTCATCCTTCTACCCCAAGAACACTATTCTAGGCCCACCCTCTCATCTTCTAGATGAAAAAAAAAAGGAAGCTGAGAGGGGGAACTAATTTGTCCAAGGTCATGAAGAAACAGTAGAGTCTGGATTTGAACTCGAGTTCTTTTTAACTCCAAATCTATTACATCAAACCCTGAGTTGGGGTGGTGGGTGGCTGAAAGGAAAGGTAGATGGGACTGAGGCCATCCTTTGCTTGAATGTAGGGGGGGAGTTAAAAAGTTGGGAGCAATGGAGTCATGATGTCCCAGAAAAAAAGATGGCTTAAGTCACAGCATGGGGAGAGGGGAGACAGCTGGAAGGACTTCTAAACTGAACCCCAGGGCTGAAGAAGGCTCTGGAATCCCCCTCTCTGGGCAGGGTTGGGGTGGTGGAAAGGGAGGGAGAAGAGTGAAGGCTCTTAGTAGATCCAAGGCTGATGCTTCTTTATTCAGGCTGGATCAGAGGTGAGGATGGTTGTTAAAGAGGGGACATGGGCGGCCGAACCTCCTAGGGGTCCTGACAGCTTGGGGTTTCTGGAACTCAAGATCTTGTTGCCCCCCCCTCCATTTGACTGTCATGCCTGGGAAGGAGCTCAGAGATCATTGTGTCCAGTCTCTTAATTTTACAGATAGGGAAACTGAGACTCGGAGAAGAGAAGGAATTTGCTCAAGGTCACAAAGTGCCAGAGCTTCTCCACCTTCATTGCACGCCTTCTCTTCCCTAGAGAAGGCAGAGGAAGCTTACCTTCTGCCCAGTTGATCCAGTAATTCCTGGGGGACCCTGGGAGAAGGATAAGAGGTGAGCCTCTGGGCCCTGTGATGCCAGCCCCAGCTATCATTCCACCATTGTCCTCCTCCTGCCCTGCCCAAGCCCCAGGCGCTCCTCTCTCACCGAGTCTCCTCGGTCTCCCTTTTCGCCCTTGGGACCTTCGGCACACTGTTGGTAGGGGAGAAAGAGAAAGGATGAAGGAGGCAGCGGGGGGACGCATGCCTTACCTAGGCAATGAGCCCGTCTGGCAGAGAGGGGACCTCCCCACTCCCATCCAGCTCCCCCGAGCCTTACCTGGAGAGGGGCCTCCGGGGAGGTACGGACACAGTCAGAACCCTGTGGGCAAGAGGGAGTTCAGGGGAAAGGACCAGCTGGGGCCAGGACTGGGACAGAGTGGGGGGGAGTCCGTCCTGGGGATGGAGACCAAGGTTTGGGGGAGGAGGAACCAAGGGTGAGACAAGTTGCAGAGGGAGTTAGAGATCTTCCCTGTTCTATTAAGTGGGAGTTTCTGGGAAAAGAAGGCTCTCTTCCTTTCCTGGAAGACAAGGGGACATTTTGGGCATTCTGGGAACCTAGAGGACACCATTTCTCAGAGCCAGGAGGCTGCGACGGACAGCTCCAGGCTTCCACGAGTCTGTGTCTGAAGGACAGCTGCCTCGGCCTTAGGAGGATTGTCTTGGGGTCCCCCCACTACCCTACTGTCCTGAGGAGCAACAGTGGGCACCGGCATGGGCACTGGCCTGGGTCAGGGGAACAAGAGGTAGACACAGACGGCCACTTACCCGAGCTCCTTTCTCTCCCTTGAGTCCTTCGGGGCCGGGGAGACCCCGCTCACCTTTTCCACCCTGTGGGCAGGGGGCAGAGCGGCAGTCAGCCTGGCAGCCAGAAGCCAAGCCGAGCCAGAATGGGGGAGATGGCTAACCCGCCTCACACGGGGGCACGGGCATAGCCCCCCAACTCACCCCCAGCAGGGAAATGATTCCTGCCCCAGACCTCTAAGTGAAGGGACAGATGTGTAAACCGAGAATGGACACGCCACAGCCGCAGGCCGGCCCCCCAACAAATGCACACTCACACGCCACGCAGACACGAATGGACAGGCCGCCGTCACGTCCCCCCATAGACACAGATATTTGCACGCACACACCCGCCGCCATGCAGGCACACACACACACACACATGTTCCCATGTGCCAGTTGCAGGGTTGCCCAGAGGGTCGAGGGCACAATCCGAACCGTGCAGGGCGAGGACAGCAGCGGGGTGGCTGGGGGTGGGAAGGTGGGGAAGATTCTGTCCCCCGTCCCCTAGCGCCCCCTAAGTCCCCTGGGCTTAGGACTCACCTTGAGACCAGGGGGACCCAGCGTGACCTGAGGAGACACAGACGCGGATCACGAGGGGGACAGGGAGGCAGAGAAGGGGAGAAGGGGAGCAAGCGTCCAGAGGGGGATTCTGAGGCAAGGCAGGGAAACAAACCGACCCCCTACATCTTCCTCTTTGCATCAACCTGGGCTCTGGATTCCCTCTTCCCCTTCCAGGGTCTCTATTTCCCTGGACCGAGAATGGGGCTAGTCTTGGGTCCCCCCTCTCCCATTTATCTCCTTCCCAAGCTGCTCATTTGCCATAGTAATTCTGCCGTTTCCATAGCAACTTCACACACATCTGGAAGCCGTAGGCCTGCCAGATGTTAAGGGCTGGTTTGGCTGGGAAGGGAATTGAGAATCTATTGGGGAAAGACAATCAGACGGGAAAGACGGGGGACAGAGTCATGGAAAGTTGGGAGTGTGGGGGTGCCTGGGCCCTCCTCGTGTGTCCTGGCCCTGAGCCCTTCTTAATGGGACCGTCCACCCCCATAACCTGCCAGGAGCCAAGCCGAGTCTCCCTGAGCTCCAGAAGAAGTCAGGGGGATAAATAGGGACCCAGGCACCCCACCAGCCAGCTCCCTCCACAGCGGGGGGCTCAGGGGATATCCAGAGGCAGAAGAATGGCCTGGATTTTGACGGAGGGGCCCGAGAAGGGATCATCCCCTGAGAGTTTAGCTGGGGTGTGTTTAGGGGTGGTCTGCCCAGCCCTCCTCCCTGTGGGCCCCTTCAGCCGAGGCAGAGCCGGGGGGCATTCTGGGTGGACCAGCTGAGCACATCAGAGCCGTGGGAGAGGGATGAGTCAGGCTGGTACCCAACCACAAGTGGGTGTGGGAGTGCTGGAGACACAGTTGTACACCAGCTGTATACCCCACTGGGGCCCCTTTATTCCTCTCCAATCCCAAGGAGCTGCCTGCCCAGGGCAGCGGGCTAAGGTCCCAGCCATTCACTCATGGAACTGCCCCTTATCAGGCCAGATCTCCAGGAAGGAATCTTTTTTTTTTTTTTTTCAGTCATTACTGTGTATTGGTTCCAAGGCAGAAGAGTGGTAAGGGTAGGCAATGGGGGTCAAGTGACTTGCCCAGGGTCACCCAGCTGGGAAGTGTCTGAGTTCAGATTTGAACCCAGGACCTCCTGTTTCTAGGCCTAATTCTCAATCCACTGAGCTACCCAGCTGCCCCCTCCAGGCAAGAATCTTGAGAAGGGACTGGCCGCTGCCCAGGCTGGGATCAGAGCTGAGATTTGGTCAGAGGACTCATCTTTAGCCAAGGTTCTAGCCGGAACGGACTTCAGGGATTGTTTAACCCCCTTAGTTTCCATACCAGATTGAGGAAGGAATTCCCATTTCCTGGCTACATTTCCCTATCTTTGATTTATGGCTGTCTTTTCCAAGAGGGAATGTTAAAGGGAACAAAGAAGTGGTCCTAGATACTCCTCTCCCCCAAAAGATCCAGACTGACATATGACAAAAGAGAATCATTCTGGCCATGGCTGGGCTGCAACACAGCAGAGCTTGGGGCACTGCAGCCACAGAGAGGGAAGGAGGAGGGACGGGAGGGGAAGAGCAAGCTATGGACAGACCCATTCTCAGTTATGAAACAGGAGGCCCACGAATGGCCAGTGCCTAGGAGGGGACCTCAGAGGCCATTGAGGACACACCACTCATTTTACAGAGAAGACTGAAGCCTAGAGAGGACTTGCCCAACCTAGAGAGGACTTGCCCAAGTGGGATGCCCATCCGCCAGCCCACATCCAAAAAGGGCCTTTGGAAGGGCGACTTTGTGTTCCTCCCAGGCCCCCTCTATCTTCACCCTGACTCTCTTTTGGGGCCCTCCCCTCCCACCTGGCACCCCTGCCTCCCAGTCGTCACTCACATTGTTCTCCACGGCACGGCTGGCACAGGGTGGGCACTAGGGGAAGAAAGCCTAGTCACCAGTTGAGTCAGCCTTGGGGGACGCCCCATGTGAGCCCTCCCCCAGGCTCCCCAACTTGCAATGTCCTCAACATTTAATAGCCTCCGGGGAGCAGCCATCCTGGCAGCTTGAAGCTTCTTTTAAAGCCTGCTGGGCTGAGAGAGGGGCAGGACTCCTTGGATATGCCCGCTGGGCACAGCTAGTGTTCCCTTGGGGACCATTCCATGACTCTCCCACCTACATGAACTCCCCTTTAGAGAAAATCTCAGGCCAATGTTGCATGTTTGGAGGCAAGGGACGCCCAGACATGGAGCACCCGATTGGAACCCAGTCGCTTGCTCCATAGTGGATCACAGAACATAGGGACGGATGGATCTCAAAGTCTATCTAATCTTAACTTCTCATTTCCCCGACAAGGAAACTGATCAGGGTCCAGGGAGAAGAGACTTATTCAAGATTATAGGATCGTAGAATTTAGAATGAAAAGAATCTTAACAAGGCCTATGCCCAATCCCCTAATTTTACATGTGGGGAAACAGAAGCATAGGGCAATTATATGACCTCCCCAAGGTCACATAGCTAGTACCTAAGTCAGAATTTGAACCCAGACCTCCTCATTCCCAATTTAGGACTGCTTCCACTCTGCCAACACTAGGGTGAGAGGGCACAGCCAAGGAAGGGAGCCTGGGACCCTACCCTCCTTGCCTCTGTGGGGTTCATTAGAACTTCAGATGCGCACCGAACCTAGAGCTCTCCTCATGGTGCGGGCACTGACAGAGAGGCCAAGCTCTGCACTGTACCCACAGTAGCCCTCTCAGTGCCAATGTGCCAGCTTCTCTACAGGCCTCCGAGTTACACCAGTAACCCCTGTGTGAAGGGGCAGAGTGCCCAGGGCCTGTCAAGGAATGCAGGGAGACGGGCAGGCATCCGGCCGCCCCCGCTCCCCTTTTACTAACCCCAGGCATTCTCAGAGCCTTATTTCAGGGGTTGCCTTCACAATGGGCCTCTCTCTGTCCTTCTCTCCAGGCAGTCTTACCTCATCGGCTGGCATAGCCTTCTGTACCCAGGAGGAATCCTAAAGAGAAGGATAGGTTGTGAGGATGGAAGGGGAGGTGGAGGAATAGAAAATAGGAGCTCCCTAAGCCCTAGGGTTGTCTACCTTATCTAGAACTTGGGGTTCATGGAACCCCAATATCATATACCAGGCCAGTGTGGGCATCATAGTTTTAGTCCTCTGGTGAGGACTTCCCAGCCTGGTAGACCCAACCCCTCTGCCCACGGACCCTGACACTTTTTCAGGAGACAAGGTGGATAAGTCCTCAGAACCCAACTAGTCTGATCTCTCATCTTACAAATGAAAAAACTGAGGCCCGTAGAGAAGGAGGAACTTCCTAAAGGTCAGATGGCCAAGAAATTGTGTCAGGATTTGAAACCAGGTCTCTTGACTCTAAATCTCAGTCTTGCCTCTACACTACTCCCACCCTCTAGAAGACAATGTCAGCTGCCTTCCAGAATGCTCCCTAAGTCCAGGGAGTTGGCGTATTGGGATACTTGGAAGCAGGTTAGGAAAGTTTGGCCTGGGTACAGTGGAAAGGCCGGGGGGTGAGGGGGTGGTGGCATAAGGGGGTTCTACCATACTGACTCAGCTCTTACCTTGCTTCCTTTCTCTCTTTTTTCTCCAGAACTTCCAGACAGCTGAGCATTCACCTAGACAGAGATCAAAATGGACTCGGGGAAGAGGGCCAAAGATCATAGCATATTGGACGGGGAAGAGAAGGTCTAGTCCAACACTACCATTTTGATAGATTTGGAAACTGAGGCCTCAAGAGGGGAAAGGCCTTATCTAAGGGCATCCAATGGCAGAATTTTCCAAAGTTCTCCACGATAGTACAGCTGTCTCTCCACAGAGCTGCCCACTGGGTTGGGTGCTGGGGCCAATGTCCCTCTAAGGCTAATCAAATCTACCATGGTGGTCTTAGCCTTCCCCTGAAAGTGGGAGACCTGGACATGAAGGGAGACCATCGGGAACGTGGAAGGGGGGCAGCTTAGGGCAGAATGATGAGCCCTGCTGGGAGTTATCCCCTCACACTTACAGCCTTTATCTCCAAAGAAACTCTCCATCCCTGGACCCCCCAGGCCACATGACTAACCCGTCCTGCTCCTCCTCTTCCCTCCCCCCACAACTTCACTCCCTGTGTCCCCCCTATTTTTTGTCTTCCAAATTCACCTTCCCCTACTCTCCTCTGCTCTCTCCTCTCCCTTCCCAAATCCCCTCCCTGTGCCCCTAGGATGCTGGAAAAATGGAGCCAGCTAATGAATGGAGCCATGTGTTCTCCAGAGTAAGAGCCTGGGCTGGCTGCCCAAAGTGGGCAAGGGGGGCAGGGGCCTCCCCCCAAACCCCTTTGGTCCCTGGATCTCTCTGATCAATGCTGCAGGGGTGGAGGAGCCTTGGAGTTTAATGAGGCCCAGGAAGGGGAAGGGGGGAAGCCACTTCCTGCTTCTGCACCCATGGGATGGGGATGCCTATGTTCTAGCATTCCTGGGGCAGGACATCACAGGATCCTAGAATGTTGGAGCCTGGAGGGGCTTTAGAGCCCTGATGTCGGAACTTGGAAGGAGCTTAGAACCCAGAGCATTAGAACACAGGGAGCACAGAACAGAGAATGTCATAGATGGACGACTTCAAAGATGGAATCCAAGGCTCTCAGGGGGCACATGTACAATCAGGGAGAGACTTGCCAGTGGTCTTATAGACTTAGAAATTTTTTTGTTTATTAAACCCTTTACCTTCCATCTTAGAATTAATACTATGTATTAGTTCCCAGGCAGAAGAGCAGTAAGGTCTAGGCAATGGGGGTTAAGTGACTTGCTCAGGGACACACAGCTAAGAAGTATCTGAGGCCAGCTTTGAACCCAGGACCTCCCGTCTTTATCCATTGAGCCAATCAGCTTCCCTCTCCTACAGATTTTACATGGTAGGTCTGGATCCAACACTAATTCTGCTGACTTTGGATCTAGTGACCAGGTCAGGGTCAAACTGTTTTTCCTAGGTTAGACAAGTAAATCCACTAGAGCTGAGTGAATCTGGGGCTTCGGGAAGCAATGGGTACTATTGATGCCTGATGAATGAGTGTTTGTTAGAGATAGAGCCACATAACACACACACGTACACGTACACCTCCCCAGCTGGGTTCTGGGAGGCATCAGCAGGCTGTTCGTGAAGCTCCAGAGACAGATGGGCATCTCCCTTCTTTGTCTATAGGCAAGGGCACACAGGGTGCCACCAGCATGGCAAACCCAGGGGGCACAGCTCACCACCTCCCTGCTCCCTAGGAGGCTGCGAGAGAGGAGAATCTACAAGACCCCATGTTTCTGGAGCCATCAGAGAAGGCTGGCTAGGAGAAGGGAGAAGGAACAAGAAGGACTGGGGAAGGATCCAGAGGCCAAGGGGCTAAGGGTGGCCCCGGTCACCTGCCTTCCTAGGGGTGCACCCTCCTGCGGTGCCTGTCTTCCTATTTGGGGAGTCAATTCTCATCTAGCCCCTGACCCAGTCTATGAATCATACCCACTGGGGAGAGGGATTAGAGAAGAGAACTGACTGTCATGGCCCCAGAGAACCTGATGCTTCAAACCAAACGGAACTAGTCTTTGTCTCCTGAACTCACCCTATGGTGTCCAGCCTCTGCTCCTTGGCTTATCCCATTCCCAGTGCCTGAAATTTCCTCCTTCCTTTTTTCCAAGCAAAATCTTACTTTATCCTGAAAGCCGGATCTTCTGCCTCCTCCTCCTTCTCCCAGAAGCCTTCCTGAATTCCCCAACTGATAAAGGACTTCTCTCTTCACAATGGAACTAGGCTAGTCCTCCTTCCCCACTTCCTTCCCTCAGCACTTTGTTTGCTCAGGTCTAATGCACTGATTGGGCGATATGGTATATTCTAGTTTTCTGTCTTAGTGTCTTATCCTTACTAGATTGAATTCTATGAGGGAAGGAACTGTCAAATCTTAAGTGAATTTTGTATCTGGTTAAAGACAAAGATACAAAGCCCAAGCCTAAGAGCAGGGCTTCTTAGATGCTTGTGGAATATTTGAATGAATGAATAATGGGCACAACTAGGGGGTAGCTAGGTGGCTCAGTGGACTGAAATCCAGGCCTAGAGAAGGGAGGTCCTGGGTTCAAATGTGACATCAGACACTTCCTAGCTGCGTGACCCTAGGCAAGTCACTTAATTCCCATTGCCTAGTCCTTACTGCTCTTTTGCCTTGGAATCAATATATGATATTGATTCTAAGAGGGAAAGTAAGGGAAGGAAGGAAGGAAGGAAGGAAGGAAGGAAGGAAGGAAGGAAGGAAGGAAGGAAGGAAGGAAGGAAGGAAGGAAGGAAGGAAGAAAGGATGGATGGAAGGATGGAAGGAAGGAAGGATGAATGGAAGTAAGAAAGGATGAATGGAAGGAAGGATAGAAGGAAAGATGGAAGGATGGAAGGAAGAAAGGATGGAAGGAAGGAATGAAGGACAGAAGAATGGAAGGAAGGATGGAAGGATGGAAGGAAGGATGGAAGGATGGATGGAAGGACAGAAGGATGGAAGGATGGAAGGAAGAAAGGAAGGAAGGATGGAAGGAAAAAATATTGATTCTAAGATGGAATTTTAAAAAATAATAATAATGGGCACAGCTCCTGATGTCCTACTCTCAGAGGAGAATCTAACCTGGTGCCCATCAGGTGCCCTCCCCACTTACCCTAAGGGTTTCACCTCTCCATCACGCTTGGGTCCCTCATCTGAGGTCCTCACAACTCGGGGATAGCTGCCAGCTCAGTCTAACTCACTGGGGGGCTGTAGGGGAGGTAGCATCTGGCAGGAATGCTACATAAAGAGGAGTACGTAGGGGATGGGGTTGGAACTTCACCTTGCTGCCCTGTGGCTCCTCCAGGCAGAAGCATCGAGTGTAGACCTTGCCCTCAGCCTGTGGGCTGATCTCGATGAGCTCATTGTTCTGGGTGTCCCGTCGGGCCTTGGAGGCCTCTTGAGGGCACTGCTTGGCAAATGAAGAGGGAAGAACTAGGCCTTAGGACTCAGGATGCCTCTCCCCCCACCCGACTAGGCTAGGTTCCTTGCCCTGGGGGTGGTGAGATGATCCCAAGCCTCTGAGGGGGCTGCACTCCCAAGGTTCCCACACTCACCCCAGCTGGTGATACCTCGCAGCACCCTTCCTCCATCACCAGGGCAGGGTCACAGTAGATGTGAGCTTGCTGCAAATCAAACTGGGAGGGAAGGAGACAAAGGTAAGAGGAACACAGGAAATACGGTGGGGGTCGCAGCAAGGGGAACCCCCAGTCTTGGAAGGCCACACTGCTGGGTGGTGCCAGCTACAACCCTGGCGCTGGAGAGAGCTTCTCTCTGCCCCCAGCTCCAGCAGGCACTTACCAAGACAGGCTTGCCCCGCTCAGCATCCATGCCCAGGAGGACATGGCCCTCGGGAAGCACGGCATGCCGGGGACCCACAGGTTGGGAGGAGACGGACGTGCAGTCCACATGGACTGAGACCACACGCCCAGCCACGCTGAGCACCAACTTGTGCCAGCGCAGGTCGAAGAGCCGGGCCACAGGGAAGATGCAGGACACAAAGTCACCGTCCAAGCCACGGGCCCGGAACTCTAGGTTCTTGTCATGACCGTTCACGTCCAAGGAGATCTGAGGAGGCAAGATGGTAGAATCATAGGACTGAGAGAGAAGAGACTTTACTTCCTAATCTTTGTCTGTTTTTAACTCTTTTTATCTTTGTATGGATTCTAAGCCATAAGAGAGGTAAGGGCTAGGCAACTGGAGTTTAGTGACTTGCCCAAGATCACACAGCTAGGAAGTACCTGAGGTCAGATTTGAACCCAGGACCTCTCATCTCCAGGCATGACTTTCTATCCACTGAGCCACCTAGCTGCCCCTCAACTTCCTAATCTTACAGAAGGAAACCAAGATCCTGAGAAGAAATGGGAATTCGCCAAGTCTCAGAGTTAAGAGGGACCGCCAAGATCTGAGTAGGAATAGCCTCTCCAACACTCCCAATGAATGCCTGAAACCTCTAGAAATGGGGAGCTCATTACCTGTCCACGCAGCCCATTCTACATTAGGATAGCTCGCATCAGAAGTTTTTCTAGACTCTGAATCTACGTCCGTTTCTCTGTGATTTCTGCCCATTGTTCCTCGCTCCATCCTCTGGGGCCAGCCAGAACACGTTCAGTCCATTTTTCACATGACAGCCCTTCAAATGGCTGAAGGCTGTTATCATGTTCCCAGCCCCCCTCCCCTCCCAGGCTCTCCTTCCTGTGGTCTTCACATTCCTAATCCTGTAAACTAATCGCTCACAGGGAAGGCTTGGTTTCCAGTCTTCCCCCCATCTCTGAGAATGGCTGGACTTGGATATCAATACGAGTCAAATACTTGGACCTGGGTGATGAGGAACCCCGATGGCAGTCATTCTACTCTCTCCCTCTTTGGGCAAAGGAAGGAGAACTATGTAATCTAGCCAGTGACCATAAGAAAGATTAATAATTGATCACAAAAATTCCCATTTCTTGGGGAAGGAAGGAGACAAGCATTTATTTAACTCCTACTCCATACCAGGCACTGTGCTAAGGGCTCTCTACAAATGTCATTTCATTTCATCCTCACAACACAATGGGGAGGAAATTGCTGTCACCATCCCCAGTTTACAGTTGAGGAAATTGAGGCAAAACGAGGTTAAGTGACTTGACCAAGGTCCATTAAGTGTTGAGGCTCAAAGCTAGACCTGTTGAACCCTTTTGTGTGTGTGGGGGGGGAACAGGGGGTGAGAGAGGTAGAAGTGAGAGTGGGTGTGGGGCCTGGACTTGGGATTTCATAAATTACCAACACAGTTTAGCATCTACTCTACAAATCATAGTTTTAGAGAACTGCCTCGGCTTCACTCCCAGAATCACTCAGGCAGGATATATGTGGGAGGCAGGATTTAAATTCAGATCTCCTCGACTCCAGAGGCCAGTCTCAGGCTCTACCTATGCCATATTGCCTCCTATCTCTTGGCTTCTGGGGGGCAGAAGTTATACGAGAAAGAGGGCTGGATCGGAAGTCAAATTCAAATTTAAATCCCGCTCCCAAGTGACCTTTGGTCAAGTCCTTTCCCCTCCTAGACCTGGGTTCTGCCATAAAACGAGGGCTCTCGTGGATCTAGATTCTGAGATATTATTAGTCCTGATTCAATCACCCTTTTCACTACCTGCCACCAGACAGCAATTACAGAGGACCGGATGTGGAGGTCACTCCTGGTTGGCCGAAAACGAGCCTGGTCCAGTAGACTGAACCAATAGGCTTGGACCAGCAGGCCCTGGCAGCCAATCTAAGGCTGTTTCGAGTGGAAGATGCCATTGTCTTTGGGGACATAAGAGAAGGAAAGGCTCTAGGAGAGTTAGGGAATTAAATGCTCTCACCAGCCTGGGACTGGGGAATTTTCTATTATTCACACAGCTGATGGCCTTCCCTGGTGCGCCGTTTCTGAATGTGGATGTTCTCTTTGCCCTTGTAAATAAACCCCTTAAAGGCAGGCAGAAGGCCGGGAATGGGTGGAGAGAGCAGCTGCCTCATCTGTCAGAGGGATGCTGCACTAAGAGTCAATAGGCCCCGGGAGGAGTCCTAGTTCCTCTCTATATGACCTTGGGCAAGTCCTTTCCTTTCCTGTGTCTTCACCACCTTATCAGTAAACGAGAGGATTAGCCCAGATGGTCCCTAAATTTCCCTTCTAGTTCTAATAATTGCAATCATTTTGGGAGGGTGTGTAGGGGAAGCAGAGACCCAGCAGAGGCAGCCATGGCCAGTGGCTTCTAGAAGGGGGTGGAGATAATTGTTGATCAGGGTCCTGCTGGTGTCTGAGAGCTAGGGGCCAAGCAGACTCAGAGGATGGCAAGGCCAGAAGACTCAGGGCTTGGGTTGGGGCCAAAAGTATAAAAAGGAATGAAAGGGGAAAGCTCTTCCCCTTGGATCTTCCAGAGAAGAAACAGGCATCACTAGGTACCCAGGACTGGCCAAGCCTAAGGTTCCTTCACAAGCTACATCCCCTTCCTTCCAGGCTATGCTCCAGTAGGGGGACAGAGAGAAGCTGTCGTGACCCATGATGGGCAGTACCTAGAGAGCTGGTGGCCCTGTTGGTCAGGGATATCCTGAAGGCCCCCCCCCCCTTAGGACCCTCATGGGTCAGGACACAATGATGAGAGAGGACAACATCTGGAGAACTCTCAGGAGGAGGGAAAGCAGGCAGGTAAATAGTGAGGTTTGGGGGGGGGCAGAGGAGACAGGAGGTGGACAGGGCAAGGGAAGGCAAGGTCTTGGGGTGTGTATGGACTGATGGTGAACCTTTTAGACCCTGAGCGCCCAAATTGCAACCCCTCCTGCCCCATGTCAGCCCTCGACTTACTCCAGATAGGGGAGAGAGGAAGCACTCCCATTGGGCTGCTGGGCAGAGGGGTGGGTGATGTGAGGAATGTCCTCAGGCATGCATGGAGAAGGGGAGGGGAGCAGCCCCTCCTCCAGGACTTGTGCCATAAGTTCACCAACACCACTATGGACACAGGCTGAAAATTATGCCCAAAAGTAGAGCAGAGAGGGCAAGGAGGAAGGAGGAGATGGAAAATCTATTTAATGTATTTTTAATATTAACCTTCCATCTTAGAATCAGTACTGTGTAATGGTTCCAAGGCAGAAGAGCGGTAAGAACTGGGCAATGGGGGTTAAGTGACTTGTCCAGTGTCACACAATTAGGAAGTATCGGAGGCCAGATTTGAACCCAGGACTCCTTGTCTCTAGGCCTGGATATCAATCCAGTGAGCCACTTAGCTGGCCCCGCATCTATGTAATCGTATAGATTTAAGTTGGGAGGGGCCTCAGAGAACATCTAGGAAAGGAGGCCTTCACTTCATTTTTAATATTTTGATAACTATTTCCATATAATTGTTTCTTTTGTAATCTTACATGTTTTATTTGTAGACATTTAAATTATTTTTTAAAATACTTTTCTGAAAATGCATCCCGAGGCTTCTAGATTGCCAAAGGGTCCCCTCAGAAACCCCGATACTAGTGGTCTGCCCCCTCATTTTATAGATCAGGAAGCCGGGATCTCCAGAGGAGAAGTGACTCAGATCAGGTTGCCCGGAGAGTCAGCAGCAAAGGTGGGATTCAAAATGAGGTCCTCAGACCCCAGATCCCACAATCTTCCCAGGGCTGCATGGGGACGAGACTGAGAGGCGAAGGCTTTCCATGATGGATGAAGACCATCGAAGGGGAAGAAGGAACCAAGGAAGCGAGGGGGGCAAGAAGTCAAGGTGAGGGCCAGGGCAGGATGCAGGGAGGGTCAGGGAGAAGGATTAGGGCAGAGAGAAAGACAATGGAGATGAGAGGACCAAGTGGAAGGAATGAGGAGGTGGGGGGAGAAGCGGGGGAGGCCAGGGGAAGCAGGAAGAGGAGGTTCTGAGCCTCACCTGTGGGTACCCATCCTTGTCAGTCACTTGCAATAAATACCAGGTGTCCTTGCTTGTCTGCTTCTTCAGCAGAAGGGTCAGCACTATTGCAAACTGGTCAGGAAGACCCCCAGGGAACACCTGGCTGGAGGGAGGAGTGAGAAAGAGAGCTGAGCTCTACCGTAGTGCGAAGCTCGGCCTGCTGGTCTCAGCTTCTTCCCAGAATCCATGGAACACCCCCTGTGTCTTCTCTTACCCCATTGCCTGCCAGATACATGCTCTTACCCCCCAGCCTCAGGATAGCCAACTCATCAAAGTGCCAGGAGAATGCCCATACTAGTCAACCTAGGGCCTCTTCCCCTGTCTGGGGCTGACCGAGTGCCAATTCCTCCAGTGCCAGCCAAGTGCCAGCTCACTCCTGTTGCTAGTATAGCACCCCCATTTTACTCTGATCTCTCTTGCTTTCCCAGGCCTGGACCCATCTTCTGGGGGCACAGTTAGAGAGGCCAGGAGAGCCCAGCCTGCAATAGCCATCTTGGGCAGTGTGTGGCTCTGACTCTGTGAAAATTCATCCTGTTCCTGGGCACTGAAGTCCAAGCCAATCATTGTGGGGCTGGGACAGTGGCAAAGGCCACCCAGAGGCGGGGGAAATGGATGTAAAGACCTACAGAGGTACCCTCCGTTCTTCGGAATCCCTCCCGAGACGCCCAGGGCCACTCACGCTGTGGGGAGAGCAAGCTGGGCGTTCCCCAGCCTCAGAATGAAGGGCCCTTTGGGATTCCGGATCCTCTTTATGGCGGAGGTCTTCATGAGAGCAAACCTCTTAATGAGATTGAAACCTGGGGAAGGGAAGATGGACCGAGGTGGCTCAGTGAAGGGGTGGCCCAGTAGACGCCTTGGATGCCCAGGGACAGGGAGACTGGGGGATTCTGGGGGAGCCACGGCACTCACCTGTCATGTTGGTGGATGATTCTTCACTGGCCTCTAGCCTCAGGCCCTCTTGTTGCAGGGTTGGGCATTGTTCACCTAGAAGAAAGCGGGCATGAGCTCCGGGCATGCTCTGAGTAGCTTGGGCACCTGGGAGGCTTATTGTGCCCAGAAGGCACATAGGAATCCAGCCTTGGCACTGCCCTGATAGCCGCAGGAGAACCAGACAGGACCTTCCTCAATCAGGCACAGAGGTGAGCAAAGGCAGACCAGAAGAGATCGGAGAAACTAAGCAGTTAGATTGTAACTGGACCCATTTGACAGATGAGGATGCCAAGGCCCGATGAGGGGAAGTTGTGGAGCCCACTTTTTGCTCTTCCCCTGGACATTGGCAAGCGTGGTAGAAGGCTGGAGATGTGGGACAAGGAGAGGCTTAGAGCAGTTTCCTCATAATCAGTGAGCCTATGAAGGGATAGGGTTGGAGAACTGCCGTGTGTGATAGCCCTTCAGAGCAGATTCAGAGGGATGGCTACAAGGAACGGCATTCGCCTCTTTGGGTGAGAGAACCCTGTCTGGGCCAGTCTGACCAATCTGGGTTCCAGACTGGTTGGAGGGCATCCTGGATGAGGAATGGGCTCAATCGGAAGAGGAGACTCCTGGGTTTTGGGCCCAGGAGCTCTGGCACTCCCTACATCCATATGCCGCCGGAGGGGCCATCTCCATCAGCGGCAGGCAGCCTGTGTGACTCATCGCCTGGCACAGTGCCCGGATTCCTTAGAGATGTTGAAATCTGCTGCCCCAGCCCCCGAGGAGACTCACGGAGAGGGGAATGGGTGAAACACACACATACACGTGTGCACATGTAGCCACACGAATCTCGGAGCACACACGCACCCAGGCACCAGGACGGTGAAGCTCGGTACCAGCATGCAGTCACATGGAGCCAGCCCACTCCCCGGCCTTCTTGTTGCTGGCCCCAAGGGGCTCCTTGGGCCTGGAGGCAGGGAGACACAAGGGCTCTGGGGCCCCCAGAAAACTAGGGGATCCCCTAGCCGAGCAGCTTCTCTCCCGGCCCTTGGGCGGGCACCCAAAAGGAATGATGCCAAAGCTATTTCCCCTGGCACGGACCCTGGGAATGGCCCAGCCTTCTGTCTAGTCCTAGGTCTGGGCTCCTTTGTAGCCCCCCTCCTTTCCCCGAGTTCTGCCATGCTGAGGAGGCAACAGGACCTCCCCAGGAGGCTTTGCTTAGATCAGCCCCCCCCTTGATATCCCACAGAGAGCAAAGGAAGGGGGAGAAGGAGGTCCCCATTGGATTGAGATTCTCTCTGTAGTGAGGCTTCTCCTGCACCCCCGATGGACAACTGGCACTGGTCTGCAGCTGCAGAGAGGCTGGGCTGGGCTGAGCTGGCAGAAGGCCATTCCCTCCCTGACACACTCACAGGCAGCCCCAGACACACTCTGGGGGCCAGGAGGGTCCGCTTTCTCCCCTACTCACTTCCATGCAGCAGGAGATCCAGACCCAATCCCACCCAGACCCATTTCCAAAGACTCTCTCTCTCTCTCTCTCTCTCTCTCTCTCTCTCTCTCTCTCTCACACACACACACACACACACACACACACACATGCATGCACACACGCATGCACACACACATACATGTACAAATATATATAGGGGACAGCTGGATGACTCAGTAGATTGAGAGCCAGGTCTGGAGATGGGAGGTCCTGGGTTCAAATCTGACCTCAGACCTTCCTAGCTGTGTGACCCTGGGCAAGTCACTTAACCCTCACTGCCTAGCCCTTCCTGCTCTTCTGCCTTGGAACCCATATACAGTATTGACTCTAAGGCAGAAGGGAAGGGTTAAAAAAATTTTTTAAGTGTATGTGTATACATATATTTAAATATATTTATTATATATCACTTAAAATTTAGTTATATTAAAATGTAGTTATCCTATATTATTATATTTAGATATATTCATTCAATAGTGTATATTAAAATATATTTATCATATATTATCGTATTTAGCTATATTTATTATATATTATTATATTTAGATATATTTGTTATATATATTGTATATTTAAATCTATGTATCATATTATATATTAAAATATGTTTATTATATATTCTTTGTATGTAATATATTACCTATAATATATGATATATAATGTACATGTACACCTGTAAGTACAGACACACAGGGATGCCTCTTTCATGCACAGCCATGCACACACAAAAGGGACCCAGAGATGTTCAGGTCCCTGTCGGAGCTGCCTCAGGTTGTGCCTGATGGTTTGCAGAGCATTTTCCACACATCTCATGCAGTGGGAGCAGGGAGCCAGCCCCGCTTCTGTTGGAGGATTGGGGATGGACACACCTGAGTCCTTGCCGCTCTCTGCTCCGTGGCTGCCACAGGTGACCCAGAGGCTAATCAGCCACAGCCCCGGAGCCCAAGCTGCCCGCATGCTGGTCTCCAGACGTCCCCTGAGAAGGAAACAAGTCTAGAATGAGAGAGAGAAGAGGAAGTTGCTGGGGTCTGAGTGGCCCCGAGAGTCCTTCCCAGAGAGATGCCTCTATTTCTGTGTCACTACTTTATGTTCTTCCAGGTCCAGAGCCAGGAGGGGAGCTCCTGGGTCTGCTTCAGTGGATCTGAATGCGGGCATCCCTCGGTGACCACCCAAGAGGAGAGAGCCCATCGGGCCAGGCTCAGCCTCGATAGAAGCACCAGCTGTTGGCAAGGTGAGGCCAGGGAGAAGCAGGCCCAGACCCAGGGCCGCCAGGGGGCGCTCTATGGGCCACCTGTCAATGTCCCGAAATAGACAAGGTCCTTGTCATTTGATTAAAGGGAAATTGATGAGAGGAAATCATCAGCCTAAGTTTAGCCTCCAAACAGGACTGACCCAAAGCACTCTCCTGGACTCCCTCCCTCGGCTCCCCGGCTCCAGCAAAGGTCATCAAGTCTCACCCCCTGGGTCTCGGCCAGCCCAGGAGGAGAGTAACTACCCGGCCCCTTCCGAGCAGAGGTCCTGCTGTGGGAGGGCCCTTCTCAAAGTCTGATCTCACCCCCTATGGCTGGAGTCACTTCTCAGAATCCTAGAACGATCACGTTGCTGCAGGACGCCCTGGAGAGCTTTTGCTCCAAACATCTTTCCCCCCTCCAATTTTACAGGTAGAGAAACTGAGGCTCAGAGAAGGAGAGTCTCGCATTTTAGCGTCCCGATTTGAACCCAGGTCTCCTGACTCCAAGGACCCATGTGCTTTCCATGATAGCCCTGGGGGAGGCAGAGGGCGATGGGACATCCTCTCCTCCAAGGCTCTAGAAATCATTTTTCTCCCTCCTCTTCCTCCCCTCCTGAGCTTTCTCTTCCTAAGGCCCTCTGAGCTGCTATCTCCGTCCCCATGCCCGGCTCAGGTTGTCTCTGGTTCTCACCTCCTCCAGGGCCCCTCTCTGCCCCTTGGGGGGCTTGCGAGGCCTCTGGCCTGTGCCTGGCCGATGGAAAGATGCCGTGACCTCGGGGGGACCCTCTCCACCTACCTGTCTGCAGCCTTTCTTCTCATCCTTCACCTCCCAGTTCCTGCCTCTTTCCTGTCCCACAGCCTTCCCCAGAGTCCTAGAATCCTTCCTTACCCCGAAGCCTGGCTTTGAGGCAGAGGAGGGATAGATGGTGAGGGGGCCCGGGAGGGGGGACGAGGAGATCCCCCCAGATCCTGAAGGACGGTGGGAGAAGGGCCACGGGGCGCTAGCAGAGAGGAGGACCCTCCCCCTTTAACCACGGAATCTCTGGCTTGTTCCTGCCTGGACTCCCAGCCCCAGAGCAAGCATAGGAAGAAAGTTGAGAAAGAGCTAAGAGTCCGGCTGCCGGGGCCCAGCAAGGGCTGGGGCTGGGGGCTGGGGGTCCCCCACTTACCTGCCTGAGTTCTGACAGATGCCTGGGCACCCGCTTCCAGGCCGGGTGTGGGGAGAAGGCTGGGAGGGAAGCCAAGAGCCTGGGCCTTGGGGACCAGGAGGTAGTGGGCAAGGGGTCCCCCCCCCCCCGCGATCTGTCCTGGGGGCTGGGGTTCCTGCCCCGCTCTTGCTGCTCTCGCTGTGTCCCCTTCTAGAGCGAGTCTGGGACTGGCGGGCCTGCCGGGCCCACGGCTGAGAGGGGGAAGACTAGGCGGGTGGAGGCTGGCCCCTGGCCAGGCCCTCAGCTAATGGGAGCCAGCTGTGGCGGGGCCGCCTGCCGAGGAGGGGGGCTCCGAGGCCGGCTAAGCCAAGCTGGAAGGGGCCGGGCTCTCCTCCTGCCTTCCCTCCTGCCCCCCAGCCTGCCCCCCAGCTTCCCCCTCCTCTGCCAGGTGAATCCCCATCCACAGTTCCAGGCGTGTCTCACTTTGCATGGAGACAGCGTCACAGGAAGGCCCCCCCCCAGCTCCCTGCAAGGGCGGCGGGAGTGCTGACTTTTTAAGAACTTGGGAAGGAAACTTGGAAAGTCATCCCCAGGCCCCCTCTTTTCTTTCCCCGCCTCCTTCCCGCTGGCTCCCAGGATTGCCCCCTTCCTCTGGCCAGGGCTCGAGAAGACGGTCTCCAGGGGAGACCCCCCCATTCCCCGCCCCTATTTCTAGCTCTATGCCCCCCCCCAACCATGACGTGGCCATTGGCCGCCTCGGTCTGCGTTTTTCCAACCTCAGCAACTAACCACAAACTCTTTCCCCGAAGGCTCCCAAGCCCGTTCCCAATCCTCTATCTGTCTGCTACGCCCCCGATCAAAACCAGGGACAAGAGAGGTCCCAGCCCCCTCCATTTGGAGCCAAGAGGGGCCTTCAACACCCCGGGGGGGCCAAGTGCCTCATCCTATAGGTTTAAAAAAATGATGAGCCCCAGAGAGGGAAGGGGCCTTGCCCAAAGGCACCCAAAGGCGCCGATCGATCCACAGACAGACAAAAATGGAGCAGCCTCTAGTCTCAGGGACGAAATACAGCCCACCTAGATACAGAAATGCACAAGAATACAAATCTAGTTGAAGAAACCCAAAGAAACACAAGGGAGCCATGGGGGAAGCATGGGGGAAGTTGGGGTGAAGGGAAAAGTAGAAGGCCTAAGGCTCGTCCATGATAAGAACGAAATCTTAAAGGAAATGGGGAATCCTCTTGGAAGGAAGTGCATTCTAGGCATGGGGCATGGCCGGGACAAAAGCACGGAGATGGGAGATGGAGGCTGTGTGTGAGAAATAGAGTGCCCAGCTTGGTTGGGCTGAAGAGTTCCGGAAGGAAAGCTGGAAATGTTGTCTGGAGTCGGGCTGCGAAGGCTGCTAGCGCCAGACAAAGGAGGTGACATTTGATCGGAGAGGCAATAGGAAGCCGCTAGAATTTTTTAAGTTGATGACACAGTCGTATCTGTACAGATCATCAGGAGACCACGGAGTAGGCTAGGTTAGAGGTAATGAGGGCCTGGACGGGGGTGTCGGTGGTAATAATAGCAGATTGTCTCTGTATTTTGCTTCTGCATTACTTTGGAGTTTACGAGGCTATCTCCACAAGAGCCCCCTGAGGTAGGTAGTGTCTGTTATTATTCCCATTTTGCAGGTAAGGAAATTGAGGCTCAAAAAGGAAAGAAATCTGCCTATCGATACGAAATGACTAAGTTAGGACCCAAACCCAAATCCGGATCCAGGAGCCCTTCTCCCCCGAGAGGGCTCGTTCTATGAACTCCGGGGTCCAAATCTTCCCAGAGGAACCATTGAGGAGTTCTCAAACCACTCATCTATCCGAGATAGTGTGCAAGAAGAAGGGGATTCCAATGGGAGTACCGGCTCCCCTTGACTCCATGATGAGGTCATCCTGCCCATCTCCCACCCCCAGAGGGGAAGGCAGTCTCAGTGGCACCAGGGAGGGGGAAGTAACCTGGAACCCTAAGGCTGATTTGTGTGGTTGAGGCTCTGGTGGAGTCCAGATGGGAAGAAGAAAGGACCAGCCCTGGGTGAAGAGGAGCCTGAAACAGTGGCTTAGGGGGAGCTGAGTCAGTGGAAACCCAACCACGGTGCTCCTCAGGGCAGCCCTCAGGAACCAGTTCCCAGCCACAGTCATAGGGAAAGCGCTGAGTTCAGCAGAGGAATAAAGGAGGGGTGATAGGCTGCAGGGAGGAGCAGGGAGTTCTGGGACCCAGATGTCTAGTTCCCCAATTCCACACCTTCAGGTGTTTGGAGATGGATTGAGTAAATGAGATAGAGACTCTCGTGGTCAGAAAACGGGGGAATGGGCCTGTTCAATTTTGACATTCCCCTTGGCACAAAAATGTGGCAAAGCTATGGGTAGAACCAGAGATGGATCCTGGAACTCTAGTTTGGAAGTCCTAAATTCATAAGTTATCAGAGCTTCGAAGATCCGTAGAGGCCTTCTGGTTCACCTCTTTCATTTTTTATAGAGGAGAACCAAAGCCCAGAGTGGGGCATTAACTTGCAGGTCACACAGCCAAGTTAGAAGAGGAGCTGGGAATTGGAATTAGGTCTCCTGATTCCCAATTTGGTGTCCTTCAAAAGACCTGGATTCAAGATTTTCATTCTTTCTAGTCATTTTGTCTTTCTAGGCCTCAGTTTCCTGATGACCTTCAAATTGTCCAGGGCTCCCTAAGGTCAATATCTCTTTTGACTCATTGTCCCCATTAAGACCTGTGAAGAGTTAAGTTTCCACAAATGGGGATTATGTGTTCTTAGTTTATAAACAAGCACGCGAGACAACAAATGCATATCAGGCCCAGGACAGCTTGCGTTCCACTCCGTAGAAGTAGAGACCATAAATGAATCCTAGCAGCTCATAAACCAATGTAGAAAATGCAGAAAAGAAGTTAGAATAGCCCACACATGAGCAAGAAAGGTTTTCTCTCTTTCCACCAAAGTCCTCAAATCCTTCTGACCCAGCAGTACTCCACGGTTGGGACACCCCACTAGAGAAGCAACCCCCTTTCCTATATTACTTACACAGTCTGATTAGATCTGATTATATATTGATCGACCACTTCCTCATGTTGTGGCGATGGTCCCTCGCTGTCCTTTACCTCCCTGTCCCTCACTCCCACCCCTTATTATATTCCAAAAAGAAGCCATGAAGTAAAAAGAGACCAAAAGAGTCTGGGAAGGTCTGCCATTTTATACATCAAAACTAAAGGTGACTCCTTCCAATAGTCTTTCCTTCCAAGTCATAGAATCATAAAGCTAGAACTAGGAGGGACCTCAGAGACCATCCAGTCCAAACTCCTCATTCTACACCTGAGAAAACTGAGGCCAGAAAAGTTAAGTGACTAAGCCAAGGACACATAGGTAGACTCCTCAAAAGTCAGAAGTGGAATTTGAACCCTGACTCTAGAACCAAGGCATCCAAATCACCTTGATGACCACCCAGGCACCAAAACCTATCCCTAGGGGGTTCTCAGAGGCATCTCTAATCCAATTAATCTTCTTGGGACAGTCCCAGTCATTGAGACTTAATTTGGCATTAATTTTAAGGGCTAGCAATGGGGGTTAAGTGCCTTGCCCAGGGTCCTCCTCCAGCTAGGAAGTATCTGAAGTCACCTTTGAACCCAGGACCTCTCTTCTCTAGGCCTGAATCTGAATCCACTGAGCCACCTACCTACTCCCTAATTTTTTAAAAAATGTTTTGTTTTTTTTTAACTCTTCACTTCTGTCTTAGACTCAATACTTGTATTGGCTCCAAGGTAGAAGAGCACGAAGGGCTAGGCAGTGGGAGTTAAGTGACTTGCCCAGGGTCACACAGCTAGGAAGTGTCTGAGGTCAGATTTGAACCCAGGATTTCCCATCTCTAAGCCTGACTTTCAATCCACTGAGCCACCTACCTACTCCCTAATTTTTTAAAATGTTTTTCTTTTTTTTTTTTAACCCTTCCCTTCTGTCTTAGACTCTATGCTGTGTATTAGTTCCAAGGTAGAAGAGCAGTAAGGGCTAGGCAATGGGGGTTAAGTGACTTGCCCAGGGTCACACATCTAGGAAGTAGCTGAGATCACATTCAAACTCAGGACCTCTCATTTCCAGACCTGCCTCTCTGTCCACTGAGCCTTCAAGCTACCCCCTGGTTATTAACTTTTGTCTTCTTAGGTGCTGGTGGGTATGTCTACACCTTCTATAGAGAGAGGTATAAATCAGCAAAGACTATGAAGACTTATCAAATTGACAACTGCTAATCTGCCAATGGGGGATAGTCATGCTTGCCCTGCCTCCCTCCTCTGGCTTTGGCGATGATGGATGAGTGTCAACACGAGCTCGCTGGATTTAGAGACAAAGCACCCAATTTGGATCCCCTGGTTTAGCACTTAATTCCTGTGTGATTTGGAGCCCATCGCATCATCTCTTGGGGCTTTAGCTTCCCCGTCTACAAACTGGGGGATTGGGCTACATGATTCCTAATTGTTCTTTCCGCTCTGGTATTCCCTAGGCAGGGGTGCCAAGCGCAAAAAGAAATGGGGGCCACTAAGCCATACAACAAAAATCCCACGGGCTGCATTTTGACTTTGTTTTTAAAGTAATATTATTTATGTTTTGTTGTATTTTTATTTATTTTGTTAATGATTTCCCAGCTTCATTTTAATTTGGTTTGGGCATGATGCTTAATAAACGCTTATTAATTTGATTTGAGGGCTGCTAGGTGGTACAATGAATAGAACACCACTTCCTAGCTGTGTGATCCTGGGCAAGTCATTTCATCCTGTTTGCCTCAGTTTTCTCATCTGTCAAATGAGCCAAAGAAGGAACTGGCAAACTACTCCAATATCTTTGCCAAGAAAACCCCAAATGGGGTCATGAAGAGTCAGACCAGAGCCCCAGTGCCTACCAGAACACTTGGCACATAGAATGGATTAAATATTTGCTAGTGGCTCAGGGGATAGATTCAGGACCAAGGCCTCTGGCTGGACTTTTTTCCTTCAAAGAATTACAGTCTTAGAAAGTTAAATCTCAGAGCCAGAGGGGCAGTTGGGTGGCTCAGTGGATTGAGTGGGTGGATTGAGAGCCAGACCCAGAGATGTGAGGTTCTGGGGTCAAATCTGGATTCAGATACTTCCCAGCTGTGTGACCCTGGGCAAGTCACTTAAACCCCATTGCCTAGCCCTTCTGCCTTGGAACTGATGTACAGTATTGATTTGTTTTAATTTAAATTTTTAAATATTTTCCATGTTTACATGATTCATTTTCTTTCCCTCCCCTCTTCCCTCACAGTATTGATTTTAAGATGGAAGAGCTTAAAAAACTAAAAATAAAGAATACCAAAAAATGCAATAAAGAAAAAATAAAGGATAAAAAGAAAGAAAGAAAAATAAAGAATTTAATCGGGGAGAGAGAGAAAGAGAGAGAGAGAGAGAGAGAGAGAGAGAGAGAGAGAGAGAGAGAAATTTTCTTAATATCAGGAATTATTTGCCGACAAATGAGAGCTACCCAGAAGTAGTCCTGGCCGCCTTGGGAGGCAGGAAATTCCCCGTCACCAGAGGTCTTTGAGCCGAGCCTGTGTGGGCACTAGCTGGGGATGTAGTAGAGAAATTCTCCGTTAAGTCTGAGTTGGATTCGATGTCCTTGAGTGACGCCCTTGAGACCTTCTACGCTCCGGAGCCCCGAGTCCGGACGGGGCTTGGTTTAAGAGCTTGTTCATCTTCTTTCCCTTCCGGAGAGATGGTTCAAGAGTCGGACTTGCCGGGTCTGGATTCGGGACATTTCTGGGAGGGTCGTCTCCTCCGTCAGAGTCCCCGGGGCTGGGCAGAGTAGAACGATGGGTCAAGAGAACGGGGACGCCTCGCCCTGGACCCCGTGGCCCCAGAGGAGTGTGGCTGCTTTTATTCACTTACACGTGATCCTCCTTTGCTCTCGCCGACTTTTACACCTAGATTTATAGATGCCCAAATGCCCCGCTCTCTTCTGCACACCCACACACATAGACCCCCACCTCCTGCCCCGATCCTGTCTCAGTTCCACCCCGTTGCCTCTTGCCTCCGGTACCCCTGGGGAATCCCTGGGAGGATCAGTCAGGATGGGGGCCAGCTGCAGGCTTAACTTTCCCTGGCACTGGGCTCCGTGCCCTTACCCCAGATGGCATCTCCACGAGGTGATCAGAGCTGCTAATCACCACCAGCTGCCCCAAGAATGCCCACAGCTGGGGCTGCCAAGGTCCCCTGGGGCTGGGGAAAGACTGATGCCAAAGCGTCAGGATTCCTAGGCCAGCGTGTCCTCCGAGATTCCCTCCTCTTCCCCCCCTCCTCCTCCTCGTCTTGTGTCTCGAGGACTCAGGCCTGGGCTCGAGGAGGGGACAGGAGGCTGAGGGGCTTCGAGGGAGCCAAGACGAGGACGGAACGCGTGGGTCATTAGCAGCCAGGCTGAGAGCTGCTGTGAGTGGAACGCTGGGGTCCTGGAGGACACACACACACACACACACACACACATTTTTGTTACTGTTTGGTCATTTCAGTCATTTCTGGCTCTTCACGACTCCATTTGGGGTTCTCTTGGCAAAGACATTGAAGCGGTTTGCCACTTTTTTTTCCAACTTATTTTGCAGATGAGGAAACTGAGGCAAACAGGTAAAGTGACTTGGCATGGGTCACCCAGTGTCTGAGGCCACATTTGAATTCATGAAGAAGAGCTCTCTATCCACTCTGCCACCCCAAATATAGAGGGACCATTCTACATAATCTTGTATATTTTTTTAATTTGAAAAAGTAATTATTTTAGAATATTTTTCCACAGTTACAAGATTCATGTTCTTTCTCTCCCCTCCTCTCACCCCCATCCCAAAGCCAATGAGCAATTCCACTGGGTTTTTCATGTCATTAATCAAGACCTATTTCATATATATATTTTTAACACACTTACACTCTGATGCTTGGGCGCTGGGACATGGAGCTACAGATTTACAGTAACAATGACAAAAACAATTGGGAATCTTATTGTATTTTAAGGTTTTATGGAGCATTTTCCTCCCAACGAAGCGTGTGTGGCCCGTAAGCAAGGATGACTAGCCTCATTTTACGACAGAGGTCTAAAGAGGTCAAATCTCCTGCCTGGGATGCCGGAGGTGGGTCCTGGCAGACGATGGAGGCTGCCCGAGGAGTCAGACTTCTCCTCCTCCTCGGCAGGTCCACGGGCACGAGGATCGGACATCATAGCGGTTGGGTGGGAGTTTATTTGGGATCCGGGGGAGGTTCCAGGGCAAGAAGATGAATAGAACTGGATGGAGGGTCTGGATGGAAGACGTTGGAGCTAGACAAGACCTGGTCCAATTCCCTTATTGTACAGAGAAGATGGTGAATAAGGAGCAGAGTAGTGGGTGACTCAGTAGAGAAAGAGCAGGAGATCCTGGGTTCAAATCTGGATTCAGACACTTCCTAGCTGTGAGACCCTGAGCAAGTCATTAACCCCCATTGCTTACCAGTCTTCTGCCTCAGAACTGATACTTAGCATTGATTCTAAGACAGAAAGTAAAGATTTCTTAAAAAATAAAAAAAAAATAAAAAAAATCAAGGCTTGTGAAACGAAATCACATCGAATGAGGCAGCTAAACGGCACAGTGGACAGAGCCATGGGTCTAGTCAGGTAAGACCCAAATTTAAATCCAGCCTCAAAACCAGTGGGATTCGAACCCTCATCTCTTGACTCTGAGTCCAGCACTCTTTTCTGAACCTTAGAATCTGGGCACCTGACATACCAGCTGTGTGTCCTTGAGCGTCAAACGGGGATGATAATAATAGCACCCACCTCCCAGGACTAGCGTGAGGATCAATGAGATAAAAATGTGTTAAACACTTGGCACAGTGCCTGGCATACAGTAGGAACTCCTATCAATGCTAGCTATGATTATAACCCAAATTGAATCTGTATCTCCTAACCTGGAAAATCTCTTTGGTCATTTCACTTTCCGAGGATCATTCAGGGGAACTGGAGTCTAATGGGTCCTCCTGTGGGTCATCTGGCCAGTCACTTGACCCTTCTGGGACTTTGTTTTCCTTCCTGTCCAGATGATGAGCAAGTGATTCCTGGGTTCCTGACGTGTTAATGTCACCCCATCCCTTCCTGCCTCTTATTTAGACTGGTTGGTTGGTTGATGCTTGAGTGGCCTTGGAGACACTTATCTCTCTCCTTCCTCCAACCCTATGAAATGAACCAAGAAAAAAGCCTTCCAGTCCCTGTGCCTGGGCGGGCTGATCCCTGGGACCTAGAGAGATCTGCATCTGGGACCTGCTCCAAAGATGATCCCTAGAGCTTTAATGGTCTGGGAGAACCCAGAGGAGCCACAGAGAGCCTCATGCAGCCTCTGACTGGACTTTTTTTTTCCTTTAAAGAATTACAGTCTTGGAAAGTTAAATCTCAGAGCCAAGGGGGCAGCTGGGTGGCTCAGTGGATTGAGAGCCAGATCTAGAAATGAGAGGTCCTGGGTTCCAATCTGGCCTCAGACAGCTCCTAGCTATGTGACCCTGGGCAAGTCACTTAAATCCCATTGCCTAGCCTGTACCACTCTTCTGCCTTGGAACCAATACACAATATAGATTCTAAGATGGAAGGTAAGAGTTTAAAAAAAAAATAAAATCTCAGAGCCATCTTTGTTTAAAATATTGGAACCTTAGAAGCTTGGGATGTTAGAATTTTGACAACTCACATTCACATAGTTCTTTAAAGTTTATAAAGTTCCTGGCAAAAATCTTGCAAGGAAGGTAGTGTGGCCATTAGAGATGAAGAAAGAAAGGCTCTTAGAGGCCATGGGATTGGCTGACCCATGGTCACTCAGCAAGTGAAGTGTCTGCAGTGGGATTCTAACTTTCATCTTGGAATCCAAGTCCGGCACTCTTTGCTGGAACCTGAGAACATTTCAGAACTTGGAAGCTTAGACCATGCAGAACTTTAGAGCCTTGAAACCTTTAGGATCTTGGAAACTTAGAATCATAGATTCTCCAAGTCGGAAAGGACTCTGGAGGCTATCTGGTCCAGCTTCCAGCTCTGTCCTTGAATCTCTTGAAACCGCATCCTTGCCAGGGATTCCCTGGCCTCTGCCTTAACCCTCCACGTGGCTAGGGGCCACCACCCGACCCTGCAAAGCTTTAAATTAGAATTTGTACCCTTCATCCACTCCCCTCCCATCTCTTCCACAGATTGAACCTACAATCTTCTCCCTTTCCCCCTTTTATTCTTCAGTCTCTCTCTGTCTTTTGACTCTCGCCTTCTGTCTTAGAATCAATACAAAGTTGTTTTTTTTTTTTCCAAGGCAGAAGATCAGTTAGGTAAGGCAATTGGGGTCAAGTGAACTTTCCCACTCAGACAGCTAAGAAATGTCTGAAGTCAAATTTGAACCCAGGACTTCCTGTCTCTCTATCCACTGAGCCAGCTAGCTTTCCCTCCACCTACTGACTCTTTCTCCACTGCCTACAAACACACCCAGGTCACTGGCTTCCTTAAAAACTCGTACCGGACCCTGGCCTCAGGCTATCGTCATATGTCTGTCCTCTCTTTCCTCACCAGAATCCTAGAAGAAACAATTGGCACTTGTTTCTAATTCCTCTCCTCTCAACCTCTAGCAATCTGGCTTCTCTCCAGCTTCATCACTCAACCAAAACTGTTCTCTTCAGTCATCAGTGATCTCTTAATTTGCTCAATCTGACAATTTCCAGTCCACCTCCTTTTGGACTTCTCTGAAGACTTTGACCTTGTTGGCCGCCATCTTCCCCTGGATTTTCTCTCCCTGTGGATTTCTCTGTTCTTCTTCCACTTGTCTGCCATCCCTCGATCTCCTTTACTGGGTGATTATCCCTATCATGGCTCCCTAACTGTGGGTGTACCCCAAGGCTCTGTCCTGGGTTCTCTTTTCTTCTCTCTTGACATCCTCTCCTTTGGTAATCTCATCTGGTCAATGACTGTATATACGCTGATGATTTCCAGATCCATAATCCAGCCCTAGTCTGTCTCCTGAGCTCTGATCCATCTCTGTGCCTCTGTGCATGGTGGCCCCCCATGCCTGGAATCCCCTTTTTCCTTCCTCCACCTCTTATAATCCTTGCTAGTGGCCCTTCCCAGCTACCTCAAATTGACTCCATTTTGTCTCCTTTAAGACTTAGCTCTTTTACCTAAAACCTGTCCTGATTCTCCCAAGTGTAGTCCTTTCCTCCCCAAGATGATTTCATAGATATTATTTTTCATAGGTGTAATATATATAATTAAATGTAATATTTCATAGATATAATGTAATATTTCATAGATATAATATAGATAGAGGTCTGTAATAGTTAGCATTTATATAGAATGTCAAGGTTTGCAAAGCACTTTACAATTATTATTTGGTTCTTCCAACAATCCTGGAAGGTAGGTGCCATCAGGATCCCCATTTTATAGATGAGAAAACGGAATATGAGAGAGAAAGAGAGAGATCTGGTGACTCGCCCAGGATCACACAGCTAGTATCTGTGGTAGGATTTGAATTCAGCCTTCCTGACTCTAAGTTTAGCTCTCTATGCCCTCGGCCACCTACCTGTTTATATATAGATATAAATGGGTGTGATAAGGGAATTTACCTTTTTCTTATTTTTCTACCTTTTCTTCCACTACTTTTGATTTAAGAAAATTACTGATTCTAAGGACCAGTCTCTTAATTTTAGTTCTTTACATGGGCACACGTTCCTTACCCCCGACTCCCATAGAATGTAAGCTTTTTGAGGACGGGCACTGTTTTCCTTTTGTTTTTCTATTTCCCGTGCCTAGCATGGGATCTGGCACATAGTGGGTTAACATTAATAATAATAATAATAATAATAATAATAATTTGTAGTTCATTTGTGTCTGACTCTTTGTGACCCTTTGTAGGGTTTTCCTGGTAGAGATATGGGCGTGATTTGCCATTTGCTTCTCCAGTGGATTAAGGTAAATGGAGGTTAAGGGACTTGTCCAGGGTCACACAGCTAACAAATGTCTGAAGCCAGATTTGAAATCTATTCTTCTTGACTCTCCAGACCTGGTGCTCTCCACTGAGCCATCTAGCTGCCTCTGGTAATAATGATAGCTAATATATGTATATATTACATATTACATATAATATGTTTATACATTATATATTCTGGTAATAATGATAGCTAATATATCTACATATTACATAGAATATAATATATTTATATAGTATATATTCTGGTAATAATGATAGCTAATATATTACATAGACTATAATATGTTATATATTATATATTCTGGTAATAATGATAGTTAATATATATTACATAGACTATAGAATATAATATATTTATATAGTATATATTCTGGTAATAATGATAGCTAATATATTACATAGACTATAATATGTTATATATTATATATTCTGGTAATAATGATAGTTAATATATATTACATAGACTATAGAATATAATATATTTATATAGTATATATTCTGGTAATAATGATAGCTAATATATTACATAGAATATAATATGTTATATATTCTATATTCTGGTAATAATGATAGCTAATATATATTACATAGAATATAGAATATAATATATTTATATAAAACCTACTATGCATCAAGCACTGAGCTAAGAGGTTTTACAAATGAAAAAACGGAGGTTAAGTGATTTATTTGCCCAGGGTCCCATAGCTGGTAAGTGCCCAAGGCTGGATTTGAACTCGGTTCTTCCCGATGCCAGGTCCGGCGCTGCAGCCACCGTACCACCAAGCTGCCTAGGATGAAGTAGGTGCTCAGGAAATGCTTTCTGATGGATGTGAGGAACAAGAGGGGTTAGATTGGTTCTGCTTGGCCTTAAGGGGCAGAACTGAGAGGGCAGTGACAGGGAAGCTCGGTGTAAAGGAAAACTTCCTGATAAAGACAGTCGGGTCCTCGCTTGGGGACAGAAAGGATCTCCGAGGCCGTCTGGGCCGTCTTCGCTTCCCACAGGCCCAGGCCCCTCACGGGCTGCATCCGAGGGCCTCGCTCCGAGAATGTGCGTGTGTGGAAGGCCAGCCTCCCACTGTCTGAAGGAGGAGAGCCAGCTTGGCTGGGCCAGGCCAGGGTGGAGTCGGGGCTACTTATTGGGCACAGACACGGGAGGCCAGGCCAGCGTCTAACAAGGGGCTGATTGTGCCTGAGCCCAGCCTTAGCCGCTGAGGAGGAGGGGGCAGGGGGTGGGAGATTGGGGCAGGTGCTGGTGTTTTTGTCCACAGGCCTCCCTGCTCCTGTCAGACACTCAAAAACAACCAAATAAATCTGGGGATGGAAACTCCTCATTCTCCCCGGCGGGCGGCTACCCCCGTCTGTGTCTGGCCACCCTCCCCTGCCCCCAGCACCGGCGGCTCCAGGCCAGGGGAGGGACCCTCTCACTTTGCCAGGCTAGCGTCACCAGGGAGGCCCAAGGCCCTCATCTCTCAGCTGGGGAAGGGTCTGCCTCAGAGCAGGGGGACGGTTCATTTCCCCATTCCCCTCCCCACCCCCCAAGCTCTGGCCCCCTTCCTGTAGACTTCTCCCTAATTCATAAACCAGCTCAGGCCTATTTTTAGCCTCTGCTTTTGGCCTTGGAAGGGACCAGAGGGAGAAGGCCTGATCCTGCCTAGCCTAGAGAAAGGACAAGGACTTCCAGACCCTGGAGGGGCTCCCTTAGCGGGCCCCCACCTCCACCCAGGTTCTTCCCCCTACTAAGCACACTCAGGCGTCTTTCCTCGATGTTTCTCCAGCTCTGCCCACCCCAGGAGAACATCTGCCCCAGGCAGGGAGGCTGATGGGGAAGGAAATTGGGATGACCATTAGAGTCAGGGTGGGGGGAAGCTCTGATATCACTAAATTAAGAGGGGGAATGGACCTTGGAGCTCATGAAGTCTAATCCCTTCATTCCAGAAAAGGTGGAAAGTGCCTCATCTATGGCAAGTGTCTGGCAGGACTCTTGACCCCATATCCAGTGCTTGGGGGGCTGGGAGGTCTATGCTCTGGGGACTAGGATTCTGGGGGTTCAGGGATGGACAGATGAGGGAAGGAGCTTAAGGATGAGAAGATGGGGCTGGGGGCTATTGGGCTGGAAAGATGGAAAGGGTATGGATAAGGGGATGGGAGACCCGACGCCTCCCAGGCACAGGGTTCTGGACAGACATCCCTACTGTTCCAAGGGTCAGAGGTCCATAGCCAGGGCAGGGAGGTGCCTGTCCCGAGCCATTCCCTGGGGAGAAGAGTCCTCTGTGAAGCAGGGCCAGCAGACTGCTAACTCACAATAACAACTCTAGAATGGAGCATCCCACTGGGCCAGGGCCAGGGCTGCCCATCTGGCCCCCATGCAGCTGGGAATAGGGACAGGCAGATGGGTGGGAGGTGAGCCTTTGGGAGCCAGAGAGATGGGGGGGATCTGAGTGGAAGAATCTATCTTGGGGTCGAGGAAGGGTTCGGAGTGCCTTAGTCTTGCTACAGTGCCCAGGGCACTAACGCTACAGGGTGTGAACACCTCCGTGGTAGCAGTGCTACCCAGTCATGGACCTGGCTCGCCTCCCACTGCCTCTGCCCCCCGCATGACAACTTGGGCCCAAGGGGAAGGGTGGGGAGGGCGTACCACGTGTCTTCTGCCCCAGCCCCCCCCTACAGGACCCATCCCATGACCAAAACAGGAGGAGGGAGGAGGCTGATGACCATCATGATGAAGAAATCACCAGGCTCCAGGACAGGGCTCAGGCAGTCCCTGGGGCCCCGCTTAATAATGCCGGCCAGAGCCTCCGTTCTCCGTACTCTGTAAGAGTAGAGGGATGGTTTACGAAGCTTTTCATCATAATAGGCCAGTGAAGAAGGGAGCCAAGGATCATTCCTCATTTTACAGAAAAGGAAACTGAGGCTGAGAAAGGAAGGGAATTGCCCAAGATCGTACAGCTAATGTTCAAACCAGATCTCCTTCCTCCCAATACCATTTTTTCCCCCAATCCACTCTTCCACCTCCCATATTCTAGGATCCAGCCAGCTTGGCCTTCTCTCTGTCTCTCACAGACAGCTCTCCATTTGTCCTTGTAATAGCTGTCCCCCTGCCTAGAATGCTCTCCCTCCTTAACATTCTCTTACAAAATCTCCCTTCCTTCAAAACACGGTTGAAGGGCCATCTTCTACGTGAAGTTTTTCCTGATCCTGACCATCCTTCTGGTCCCTCAGACGCCCAACTTAGGAGTCATCCTGGGTTCCTCACTCTCCCATCTGTACCCCCCAATGCCAATCCTCCTGGGAGCCCCTCAGAGAAATGAGTCTCCATCAGGGTCCACTGAGTCAGTGTAAACGGCAGAGCCGTACACTGATCTCTATTGTCTGAAAATCAGGCCACACAGAGGGGTCTGATTGGGTATCCATCCATCCTATGGTATGATACTGAGACCAAGTGTGTCTTGGGAGGAGTGGAGGCTGCATAGATGGAGAAGGGCACGTTCTTGGCCACATCTCCTATCTACCCAATGGAACAATCTGGATCGGTCCATCCATCCATGACTCAGGCTCTTGCTTCAGTGATCTCATGACTTCCCTACTGCAGGAATGTCTAGAGACCTTTCCAAGGACCCTTCCTTAAGAAGAGGAGGGGCGCAATGGGTGTGCTCCGAGAGGGAAGGACCAAATGACTTGAATGACTGACTCAGTAGATCAAAGAGTGACTGATTACAACAGTGAGTCTGGGAGGGAGTGAATGGATGAGTGTGTGTGTGTCTGTGTGAGCATGTGTGTGTGCGTGTGTGTGTGTGTCTGTGTGAGCATGTGTGTGTGTGTGTGCAAGGATGAGCTAGGAGCATGAGTGATGGTGTTTGGTTGTGTGAGAGTGTGTGAATGACTGACATTGTGGCTTTATGTGTGAGTGAAGAAGTGTAAGAAGTGTATTCATGGTTGATGGTGAGTATGTGAAGATGTGTGTCTGTATGGGATTGAGTCTGTGTGAAGGTGTGTAAGTGAGTTCACGTATATGTGTATAAAAGTGAGTATATAAATGTCTAAGGGTGATCGAGGAAGTAGACGAGTGACCTAGTATGTGAGGAAGGGAGTGTTAATGACAAAGCTGATAAGGTGTGTGTGAGCGTGCATCAGTGTGACTGTGACTGTGAGTGTGCTAGTGAGCATGTAGGAATGAGAATGGGTGGATGGATGGATGGATGGATGGATGGATGGATGGATGGATGGATGGATGGATGGATGGATGGACAAATGAATGGATGGGTGAGTGGGTGGATGGATAAATGAGTGGGTGGATGGACGGACAGACAGACAGACAGACAGACAGCTAGATATATGGATGATAGATGTGGCAATTAAGAAGTGAAGTGAAGACGTGGGGGCAGGAAGACTTGGTTTCAAATCCTTCCTCAGACACTCAATTTTGTAACCTTGGGCAAGTCACTCAATCTCTATGAGTTTCCAGTTCCCCATCTGTAAAATGAAGGGGCTGGATCCAAAGGCTCTTGATGTCCGTTCTAGCCAAAAGTTAGGATCCTGTTAATGAATGAAATAAATGAGTGATACCCTGGGTACTCTCTGCAGAGGCAATTGGTCCTTTCCATTCCCCTCATCCCAGCCTGGGGCTCAACTTAAGAAAAGACACACACACACACACACACACACACACACACACACACACACACACACGTTGGAGTCAGAACTACCTGAGCAGATCATATACTAATATTTTGCTCATTCATTTGCTATCTCCAATTTCAGCCCTTTAGGTTAGGTGTTTCTGGGTCTCAGGATAAGCTTAGATGATATGGCCCAGGGACATGGGCTTCCTGGAGTAGGTAGACTAAAAGTAGCATTGCCCGTATGCCCTGTCCCTCAGTGAGGAAAGGACACCTTGGCATGGTGAGTGCAAGCTGGCATAGAAAGGGCACAAAGGAAAGTACACTGGCCCAAAGAGGGTAGGCTGGCAAGAAGGGGTATACAGAGAGGTTGACCTGGCACAGAGAGGACAAACAAAAAAGGACTCACTGGCACAGAAAGGGCATCTTGGCACAGAGAGATTCATTTAATATGAAGAAGGCCCAGAGACATGGCATGGTGGCAAGGGAGAATATGCTGGCATGGAAGGGGCACAGGGAGGGCACACTGACATGCTGGCATGCAGAAACAAGATGTCCTTGCTCTCCATTATTCTGAGAGAAGGTTCCAGGAGATCTTGCCCACACCCAAATTCCCTCTCAGGGTGGCAGTGACCCCACACCCAACCTCAAGCCATCCCAAGTCCTGTCAGATAAGATTCCAAAGGTCTTGAGTTGGCACATGTTCTCATACACTCACCCCTTCACTCGCAGGTTTGGGACTGGTTGAATGGTGGAGCCACAGACAGAGTTAATTGAGAAGAGTAGATTTGGGGTGGGAGGGAAGAACTATAAAGACCTCTTACCCCCACCCGTACCTCCAGAAGGCTCCCAGGGCCAGAGCCTGTAGGTTTCCAAGCATCCTGCCTCCCAGGTCCCCTTTTCAAACTCCTGTCCCCTTTTCTACAGGAACTGGGAAGCTGTAAGGGTGGGGTGGGTGCCCCAGGAGGGTGGGCTGGGGGCTCCCAAGATTGTATCTCCATCTAGTGGAAAGTCTGGGAATTGCCTGTATGGGAGGGGATGAGGAGAAGAAAAGAGTCCCCCCAGTCTCTTCATTCTGCCTGCTTACTGTGGAGTCTGGACAGAGAAGATATCTGGGTTCTAGGGCTGGACTGGGACCAGTTCAGGCTTGCCTTCCCCTCCTTGGCCCTGAGCCCTCCAAATGGGGTGGGTGAAGGGAGTTCTTCTCCTCCAACCCAGCAGCATTCTTCCAGAGGGGGGGCACTCAGCAATCTCAGAATCGTAG
This sequence comes from Gracilinanus agilis, assembly GCF_016433145.1. NCBI lineage: Eukaryota > Metazoa > Chordata > Mammalia > Didelphimorphia > Didelphidae > Gracilinanus > Gracilinanus agilis. Next base: position 75,782,157 of record NC_058132.1, on the reverse strand, counting down.
AACTTGAAGGGTTCTTGTTGGGTTCAGTGATTTTCAATCTTGTCTGATTCTTCATGACCCCAGTTGGGGTTTTCTTGGCAAAGATACTGCCAAGGTTTTGCCATTTCCTTCTCCAGCTCATTAACAGATGAGAAAATTGAGGCAGACCAGGCTAAGTGACTTGCTCAGGGCCATACAGCTAGGAAGTGTCTGAGGCCAGATTTGAACTCCCAGAGTTGAGTCTTCTTGACTCCAGGCCCTACACTCTATTCACTGTGCACCTAACTGCTCCATGAAGGGCCTTTAGAGGCCATCTAATCCAACCTCCTATTTTACTAGAAGAGAAACAGAGGCCCAGAGGGAAGGAGGTGAGGATCACAGAGAGCTGTTTCTCCCAGAAGACTGTTTCTTCTCTGCATCTCACACATTGGAAATGCCTCTGCCCTTCCCTCCCATTGGAGGGTTGAGCGGTCTTCCCAGAACCTCCATTTCAAAAGGTCCTCTATACAATATGACTATGCTTTGCATGACTTTCTAGGGATAATTGAAATTCTGTTGCTTGCCTTCTCGATGGATGGGGCAGGAGCTAGAGGCAAGGAGGGAATTTGGAACTTGAAAAAGTAATGTTAAATATATTAAAATTGGGGAAAATAAAGAAAGAGGGCTCACAGGCCAGCCATCTCTTCATTCTCCACCACTCTCCCCACTCCTAGCCCCTTTCCAACTTCCTTTTCTGCACTGTCTTCATTGGAATCTAAGCTACTTGAGGGCAGGGATGGTCTTCCTTTTCACTCACAGTTTCATTCTACCTTCTTAGTGTAGTACCTGGCATACAGTAAGCACTTAATAAATGCTGGTTGATTTGACTAGAGCCACCTCTCTTCTATGGGAATGTGTGCACATATAGGCCACCATATGTGTCTGAATATAACCAGGCTTCCAAAGTCATCCCTTATGGCATACCTCATCCTCATCTATATGAGCAGCTGCCACTAGTTGGACCTGGTTTGTGGGTGAATAATTCTCTTGTCTCCTGCCCTCATCACCAATCAAGAGATGATGCTATGTTGCATTCAATGCTCCTGCAATGTATGGCTTTTCTTTTTTCCAGCCCCCACCAGGGTGTAGGAGGAAGAGGGAACTTCTCTCCAGGGCATGCTGGAAAATGTTTAACTATTAGCTTGCTAAAAAAATAAATTGTAGGCTAGGCACCCTTTTAAATTTAAATCTGCATTATTAACACTTTCTTCACCACTTCTCTTTAACCTTTACTTTCTGTCTTAATAATGGCTCTTAGATAGAAGAATAAGGGCAAGGGCTAGGCAAATGAGGTTAAGTGGCTTGCCCAGGGTCACACAGCTGGAAGGTGTCCGAGGCCAGGTTTGAACCCAGGTCCTCCAATTCTAGGCCTTGTCATGTGCCACCTCTCTGTTCTTCCTCATCACGTTCTTAAGTAAAGACAATTAGCAAACCAATAAATCAAGCTCTGATTTGCAAGGTTGTGCTGATTCCCAAGATAGAAATGCTCACATTGAAATCTTAATAATCAGCTTTCTGGCATGAGCTGGCTCTAGCATATCCCAAGAGTCTCTCCAGCCTCCCCCAGCCCATGCAATTCCAGCCCTTTTGTGCCTTGTTCCCCAATCTTTTACTGAGTCAGAGAGTCAGGGTTGCTGAGCTATGAGGATGGGAAGGAAGGCAGCAGCTGTCATCGATACCCCTGAGGAAGTACCACTTTCTCTCCAATACTGAGGCTGCTTGCAGGGAGGAAATAAAAGCAGGGAGACACGTAGCCACTGGATTGGTCAGTTTTCCCTAAGCTAACTCTTATACAATGGATGCAGAGTTGAGTGTGGAGGTAGGAGACCTTACATTGTTCATTCATTCACCTCGACAAGCAAGTGTGGGGAAAGACACAGAGTTTAGAGGAAATGCAGTCCCTGCCCTCACAGAGCTCACAAACCCATAGGAAGCTAAACGATGCAAGAGGTGATAATAGACTGAACCAGGGAGGTGGCTGTGTGAGTGGAGAGATGGGAAAGGCAGAGACGAAAAGCCTCGGTACCCAGAGATGGGGAGCATGAGAATGACGATCCATGGATGACCCCTAGGTTGGGAACCGGGTTGACTAGAAAGATGGTGGTACTCCTCAACAGAAATAGGGAAATTCAGAAGAGAGGCAGCTTGGGGTGTTGGAAGGGAAGTTGGTATAGTCACAACTCTTCCCTGTATCTGTTCATCCTGGCTTACCATACTATTTCCCATTGTAAAATGTGTTCCTGGTTGAGGAACTAGCTTCCTCGTTGGCCACTGCTGAATTAAGTATCTAAACCAGTGATTCCCAAAGTGGGCGCCACCGCCCCCTGGTGGCTGCTGCAGCAATCCAGGAAGGCGGTGATGGCCACGGGTGTATTTATCTTTCCTATTAATTGCTATTAAAATTTTTAAAAAAATTAATTCCAAGGGGCTAAGTAATATTTTTTCTGGAAAGGGGACAGTAGGCCAAAAAAGTTTGGGAACCACTGCTCTAAATGATACTAGGGTGGTATTGGGATTTTAGATGGTCAAAGAATGATTGTTAGGACCAGTAATCAGAAGTATCTCAGGGTTTGGCAAGGCCAACAGGATAAAGCTGACAGGATACCAAGTGCTATTAAACAGGGTTTATTCAAGGGAAGGGAAGGAAGGGAAGGGAATTGGGATGATCTATCTAAAGATTATTAAAAAACCTCCCACCAAACCTAGTTGTTATCTTCAGAGAAAGATGGTATCTGCACTCTCCTACCTAAAAGTCCCAGTTCCTACAATAAATACCCTTCACTACCCAAATCCCCCCTTAGATGGTGATAGAGATGGAAAGGTTGGAAGGTAAGCAGGAACAGGGCTTAAGGGAAAAGGTCTCACTGACAGATGGCTGTAGGTGTCTCAAGCAGCTCTGTAGGAATATCTCTCAGTCAGGAACAGGTAGTTGGTAAAATGGATCAGAAGGACAGTCACAAGAGAGGGAGAATAGTCAGCTCACCAGGTCCACCCTAGGAGCTTAGACAAACTCAACCTGCAGCTTCAACTGTCCCCTGGAAGAAGCAGTTCTGTCACTCCCCTAGAATTCTGGAACCTTCCTGCTTCTGCCTTTTCAGCAGCTCCTGCTCCTGCTCTTTCCTTATAACACTGCCTGGAGGGCAGATTCCCCCATGGAGGAGTGCCTGCTGCAGGCACAAGGTGGTGGAGGGCAGATTTGAGGACCCAGGTTCTGAGGGGACCACCAGGAATTCTGCCTGGGAATATCTGGGAGGGGCAGGTGATGATTGCCGTAAGGAACCCACACCTTATGCTGCTCCAGAAAACTAAGGGTAAGAGCAGCGCAGCGTTTAAGAGGGAAGTGTTTAAAAGGGTGATGGTAGTTGTATTAGTTGGGCATTGGTTGGTCACATGCCCCTTGGTGGTCAAACCACAGCCTTGTGGGGGTCACTGGGCCATGGTCCTCACTAATTAATTGTGACTAAACCACATTTCTCCATCTTTTCCCCTAGAATAGCATAAGACTTTGCCATTGCTTTGTCACAGTCTAGGGAACTACCAATAGCCTTCATCTAATCTACCGATCTAGTAAATTGAGACTCTGAATTCACTTTTCCAGAATAAAGACGGCTTTATGTCCACCTCAAGATTCTAGGGTGCCCCAGAAAGGTTTGGGTGATTCTTCTCTGTTGTTTGATTGTCTCCAACTCTTCCTGACCCCATTTGGGGTTTTCTTGTTGGTGATACTGGAATAGTTTTCCATTTCCTTCTCCAGCTTATTTTACAGATGAGGAAACTTAGGAAAAGAGGGTTAAGTGACTTGTCCAGGGTCACAAAATTAGTAAGAGTCTGAGGCCATATGGCCCCATTCTGATATGTTTCTTCCACTGTTAACTCCCAGTGATTAGTGCCCCAGTTTCTTTTAACCAACTCACGTGGATTAGCTTTTACAAATGAATCTTCATGGTGAAGATTCAGCAAGAACAAAAATGACAAACATATTCCCCCAACACCTGGGAGTACTCTTTATTGGGTACCACCTCAGGTCCTAAAGAGAGTGGGCTCAGACTTAATATATTTTCTAGGTTGCATTTACCCCATCAGATTCACTCCTAAATGTGGCACAGCCCCTGGATAGATGAATCTCCTATCTCTGCTACTGCTAGATTGCACCAGGCAGGTTGTCTGAGACGTGGCTCCTTACTGATTGGCTTCTGGCGTATCCTGGCAGGGACTCTGCCTCTGGACTTCTGGCAACTTGCTTTCTGGACCTTTCCAAGCCCACAACACCATGGTCATCTCCAATCTTTGCCTCAGAGCAGGGAAGAATAGACAAAAGAGAGGAAGAATCAACAGAGCCATATGCTCGTGGGTTCTAATGGCTTTTCCTCCCGCCTGCCCCAACGGAATACTCTTTGTCTTCTAACTTGAACATGGCTAGAAGTGAAGATTCTTCCACCTCCTGCTTTGCTATTGAATGTACCTTTGTCCGAGCTACGTGGTTAAGTAACAGTTCATTTTTTCAATTCATGGTTAGCCAGAACCAGTTATAAAATATCTATGCATGCTTTAAATTAGAGAACAGGGCACTTTTATGGCATCTCGTCCTACTTTGGGGGAAGCAGGCTTCCCAGCCTCTTTTGCATAGAGATTGCCTCCCATTACACTGGTTGTTCAGTTGTTTTAGCCATGTCCCACTCTTTGTGGCCTCATTTGGGGTTTTCTTAGTGGTTTCCCATTTCCTTCTCTAGCTCATTTTACAAATGAGGAAACTGAGTCAACAGTTAAGTGACTTGCCCAAGGTTGCACAGCTAGTAAGTGTCTGAAGCCAATTTTTAATTCAGAAACAGGAGTCTTCTGACTCCAGACCCAGTACTCTTATCTAGTATCTGGTCCAAAATGTAAATGACGTCAGTCAAGCACGGCCCATTCAAGCCAACTTGTTTGGCGATCCCTACTCCTTTCTGAGATATTCATTAAACTGCCCTTCAGAAATACCTTCTAGAATTTTGTAAAGGAATTAAAATCAAGTTTGCTGGCCTCTAGTTTACAGAAACCTCCCTCTTCCCATTTTATTTATTTTTGTTTTATATTGTTTATTAGCATTAACAACTACCGTTTACTCTAAATGTGAGATTTTTTTTTGTTTTCTAACCAAGGAGGTACATATTATGGAAGAACTGAATCATATCAACATTAACAACCTTTTTTTCCTCCCCGCATTTTAAAAAATGGAGACATCTTCCATCCTCCAGTCCTTTGCTGCCCCTTCTATCTCAGAGAGCTCAGGCAATGGTTCAACAATCACATCTGCCTGTTTTTCTCAGTGCCTTAAGGATGTAGTTTGTCTGAGATAGCAGACTTGAATTCATCAAGGGCAACTAGGAGCCTTCTTGTCTGATTTTGGATATCAGCTTCCTGTTAGCCATATCTGTTCTGGCCTTTTCCAGTCAAGAGATCCTTCTCCTTGGCAGAGTAAACAGAAGCTAAGTAAGAGTTGAGTAATTCTTCCTTCTCCCTGCCATCTATTATCAACCTTCCATCCATCCTGAACATCTATCTGGCCCTTCTATCATTGTCTTCCTCCTAATATAGATTTTTTAAAAATTCTTTTTCTGTTTCTTAGATTTTCTCCCCAGCCCCAACTCACTTAGGAATTTATCATGCCTGCCACAATTATTAAGAGGCCAAGCCACACTTTTGTATTCATCCTCTATTACCTTGCCTTGTTCCTATCTTTGATACTGTACCTGCCTCTTAAAAATCTAGCTTAGTTGATGAGTCCCTTGTGGATCCCATTAGTCTCTTTAGGCAACTTCCCGCCTTTCTCTCTCCCTTGGAATTGTTTCTCTTTGTCTTCTAAATTTCGTTCTTGAAAGCTGCCCTCCCATTAGGGAATTTGTAGTCCAAGGTATCCTTTTTCGGAACCCTTTTCTGTTGGTTCTCCCAGAATCTAAGTTGCATGTCCAATTAGGTTCCATTTCCCTCTTTCTCTATCACAAAATCAAAGATGGAGTGGTCACTTCCTCCCAAGGTCCCCATCATTTCTCCTTCAGTTCCTTCTGTTGAGAATCTGGTCTAGAATAATCTTTTCCCTCCTCACTTCTTCCACCTCTTGAAGAATGCAATTATCATCAAGGCAAGCCAAGAAATCATTAGCTGCCCTGCTTTTGGCAGAGAGAGAGAACCAGAGCAGATGTCTGGATAATTGAAGTCCCCCACCACTATGCTACAACAGCCAAGAAAACGAATTCGATATTCGGCTGCATGAGAGGTACGGTGTCCAGGAATGAGGTGCTCATTGTGCTGTCTGCCATCCTGGTCAGACCACATCTGGAGATCATGTTCAGCCCCGGTGACAAATGTTCATGGAGCACCTGAGGCTCCCCTCACGTCTGGACCCTGCCCATCCCCAAAGCCATGGCAGGTTGGAAGTACTCAGTGAGTCTGCAGCCACTCAAATCATAGCTCATAAATTCCCAAACAATGGGCTTATTTTTTACTAAGCCAACCAGAAAGAACATATTAATCCAAAGCAAAAGACGTTTAATCAAACTGCATAGCAAATTAATTGACAAGAAAAGATTTCCTATCCCTGCCCTCCAGGGCAAGGTGTATTTTCTTACAGGTGAGGGGAATACAGAGAAGATGGATCAGACTGAGAGTCTGATTTGTTTATTAAACACCTACTATGTGCCAGGCAATGTGCTAAGCACTGGGGATCCAAAGAAAGGCACAAGACAGTCTCTGCCCTCAAGGAGTTCACAACAGTCTAATGAGGGAGACAACAGATTTTTTAAAAATGTGAAAAGAGGGAGGAGAAGGGAAAAGAGGTTTTCTGGCATAGGGAGCCATGATGAAATCATGCAGGAAGATGCTGTGAGAAAGGAAGAATTCAAAAATCAGAGCCGATCCATCTTCAGAAGGAGAAGCTCCTGCAGATCATGGCATCTAGGAAAGGAGAGTGAGAAGAGGTGAGGTGTATTCCCTGAGAGTCCTCCTTATGTTATGGTGGCAGATCAGAGAGGAGTTCCTGTGTCTGTCCTTGACTTTTTCCAGTGACAGTGAGAGAGAGGTGCCAGGGGCAGGGGATGCTGAGGAAAAGGGAGTTTCAGAGCTGATTTCATCTGATGAGTGATGAGTTTCTAGAGATTGTGAACTCCAGGAAAGTAGCCAGGTGGGAAATGATATGGCTAAGGAGCATCCTCAGAGGGGGTGCATTGAGGAAATACATATGTGGCATATATGCCCTATGGGACCACTTTTGGGGTGGACACATCCATGGGAAGTACACACTTGTGGCCATGGGAATTATAATAGTGCAAAATTGCTGCTGCTGCTCTCTGCTGCTTCATGCTGGGTACGGTGCCTCTATGTCCTGCCGGGTGCTATGCTATCCCCACTAGGATTCTCTGCTGATCTTTGTTTGCAGTGCTCCTTGAGCTGCTCTCTACTATTATCTGTTGGTCTTCAATGGTTTGGCCTCTGAAGGGAGCCATTGTTGCTTCCTGTTACCATTTGCTGGAGTAGTAGCAGCTAATGAGCCCCCTCCCTCACAAAGTAGAGCAAAAGCTTTTTCATGTTACAGATCTGAAGGCTATGACAACTGCTCCTACCCAGGAAGCCAGGAAAGTCAATTAGGTTAGACTTGTCTATTCTTCTGACCCTCCATCTTTCCCATTCTTTTTCTTCCAACCATTGGATGGAAAAATGGATAGAGCGTGAAGCCCAGGGTCAAGAAGGCTCATCTTCCTGAGTTCAAAATGGCTCCAGACACTTAGTAGCTATGTGACTCTGGGCAAGTCGCTTAATCCTGTTTGCCTCAGTTCTTCAAGTGTAAAATGAATGGGAGAAGGAAATGACGAAAAATGCCAATGGCTTTGCCAAGAAAACCCCAAGGTCTTTATAAGGGATTTGGCCAGAATCACTCACCTAGAAGTCTCTGTTCCTGCCTGATTCTCTGCCCCTGATTCATCCTCTCATGTTCTTGCCTCATTCTCAACATCCCTCCCCTCTGAGGTAATTCTATGTAAGGGATTAAACTTAAGGGTTTGGTCTTGAAGAGTCAGAAATGACTGAAAAACATCTGAATAATAATAAAATGAAGTTCTTGGCTCCAGCCAACTATTTGACTTAAGGTTAGAAAACTCCTTTTAACTCTTGTCAAATTCCTGACAATCAAACCATCTTGGAGATTCTACTCACCAAAGCTGAATAGCAGCTGAGATGGAGAGAGGGTTAAGGCACTGCAGCTTCCCCAACTCCCATAATGCCATTCCATCATGCAACTTAACTTGGGAACAAGAACAAAAGAGCCAGGTGAAGTCCTCAAGGCTATCAGCCCCATTGTACGTTTTGTTCCAAATTTCTTTCTTTATTATGTTCATCTCCCAGCAACAAAAATCACAGATTTTTATTTAGCATTCTTGCCACAGAGGAACCTAGCAGAGTTCTTACTGCTTTAGGAAGGAAGGACACTGATAAGCCGATAAGCCAAGGCAGTTTAACTAGGATGGCAGATAGTGGATGTCCTTGAGTACTTGCTGTAGGTGAATCATTTAAAGAAAACTGGGATGCATGACTAAGAAGATGAAATATGTAAGTGGAAAAGGGATGAAAGGTCAGAGATGGCTTTCTTTAGATATTTGAAATTCTGATGGGTGAAAAAGTGATCTGACCTGTTCTGCTGGGCCCCAGAGGGTAGAACTAGGAAGAATGGGTGGAAGGTGAAGAGAGGTAGATTTTTGTTCCGTGCCATATTTAAAGATGTCCCAAAGAAGACTAGGTTGCCTCACAAAGAAGGGAGGTTCACTGTCATTGGAGTTATGGGCCAAAGGCTGGATAAGCTTTTAAGTATATTGAGAGAGAATCTTTTTTGAAGTAAGGGTTGGCCTAGGTGGCAATGAGGTCCTCTCCAGTGCTAAAATTCTATAATATTACAATATTATGCCTCTAAAAGGCTTGTGTGAAATTGAACGGTTTCCCAAACTCCTCATCTCTTGTCTCTTTCTGTCCTGGTGGCCTGTTGTTTACTCAAACAACAATACACCTTTTTTCTGCCCCTGTGGATTGTCATCCAAATGCTCTCCTGTCTCTGGGTCCTGCATTTCCTCATGTCTTTTTAACACACATGCTATTGTCCCTCTCCCCCTTTTAAAAGTTATCCTGCTTCAGATTTATTAAGCTTAATGCAAATTGAATTATGGAGTCGAATGGCTTGGGGAGGCAGGAGCAGGTGGAATACCCCCTTCCAGGGGAGATGAGATTTGGGATACTTATACCCTCCTGGCAAGGCCTACGGGACTAGAGATGGGATGATGGCAGGCTGATGGAGTGATGTTCTGGGGACTCTGGGACCCAAGATGGGTCATGTGCTTATGTCCTATGCCTCAGAGTCAAAAAGGGATGAGCTTGTTCAGTTTAGGGGATATCCGAGCTCAAAACAGATGCTTATCAAATTGGGAGGTACCTATCTGTGTTCATCAAGAATGAGGGGAGACAGTAGAATTGAACCTCAGCTACAGGGGGTGGGGTTGGAGGGGAGGGAAAGAACATGAACCATGAAACCATGGGAAAATATTCTAAATTAATTAATTAAATAAAATTTTCAAGGAGGAAAAAAAAAAGAATGAGGGGAGAGGGAGCAGCTGGGTAGCTCAGAGGATTGAGAGCCAAGCCTAGAAATAGGAGGTCCTGGGTTCAAATCTGATCTCAGATACTTCCCAGCTGTGTGACCCTGGGCAAGTCACTTAACCCCCATTGCCTAGCCCTTACCACTCTTCTGCCTTAGAACCAATACACAATATTGATTCTAAGGTGGAAGGGAAGGATTAAAAAAAAAAGAATGAGGGGAGAGACCAGAAGGGATATTCCTCTCAGCTCAAAGTCACCTTCCCTCAGCACCGAAGGAAAACACAGGAAAATGAATTCTTTATGTACTCTCTGACCTGGGACACCTTTGGGGTTTGGGGGTGTCTAGGGGAAACCTGTACCCCTATATCACGCTTAATAAGGTATACTGTCCAGATCAGATTCCAGCCATGGAACCTGAGGAAAATTAATATTGAATTGCATTATTTATTAGTAATGTTTCTGGGTGAAATCACTTTTCCCCGTAGTCTTCCAAAGTCCGGCTGCAACAGCCGGCTTCTGAGCTAAGGTTTCTCCCAGCCCCCAAAGCTATCCAACTGGACCGCAACATTTGTCTTTCGATAACGCCTTGAAAGGATTAAAGCCAGGGCTGGTCAGCCATGTTGAACTTAGACCCATTTGAAAGGATGGTGGGCCAAGCAGCTGGCTGGTGAAAGGATGTGCTGGCAGTGTCCTTCCTGAGGCAAAGACCCACCTCCCCTGCCATGAGGTCCACCTCCTCATCAGCTATTTACCAGTTAGACAGATCTGGGGATGCTCAAGGGAGGAATTGAATAATGAGCTCCCAAGTTGTATTTAGAGCCCAGCATGAAGGAACTTCCTGGTCTTTATCAGAAAGAGGATCACTAATCTATTAATGTATCGGTTAAATGCTAGCCTAATCAATATATTGATACTCTTACCCCTAAACCAGCCTCTTGAATATTTTTTTAAACCTTTACTTTCTGTCTTGGAGTTAATACTGTGTATTGGCTCCTAGGTGGAAGAGTGCTAAGGGTGGGCAATGGGGGTCAAGTGACTTGCTCAGGGTCACACAGCTGGGAAGTGGCTGAGGCCGGGTTTGAACCTAGGACCTCCTGTCTCTAGGCCTGACTCAATCCACTGAGCTACCCAGCTGCCCCCTCTCGAATATTTTTTGAGTAAATTAGACCCTTCCTCCCAAGCCTTAGTGAAACCCACAAGATCAAATATACTGCCTTACATTAAGAAATCGAGTTTGCTTGGCTTGTTACCCATCCTTGGTGGATTTATATATAGATATCCTGAAACCACAGATTTTTATCATTGGCTTTTTTCTTGAATTTTGTCACGTGCGAATTTCTGTGTGCCTCTACTGTTTCCTCTATTTTAAAAATTCTATTCTCTCCAACCTTAGAACATCAAGACTTTGGAAGAGCCTTTATAAGGGACTTGGCCACAGTCACTCAGCTGGTAGGCTGGTCTCTGTACCTAGACCTCTGCCTCTGATTTATTCTCCCATGTTCTTGTCTCATTCTAGCTCCATCCTTTTCATCTTTCCCTTCCCCCTTTCTACGTAAGGGATTAAACTCTGAAAAATCTGAGCCTAAATCCTGGCCATTACAATTTGCAAGATGTGTGTGAGCAGAGATGAAACGTTTTACCTCTCTAAATTTCAATGTTCCCATCTGCAAAATGGGGACGATAACGTCCACTGTATCATACGGAGCTATTATGGGGAAGGCATTTCATGAACCTGAAAGCACTGTCGGTATGTGAGCTGTGATGGTTATGACTCGGTTCCAGTTTCTTGGTTTCTTCCCCTCTCTGGCTTTTAGTCTTCTCTCTTTGTTTTCCTGTGCCTCTGTATCTCCGCCTGAGGGTGGAGGGTGATGATGGGACTTGCTCTTCTCTGTAGTCAGAACTCAGAAAGGCAAGTCAGAGTTCCCTCCCCTGCTTTAGTTGGTGTGAAGGGGATGGAGATAGGGAGCTGGCAACCAAATGAGTCTTTCTTTGGAGCCCCGGATCGTTCTGGGGTGAAGCCTCGGAGGCTCTATGAGCCCAACCTCTCCTGTTGGGGAGGGGGAAATCGATGCACTTTTCAGCTGCCCAAATGAAATATTGACTTTCTTTGTTGTATCTGGGGACTGCCTGGGATGGATGATGGATGTCTGTGTGAATGGGAGCCGGGGAGCCGGAAGGAAGGGGAATGAGGGGAGATACGGTTTGCCCATGCAGATTGACGGCCCCTCAAGGGAAGCCATGTGCTCTGCAGGAAGGTTCCCTGCCTTAGGAAGGAAGCAGGAGACCTAGGCTGAAGCCCATGCTTTGACATTAATTTGCTGGGGGACTCGAGGCAAATTGATTAACTTCTCTGGGCCTCAGTTGCCTGTTCTGTAACATGTTTGGGAAGAGAGAGAATTAGGCGCTTCCTAAGGTCTTTCTAGCTGTGACATTCAATGAGGGCAGTTCTCTCCTGGACCACTGAGGGGAAGAGCTGAAACTTAGGCTAGGCGAGGGTCAAGGCCTGACTCCCAAAGTCTTTAGGCTCTAAATATCAGACCAAACATCCTCTCCAGTTTAGAGGCTGTCCCTTCCCCTATGTCTGAGTAAGAGTATAGAGAACAGAAGAGGGGGTGAGCCTCCCTCAGCCCTGCTGGTCTCTGAAGCTCTTCCTTTCCATCTTTTTTTTAAACCTTTACCTTTTGCTTTAGTATCAGTTCTAAGACAAAAGAGGGACAAAGACTAACAATCTGGGCTAAGTGACCTGCCCAGGGTCACATAGAAAGGAAGTGTCTGAGGTCAGATTTGAACCTGGGTGCCCCTGACTCCTGGCCTCAAGCTCTATCCACTGTGCTACCTCACTGTCCCAAGTTCCTTTCCATCTTGTATTCCTCTTCCCTTTCATTTTAGGCTTATAGAAACTTCCAGTGGTTCCCCATTGCCATTACTACCCATCCCTCACTCTCTCCCCAGTCTTCAGTTAATTTCTATTCCTTGGCTCCTCCCCTGATGCCTATAAATCCCCCATCCTATGCCTCTCCCATCCTCAAACAAAGCATTCATTTGGTCCAACCAAGCCTGATAGTTGTTGTCCTATGTCTTTTCTCTGTTTCTCAGCTATATAGTGATTTTCTGACCTTCTCTCTCTCTCTCTCTCTCTCTCTCTCTCTCTCTCTCTCTATATATATATATATATATATATATATATATATATATATATATAT
>NC_058132.1:75730616-75768997 GCF_016433145.1 Gracilinanus agilis | reverse complement strand
CTCTCTCTCTCTCTCTCTCTCTCTCTCTCTCTCTCTCTCTCTCTCTCTCTCTCTCTCTCTCTCTCTCTCTCTCCCCCCTAACATCTCTGCAGTCTGGCTTCTTATCATTCATCATGACCTCATCATTCAACAGAAGCTGCCTTCTTTGAAATTACCAATGATCTCCCCATCATCAGATCTAATGGCCCCTTCTCAATCTTCATCTTTTTGACCTTTCCACAACATTTGTTACTGCCAACCACCAGATACCTCCTGGATACTCTCTGCTCGCTGTGCTCTCTTGGTTCTCCTCTGACTCCTTCTCAGTCTCTTGTGGGGGACTTTCTTCCATGGCATGTTCATTAACTGTGGGTGTCCTCTTCTCTATCTGTACTCTCTCATTTGGTGATCTGATCAACTCCCATAGGCTCAATTTTTAACTCAATCCAGATGATTCTCAGGTCACTTTATCCAGCCTGAGTCTTTTGCCCAAGTTCCAGGCTCATGCTGGTTGGATGCTTTGAATTCGGTATCTCCTAGGCATCTCCAATCCAACATGTCCAAAGTAGAACTATCTGCTTTTTCTCTTCCCAAACTCCCCTCTTGTGAGCTTCCCTATTTCTATGGAGCCAATTTCTGGGGCCACCATCCTTCCGTCACCAGGTTCTCGGCCCCGATGTCATCTTCTCTTAACTCTTCTCTCGCTCATCCCACATATCCAATTCTTTCAAAAATCTTCTATTTTTTTCCTCAATGACATAAAAACTCACTTTTTGAACCCTCTTTTTTAAAAGTTTGAATTCTCCCCCTTCCATTTCCTTCCCCACTTTGAGACGGCAAGCAATCTGATATAGATTTTAGATGTGCCCTAGTGTAAAACATCTTTCCAACATATCCAACCCATTACCAAATTTTAAAATTTCTTTCTCTAAAGCATGTCTTGCACTTTCACACAGTCACTGTCCTAGTTCAGGCCCCTCATTACCTCTCACCTGGACTAATTCCATTAATTTTTTTCTAACCTTTACCTTCCATCTTAGAATGAATATTGTATATTGGTTCCAAGGTAGAAGAGCAATAAGGGCTGGGCAATTGGTGTTAATGACTTGTCCAGGGTCACACAGTTAGGAAATGTTTCAGGCCAGCTTTGAACCCAGGACCTCTGTTCTCTGGTCCTGGTTATCAGTCCACTGAGTCATCTAGGTGCCTTCACTTTTGACTTCTAACTCTCTGCCTCAACTTTCCCTCCAGTCCAATTCAACCTTCACTCATCTGCCAAAGTGATTTTCCAAAAGTATAGGCCTGACCACATCATCCTCTTGTCAGTGAGGTCCAGAGGCCCCTTAGCATCTCCAGGATCAAATAGAAAGTCTTTGTGTGGCATTGAAAGCTCTTAGCCAGCTGGCCTCTTCCTACCTTTCCAATCTTCTTACATTCTACTCCCCTCCATGCCCTCTACAATTTAGTCATGCTGTCATACTGGCTGTAACTTGCCCACAAAGCCCCATTTCCTGTCTCCATGCCTTTTTATTGGCAGTACCCCATTTCTGGAATGACCTCCTTCCCATCTTCCACTTCCTCCAGGAATTAGCTCGGCTGAATCCTCTGGGATCTCATGTGCCATTTCTTCCTGAAGACCTTTCCTAGTTCTCACTCCCTCTCTCTAGTTGGTAGTGTCATTGCTTTTCTTTCTTCTTCTTCTTCTTCTTCTTCTTCTTCTTCTTCTTCTTCTTCTTCTTTCTTCTTCTTCTTCTTCTTCTTCTTCTTCTTCTTCTTCTTTCTTCTTCTTCTTTCTTCTTCTTCTTCTTCTTTTTTTTAGCTTTCACATTCTGGCCAGAAGAAAGGCAAGGACAAGGCAATTGCGGTTAAATGACTTGCCTAGAGTCACACAGTTAGGCTGTTTCTGAGATCAGATTTGAACCCAGGATCTCCTGTCTCTGGGCCTGGCTTTCAATTCACTGAGTCACCTAGCTGCCCCGTAGTGCCGTCCCTTTAAAGGTCACTCTCCCCTCTGCTCTGGACTTTTCTTGAATATTTTGATTTCCATATCTCATCTCCCCTAATAGAATGTAAATTCTTTAAGGTCAGGAGCTGCTTGGGTTTTCCTTTGTATCCCCAGTGCCTGTGATACAAAGTAAGCTTAATAAATGCTGATTGATTGATTGAGGAATTGATTGTCCTTCTGGATATCATCCTAATACTTTCATCTGGAATTAAAATCCATGAAAGTATGAGTTCCGGGGCCCTAGGAACAACCCTCTTTAGCTCTTGGAAAGCTCACATGGGCTGTTCTCAGAGTTAGTCTATAGTATAGACATTGATTCCCAAAGTGGGTGCCACCGCCCCCTGGTGGGTGCTGCAGCGATCCAGGGGAGGCAGTGATGGCCATACTTTTTTTGTATTACATTCTATTATGAGTTCAATAAATAGTTTCATAATTTCCAGGGGGTGCTAAGTAATATTTTTTCTGGAAAGGGGGC
This sequence comes from Gracilinanus agilis, assembly GCF_016433145.1. NCBI lineage: Eukaryota > Metazoa > Chordata > Mammalia > Didelphimorphia > Didelphidae > Gracilinanus > Gracilinanus agilis. The sequence goes on along the minus strand of NC_058132.1, from coordinate 75,766,538 downwards.
GGTAGGCCAAAAAAGTTTGGGAACCACTGGTCTATACCATTCTGAATTTGTGAGAAGTTCTGAATAAATGAATGAGGGAAGAAGGGCCAGAACCAGGCTGGAGTGGGAAGCCGGCCCTTTGGGAAAGAACTAAAGGGCCCATTGCATGGTGGGGATCAAGAGGAGGCATTGGGAGGGGGCTCCCAGAGGATGATCTTGGGGCACCACAGAGGAATGTAAAAAGAGACTATGAAGACCACAGGTGAGGATCAAGGGCAATATTGGGGAATTATACTCCTCCTTGGCACTTAGCGCAGAGCCTGACACATAGTAGGTGTTTAATAAACACTAGTTGACTGGCTGACTCACATGGAAAGCCTTTCTCAATCCTACTAATTGTTACTATTTTCTGCCTTCCCAAATTAATTTGTTTATAGAGTTATCCCTCTAAATTCTTGGGGCTCAGGAGTGCAGGACCCCATCAAATGTGACTTTGCCCCAAATATTTGTTTTTAATAATTCTGATCATGTATATATACATACATATAAAACCCTTACCATCTGCCTTAGAATCTTTTTTATTTGAAAATTTTTATTTAATTGATTAATTTAGAATATTTTTCCATGGTTCCATGATTCATGTTCTTTCCCTCCCCTCCTCCCACCTCCTTCCATAGCCAACTCACAATTCCACTGGGTTTTACATGTATCATTGATCAAGACCTATTTCTGAATTATTAATATTTGTGCTAGGGTGATCGCTTTGTCTTAGAATCAATACTGTGTATTGGCTCCAAAGCAGAAGAGTGATAAGGGTAGGCAATGGGGGTCAAGTGACTTGCCCAGGGTCACACAGCTGGGAAGTATCTGAGGTCAGATTTGAACCCAGGACTTCCTATCTCTATCCACTCAGCCACCTAACTGCCCCCTATATTTATTTTAACACACAAAACAAGTAAAACACACTGTTCCCATAAAAAAAAATGTCGCCGTTTCTAACGGAGCGAGAGTAGTATCTCACCCACTAGGCAGAGTCTTCACAGTTGTGAGCATAGCTGCAGCAACACGGATTTCCTTCTTCTATGAAAAGCACAAGATACAACAACCCCTGCTGGAGAAAATTGTGTGACTGAGTCTGGATGGAAGAGAGACAGTGTGAAGGCAGTAGTTCTTCTGTAAAAGACCTGAAACTTTTAACAAAATTTAGCTGTTCATAATAAATGTATGTATGTATAGTTATGGTAATAAGTGGTAACATAGACGAATGATGTGTGGTATTATGTTAAACTCTTACTTTCTGTCTTAGTAGCAACTTTTAGTCAGAAGGACAAAAACTAGGCAATAGGGGTTAAGTGACTTGTCCAGGGTCACACAGTTAGGGAGTGTCTGAGGCCAGATTTGAACCCAGGTCCTCTCAACTCCAGGCCTAGCAGAATATCCATTGTGCCACTCAGATGCCCCACATATAGTATTTATGCATTTAGGACTTACTAAATTTTTTTAGATTTCTTTTACATATGAAAGGCATCTGTGATTTTCCCCAGGATGCCATAATTCTCCACAAATTCCCATTTAAGTTTTTTTTAAACCTTTACCTTCTGTCTTAGAATTGACAGTAGATATTGGTTCCAGGGCAGAAGAACTATAAAGGATAGGCAGTTGGGATTAAGTGTCTTGCCCATGGTCACATAGCCAGGAAATGTCTGAGGCCAGATTTGAACCCAAGACCCTCCCCTCTCCAAGCCTGATTCTTTATCCATTGAGTCACCTAGCTGCCTTGTCATTTAATTTTTTGATGGTCCACTGGAGAATAACCAAAACCAGGAATTCGAGAGCTGCAAATGTCAAGGCATGACTATATATTGCATCCCTGAGTAGAATGTAAGTTTCCTGAGGGTAGGGAAGATTTGGGGGGATTCCTATCCCCTGTACCTAACACAGTTCCTGACACATAGTAGGTGTTGAATAATTTCTTGTTGAGTTGAGTTCAATGGAATTGAATGAGAAAATCAGGTTTTGTTTTGGAGAGCCATTTGGGGGGATCGAGTATGAGTAAGTAGAGAATGGGGAGAATTATCTATTGGGGGTGGGCCCAGGATCAGAGGGGGCCATTGAAAAAATGTAGGGAAACTTTAGGAACCCTAGAAATTTCAGAGAAGAACTGAGGGAGCTAGCAGAATCATAGGAGGAGAGAAGAGAGGATAGGGGAACCGTGAAAGAAGAAACAGAAGGAAGTGAGGAGACTGGAGGGATCCTCCGGAAAGAAAATCCTATCAAGAAATATAATAATTATGACAGGAAACCAACGAGAACCATGGAGTCACATACCCAAGGCAGAGTGGGACGTGGGAAGAAACAGGGGCACTGTTAGAAAGAATCGGGGCTTGAGTACAAATTCCGCCTCCACCACTTGCTTCCTGGGTGACCTTGGACAAATTTAACACGTCTGGATATCAGTTTCCTCATCTGTAAAACAAATGGGTTGGAATATGGGGTATTGAAGGTTCTTCCCATCTCTGATTCATGGGCCAACACGGGAAGGATGAGGTGCCCGTGGGGGGCACTGGGGACTCACGAAGGGGAATGACAAGGGCAGAGGGTGGGCACCCAGGCTTGTGGAGGGAGGCCTCCTGAGTGCAGCAAGAGGATCGCTTGCAATGATCCCAGGGAGCCCGGAGGGAGAAAGCTGCAGAAAGGAGGAGGGAGGATGAGAGCGCTTGGGGACTGAGTAAAGAGAGGGAGGGAGGGAGGAGAAAAGGGAATTGCCTGGCCCGCCATGCCCACACAACAACACTTAATTTTCTTTTAATCAGCATCTAATGGATGCGAATTAAGCCCCAATTGAGTTTTAATGTGTCTGCCAGAGACATAGCGGCCTTGACCCGGCTTCTCCCTAGGGGCTCTGTGGCTGGCAGAGAGAGAGAGAGAGAAGGGAGAGTCGGGGTGTATGGGATGGGGGTGGGGGGCAGGTGGGGGCGAGAAACATCTCCTGATGATTCCTTGGTCTTCCTCCACATTCACTCCAGAGTCTCCATCAACAAGGCTTTGCTGAGTCCCATATTTTCCACCCAGATGGAATTTTTCTCCCCCTGGGATCTATCAGCCCCTCAAGCAAGAACTACAGACCCAGATTACAGAGTTGGGGGTGGGGGAACCACAGCTGCTGTCTAGTCCCATCCACACCTGACCTAGAATCCCCTTGGTGACATTGCTGAGTAGGGGTCATCCAGCCAAAGTTGGAAGAGCTCCAGATGGGAAACCCACTACCTCTGGGGGCAGCCCATCAAATTTTAATTTACCTCTTCATAACTTTCCCCAATTGTTCCTGGTTCAACCCTCTGGGGTCAAGCAGAGCCCAATCTCTCCATCGTGTGACTTTCTCGGGACCTGGCCACCATGCCTCAGCTGCCTTCCAACTCTGCTTCTGAAAGGTCTTCTACTGGTTAAATCTCCCAGGAGCAGCCATATTGGGGAAGCATCTCAGACCAGTTATTCTCCAGACTTAGCCATCAGACCCCAATATGGCTACTTCCACAAGCCTTCTCCTCTCCTTTTTCAGTTCCTCTTTAATGTGTTGTCTTTATTCCTTAGAATGTAAGCTCCTGGAGGGCAGATACTAGCATTATTTTTGCATTTATGTGTATTCCTAGCACTTAATTTTTTTCTTTTCTTTTTAATTTTTTTGTTGATTTAAATATTTTATTTTTTAGAAAAATTTTCCATGATTACATGATTCATGTTTTTACTTTCCCCTTTACCCCCCACCCCATATCCAATGCACATTGCCACTGGTTTTAACATGTGTCATCAATCAAGACCTTTTTCCATATTATTGATAGCTGCATTGGTGCAGTTGTTTCGAGTCTACATCCTCAATCATGTCCACATCAATCCATGTGTTCAAGCAGTTGTTTTTCTTCTCTTTCCACTCCTGTAGTTCTTCCTCTGAATGTAGGTAGCGTTCTTTTCCATAAATCCCTCAGAATTGTCCTGGGTCATTGCATTTCTGCTAGTACAGAAGGCCACTACATTCTATTTTACCACAGTGTATTGGTCTCTGTGTATAATGTTCTTCTGGCTCTGCTCCTTTCACTCTGCATCAGTTCCTGGAGATCTTTCCAGTTCACATGGAATTCCTCCAGTTTATTATTCCTTTGAGCACAATAGTATTCCATCACCACCATATACCACAATTTGTTTAGCCATTCCCCAACTGAAGGGCATCCCCTCATTTTCCAATTTTTTGTGACCACAAAGAGCACAGCTATAAATATTTTTGTACAAGTCTGTTTATCTATGATCTCTTTGGGGTACAAACCCAGCAATGCTATGGCTGGATTGAAGGGCAGGTATTCTTTTAGTGCTCTTTGGGCATAATTCCAAATTGTCATCCAGAATGGTTGGATCAATTCACAGCTCCACCAGCAATGCATTAGTGTCCCAATTTTGCCACATCCCCTCCAACATTCATTACTCTCCCCTGCTATCATTTTAGCCAATCTGCTAGGTGTGAGGTGGTACCTCAGAGTTGTTTGATTTTCGTTTCTCTAATTATTAGAGATTTAGAACACTTTCTCATGTGCTTATTTATAGTTTTGATTTCTTTATCTGAAAATTGCCTTATCATGTGTTCCTAGCACTTAAAATAATGCCCAGCACATATGTTGCTATTGTTTTCAATCATGTCCAACTATTTATGACCCCATTTGGGATTTTCTTGACAAAAATATTGGAGTCATTTGCCATTTCCTTTTCCAGCTCACTTTATAAATGAGGAAACTGAGGCAAGTAGGGTTAAGGTACTTGCCCAGGGTTACCCAGCTAATAAGGGTCTAAAGCTGGATTTGAACTCAGGAAGACTAGATAGAGTGCACCTAGCCACCCCTAGTAAACACTTAATAAATGCTTGTTGACCAACTATTCTTCAAGCACTTCAGTTGACGTCCCCAGCAAGTCTTCTATGATTTACCCTTTCTTCCCCACCACTGATCATCCCTTCCCTGTGAGATTACCTTCCATTTCTACTGTTTATATCTTGCAAGTGCAATTTTTTGCTTATTGTCTTCCCCATTCAAATGTAAGCTTTTTGAGGGCTTTTACATTTTTATTATTACATTTTTGTCTTTGTATCCCCATTGCCTGGCACCTGGCACAAAGTTAATACTTCACAAGTGCTGGTTAATTGATTGCTATGACATAAATTTGTGGCCCTTCACTCTTCAGTTGTACTTCTTCACCTTATCAAAGTCATTCCTAGAATGTAGATACCAGAATGAAACCCAGTAATATAGCCAAGTGGGATCTGTCCAGGGCAGAAGACAGTAGAGGCTCTCACCTCCCTAGTCCTGAACTCTGTGCCTTCCCTTTTTTAAAAAACCCTCATTTTTCTTCTAAGACAGAAGGGCACAAATGACTTGCTCAGGGTCACACAGCTAGGAAGTGTCTGAGAACAGATTTCTTTATGCCTCTCTTAATGTAGCTGAAAATCACTTACACTTTTTTTGGCTACTCTAATCACACAGATGACTTGAGCTTCCAGTTCAAGCATGTGAAGACTTCTCCCCAGAGGAATGGACGGATGAGAACAATTTGTTCCAGTGGTCGTGAAGGCGGCTGAAGCAGGCGCTGTGGAGTGCTTAGAGCTTGGCCAGACATCGAAGTTGCCAAGGTCATCCACTGCATCTCAGGCCATTGACAAGCGTCCTGACTTCTGTCTGGCCACTGGACGTGGATGACTCTGGAATGGCTGAACGAAATGTGGGACAGGAACGTAAAGGAGTAGTAGCGAGCCATCAGAATCAATGAATGTAAAAATTCAGGGAAATGTAGGAAGACTTAGATAAAGGGGGAAGAAAGGCAAGAAAGCCAGAGAGACTGACGACATTGTGCAATTCAGCCTCACTTAAATCCAGTTCAGGCAGAAGTCAAGAAATCATCCCATGATGTCATTGGTCCTCTTCAAAAACAAAGGACCAATGAACAAACAGTCCAGCAATACCCCAGGTCTTTACCCCAAGAACCTGCAGTCTGACCACATTTCCCCCATCTTCACATCTCACATTGGTGTGAGACTATATTTATTGCTACTAAATTTCCTCTTATTCAGTCTGGTTTCCCATCTGAGTCTATTAAGGCCTTTTTGCATCCTGACTCTTATCGGTTCAGTGGATTAGGGATCCCTCCCAGCATTGCATCAACTGCAAATTTCCTAAACGTGCCATCTCTGCCTCTATCCAAATCATTAGGGAAAATACAAAATGGCACGGGGCCAACTGAAGATGCCTGGGACATCCTTCCCAGCTGATGTTGAACCGTTAATGCTAATTTGGGGTTCATGGAATTCAACCACTCCTGAATCCACCTGATTGTTCTCTATCTGGACCAATTCTCTCTTTGTTGTCAAACAACGGTGAGACTTTGTCAAATACTTTGCTAAAATCTAAGGGAACAACTGTATGTCTGTCCACTGCATTTGAGATCTCTCGCTACTAGGCATATTCCCTGAAGAGGGCAAAGACAGAAAAGTCCTCTTTTGCCAAATATTCATAACAGCACTTTTTTAAACCCTTACCTTCTGTTTTAGAATCAATATTATATATTGGTTCCAAGGCAGAAGAGTGATAAAGGCTAGGCAATGGGGGTCAAGTGACTTGCCCAAGGTCACATAGCTGGGAAGTATCTGAGGTCAGATTTGAACCCAGGGCCTCTGGCCTCTAGGCCTGGCTCTCAAGCCCCTGAGCCACCTAGTTGCCCCTCTGCCCTAATACATGATCTTTCTAATACATGATCACAAGTACCCTGATGCCCTGGGGGAGGGATGGGATGGGTCGGACCCAGAGTCTCTTACATCTGACCAAAATGCATTCAAGGGGCACCTCAAGGAGCATCATTTTCTTTTCTTTTCTTTTTTAAACCCTTTCCTTCTGCCTTAAAATCAATACTAAGTATCCATTCCAAGGCAGAAGAATGATAAGAGCTAGGCAATTAGGGTTAAGTGACTTGCCCAGGGTCACACAGCTAGGAAGTGTCTGAGGCCAAATTTGAACCCAGAACCTCCCATCTCTGGGCCTGCCTCTCAATCCACTGAGCCACCTAGCCTCCTCATATAACAGTACTCTTGGTAGCCAAGAACTGGAACCTGGAAAATAGGTGCCTATTATTCAAGGAGAGACGCAAGGAAATGTGGTCCAGGAATGTAAAGGAGCAGTAGCCTGCCAGCAGAATCAGTGAGTGTAAAGATTTCGGGGAAATGTAGTGAGACTTAGATGAATGGAGAGGAAAACTAGGAAACCACTGTACATAATGACTAGAACAATGGCAAAGAGAAAAAGGCCCAGAAAATGAAAGAACCCCCTGTGTAATTATGATGACCAAGCTTGGATCCTGAGAAGAGCCAGGAAAAATCAATTTCTCTCCTTCACTGCCGAAGCAGGCAGACAATGAATGGGACACGTTGCATAGACTATCAGCCTTGATTGATGTGTTTATTGGTTTTACTAAAATGTGTTTTTTTTCTATTTCTTTTTTTAATCACTACAAGGGAAGGCTGGCTGTGTGTGAGAGGGAGACAATGTAATATTCATTCATTCATTCATTCATTCATTCATTCATTCATTCATTCAGAAGTGAGGGTGGCTGGGCACAGTGGCTGGCATATGCCAGTAATCCTGGCTGTTGGAGGAGGCTGAAGCTGATAGTTTAAGCTGATCAAGCGTCTACCCTGAGTCTGACATCAGTACGACGAACCCTAGAAAGGAGAGGGCCACCAGGTTGCCAAAGGAGGGACGGATCAGCCCTGGTCAGAAACGGGTTAGATTAAAGATTCCGTGCACGTCATTGGGATCAGGCCTGTTGAGTGGCCACTGCAGTCCAGCCAGGGCAAAATAAGGGGTGGACTAGAACAATTATCAATAATATGGAAATAGGTCTTGATCGATGACACATGAAGAAACCAGTGGAAATGCGCTTTGGCTACTGGGGGCTGGTGGGGTGGAGGGAGAGAGAACAAGAACATGAATCATGTAACCATGGGAAAAATTTTCTAAAAAATAAAAAATTTTTTAAAAAGGGATGGAGATAGGAACAAGCATTTAGTAAGTGCCTGTTATTAGAAGGATTATGGGTCTACTATGTGCCAGGGACATCCAGTCTCAAAAAAAAAGAGGTGGGATGCAAAAACAAAAGGCTTCCCTAAAAAAAAAATCAACCAAGGGGCAGCTGGGTAGCTCAGTGGAGGGAGAGTCAGGCCTAGAGACGGGAGGTCCTAGGTTCAAATCCGGCCTCAGACACTTCCCAGCTGTGTGACCCTGGGCAAGTCACTTGACCCCCATTGCCTACCCTTACCACTCTTCCACCTATGAGTCAATACACAGAAGTTAAGGGTTTAAAATAAAAAAATTAAATTAAATTAAAAAAAAGTTGATGAAAAAAAAATCAACCAAATGATAATATATTCTAGAATTTTGCTAGGAATCGAAGTCAGGTTCAGCAGCCCATAGAATCTTCAAGTTTCATTCCCTTTTTCTTGAGAAGCAAGAGTGTACTTGTTCTTTTCCCATCCCATGATACATCTCCTTTCAGCCGTCACTGCTAATGGTTCAGCAAACTCATCTGTTAATTCTTTTAGTATCTAAGGATATGGTTCCTCTGAGCCTGCAGGCTTGAACTCCTTAAAGGCGTCTAGGTGCCCTCTTCCTTATCTCAGGCATCCATTTCCTCTTAGCCATATTTTCCAGTCCAGAGGTTATTCCCCTTGGCAGAGAACACCAGGCCAGAATGCAGCTGGGTTTATATCCATGCCCCGATCTGGTGAACCATTGGTCTTGTGCTTATGCTTGGCTCCGTCTCTAAAGCTGAGAAAAAAGGAGATGAAAAGAGTGGAAGGGGCTGCCTGGGAAATGATGACAGGAGCAAGCTGGATCAGACTTTTGAAGAGGGGCATTTCAGTGCTGAGAGGGACTCGGCTATTGTTATTGTATTAATAACTTTTCATCTGATAGGAACACCGTAAAATAGCAGATCAAGGGACCGTGTGGACCTGAGTGCCATTGTATTGCCCCCTAGACTTAAAGTGAGCTAAGTTTTATAGCTGGGCATGGCTGATTAGATCTCCAAAGAAGAAAGCAGGGCATAAGAGTGGGGGACTGAAAAAAAGATCGCAAACCAGCCCACACGGAGGAGTTAAGCTTCGGGGATCAAAGATTCAGAGATGGACAAAACCTTAGAAACTAAATTCTATCCTCTAGTTTTTTATAGTTGAAGAAACTGAGGTTTAGAGGTGGGCAAGTTACTTGTCAAGGGGCAGCTAGATGGAGAAGTGGACAGAGCACTGGGCCAGAAGACATCTTCCTGAGTTCAAATAGGGCCTCAGATGCTTACTAGTTGTGTGATCCTGGGCAAGTCACTTAACCCTGTTTGTCTCAGTTTCCTCATATGTGAAAATAAGCTGGAGAAGGAAATGGCAAATCACTCCAGTATCTTTGTCAAGAAAACCTCAAATGGAGTCACAAAAAGTTGGGCACAACTGAATAACAATAGAGTAATAAATTCGATGCTTTTACTTTTCCAAGATGAAGCATCATGGAGTAATAGATAGTGAGCTAGTCTCAAAGCCAGGAAGATCTGTGTTCAAATCTTGATTGTGATATATACTATCTAGGGGATCTGGGGGAAGTTAATTAATCTCTTAGCTCTCTAGGCAACTCTTTTAAGACTCTAAGATGCAGAGAAGTTGCCAATCTATCCTGGTAGAGGGAATTTCCCCACCAGGGAGTACTCTTTAACAATGAAATCACAGGTCCAGGCTATAGAAATCACCAAACTGAATGCCTTTCTCTCAATCCTCATCTTTCTTGACCTCTCTAGTCTTTGACATTGTCATCCAGACATCTGAAAATCTTGAAAATTCTCCTGGTTCTCCTTCTGCTTGCCTGACCAGGTTTCCTCCTCTGTTTCCTTTATCGACTCTTCATCCAGATCACACTCATTCACTTTGGATTCCTCCCAAGGCTCCTCGGCACCAGCTATTATCCTCGCTGGACACCTCACTCTCAGATTCAATCATTTGTCAAGTGCTGCCATTTCTACCTGGGTAACATCTTCCACATACACCCCCTTCTTTACCATCACCTCGGTTCAAGCCCTCATCGCCTCACACCTGGACTATTGGAATAACCCGCTGATTGGTCTTTTCTTGATTCAAGTCTCTCTCTACTCCAGTTCATCCTCTTCTCTGTTGCCAAAATGCAAGTCTTCCTAAAGTGTAAGTCTGATCATGTCATCCTCTGATTCAATTCAAGTCAATCCAGTGCCTCTCTGTCACCTCTAGGATCAAATTGAAAATCCTCTGTTTGGCTCTTAAAGTCCTTCCTAGACTGGCCCATTCCTATCTTTCTATCTTTGTATGTCTTATTAATCCTCTCCATAAACTCTGCGACCCAGGCATGTTGGCCTCCTTGCTCTTCCTCACAGATAACACTCCTGATTCTGAGCTCTTTTACTGACTGTCCCTGGTTCCAGAAATACTCTCCCTTCTCATCTCCTCCTCATTTCCATGCCTTCCTTCAAGTCTCAGCCAAAGTCTCATCTTAGGCAAGAAGCCTTCCCTCTGTAGATTTTCACTAATTTATTTCGTATATAACTTGCTTGTATGTAGTTGTTTTCCTGTTGTCATTGCCTCCACCCCCATTAGATTGTAAGTCCCTTGAGAGCAGTAACACTCACTTGTTTTTTCTTTGTATTCCCAAAGCTCTATGTGGTGCCCAACACATAGTAGGGACTTAATAAATGCTTGACTCTATCCACATTATTCAACGCTTAGAATGTGCTGTCCCACTGAGCTCTGCTGGCTGAATAAATCCCAATTTAATTTCAAATGAATCCACAATTTAAAAGCATAGCTTTGGGAAGGGTTGGGGGAGGATTCACATGGTGCCTGCCTAACATGCTTAATAAAGATCCAGGCAGAGAAGTACCAGATCGGAGATCCTGGGCTCTGAGAAAGCACCCATGCCCATAGCTGGGGGCTAGAGGGGGTGGGCAGGCAAGCACACGCCAAGTATCTGCTGGGGCTAAGGTCAGGGATCTGGTGGCTGGAGCCAGCCTCTAGGGCTCTTTTCACCACATCCTCATCAGATCCAGGGCCAGGAATTGGTTCCAACTACAACTGAAAGGATTGTTGTTAGCCTTCAAACCATGTTAAACACCTGACTAGTTCTTGTGTAAAGATGGTCAGGGGGTCTTTTGATCCTGCCAGAATTACAGGCGTAGGGGATGTACTGGTTGGTGTGAATTAATGAATCTCCAGGCTTTGGTCTTCCATCTGTAAGTGTAGACAATGGATTCCCTTAGGCTATTCTAAAGGTTGAGCTTGACACTGTGACTGAGTCATGAGTCAGCACCCTGGATAGCTGCCAGATCCAGCTCACCTCAGCACCCCCCAGAGGGTGAAGGGAGGCAGGAGTCAAAATGAGAATGAAGGGACAATCAATCCAAATTCAATAAACATTTGCATTACTAAGCCAGGCAGTCTGCTCAGGGCTGGGAATGCTTTTGAGAGGAACAACCACCTACTCAAAAGAAAAGTCTCTTTTATTTCATCCTCCGGAGAATGGGTACTCACAGTCAGTCAGCAAGTCCAAAGAGTGGGAGCAGGCAGTCTTCTCGTGTCCTAGTCCCTGCCACAAAGATGGTCCTTCCCCTCATTCACCACTGGCTTGTTACTTGAGAATTACAATCGAAAGCTAGCTAATCTGAACATGCAATTTACAAAGCCAATTATCCTAATTATGCAAGTGGGCTTTAACCAATCAAAGCAAGGACTGTTTCAATCCTATCTATATGAAATGGAGCTTAGGTTGGGAACACAAAACTTAATTTGTTTTGATGGAAAGGCCCCCTGACTCCCACTTAGTGATTCTTTGAGAGGAGTCCAGCATCTTTATGTGCTTCGTTTCTTACACATTTAATAAAAAGATAGTCCCTGCCTTCAAGGAGCTAGTAATCTAGTGAGGAGGAGCCAGTACACCAAGGAGACAGGAAAGTGGAGGGTGAGGTGGGAGGTGGAGACCAGAGGATACCTGGTTGTGTGTTTTGTTCTGTGGATCTGAAACTAGGTAGCAGGTGCAGAGTGGAGGAAGCCAGTTTCTATCCTCTATAAAGGAAGGTATTGGGAGGAGTTTCATATTCCATTCCCCAGTCTTCCAATGAGAAGGGAGATAAGGCTGAGGGTGGTGGAGGCAGTAAAGGTTTCTTACTTCAGCTGAAGCATAATAGATTTTTTTCCAGCCCCTTATTTTAACTCTGTGTGTCTTTTTGTTTAGTGTGTGCCTTCTAAACACTATTGGATTCTAATTCACCTTCACAAGTTATGATTATCAATTCTTTATTTCCATCTACTCCATTTTATTGTTTATTTTTCTGTCACTCTCTCTTTTGCCTTTCTTCAAAAGTCTGTTTTGCTTCTGACCACTGCCTCTCTCAATCTGCTCTCTTGTATTATTCCTCGATCCCCTTCCCCTCTTATTTCCCTTTTGGGTAAAATAGATTTCTCTAACCGTGTGTGTGTGTGTGTGTGTGTGTGTGTGTGTGTGTGTGTGTGTGTGTGTATCATTCCTTCTTTAAGCCAATTACAATGAGAGTGAGATTCAAGCATTGCCTGCCACCTTCCCCATTTTCCCTTCCACTGTAAAAGCTCTTCCTTGCATGCCTCTCTTATGGGAGAAAATTTTTCCCCATTTCTATGTCTCCCTTCCTTCATTTCTCAGTGAATTTCTTTCTTACCTTTTCATTTTGTTTTAGTTTATCCCAATCAATTCAACTCATCCTCTGTCTATGTAGACTTCTTCTAACCATACTACTAATAATAAAATTCTTATGAATTATATATATATGTGTATATATGTATACATACATATATATCTTCCCATAGAGGAATATAAAGTTTAACTTTATTGAGTCCCTTATTGTTTCTCTTTCTTGCTTACTTTTGAGTTTTGTATTTGAAAGTCAAATTTTCAATTAATTTCTGGTCTTTTCTGCAGGAATACCTAAAATTCCTCTTTTTATCAAATATTCATTTACCCCCAGAAGGATTATATTCAGTTTTGCTTAGTAGATTATTCTTGGTTGTAATCATAGTTTCTTTGTCTTTTGGACTACCATATTCTGAGCCTTTCACTCCTTTACCATGAAAATCATAAATCTTGTATGATCATGAATGTATTTTAATTATTTATTCATGACTGCTTACAATATTTTCTCTTTGACTATAATATTTGACTATAATATTCCTGGGAGTTTTCATTTTGCAATCTTTCAGGAAGTGGTTGGTGGAGTCTTTTTCAATTTCTATTTTACTTTCTGGTTCTAGGATATCAGGACAGTTTTCCTTGATAAGTTTTTAAAAAATGATGTCTAAGCTCTTTTTTTAGCCCAATAATTAAATTCTCTCTTCAAGCAATTTTCCAGATCAGTTGTTTTTCCAGTGAGGTATTTCACATTTTTTCTGTTTGTGTTTTTTACCCCCATTTTTAGGGGACTTTGTTTCATTGTTTCTTGAGGCCTCATGGAATCATTAGCTTCCAGTTGCATAATTCTAATTTTTAAGAAATTGTTTTCTTCGGTGAGCTTTTTGCACTTCTTTTTTCATTTGACCAGTTCTACTTTTTAAATTCTTTTCTTCAGTGAAATATCATGCCCCTTTTACCATTAGTCCTCATTTCTTAAATATATAGGAAGTTGTAGCAGTTTTATAAATACAGTAGCCATTTGTCAATTAGTAAATGGTCAAAGGATATGTATAGGTAGTTTTCAGAAGAAATCAAAACTATATATAGTCATATAAAAATGCTCTAAATCACTACTGATTAGAGAAATGCAAATTACAACAACTCTGAAGTACCACCTCGTGGATTGGCTAACATGAAAGGAAAGGACAGTGACAAATATTGGAAGGGATATGGAAAAATTGGGACACTAATACACTGTTAGTGGAATTGTGAACTGGTTCAATCATTATGGAGAACAATTTGGAACTATGCCAAAAAGGCTATACGATGCCAGCAATATCACTACTAGGAACCTAAAAAGATCAAAGAAAAAGAAAAAGGGCCTATGTGTATAGAAATATGTATAGCATTTCTTTTTGTGGTCACAAAGAATTGGAAATTGAGGAGATGCCCATCAATTGGGCAATGGCTGAACAAGTTGTGGTATATCATTGTGATGGAGTACTATTTTATGCTCTCTAACTAATGGCAAGAGGAACAATATCAGAAAAACATCGGGAAACCTATACAAATTGATGCAAAGTGAAATAAACAGGACCAGGAGATCATTGTACACAGTAATAGCAATATCACAATGATCAACTGTGAAAGACTTAGCTACTCCAACCAGCACAATGATCTAAGACAACTCCAAAGGACTCATTAAGAAAAAATTAAATCTGCTTACAGAGCAAGACCTCTTAGTGCAAATTGAAGTATAATATTCTCACTTTCATTTTCTTTCTTTTTGTGATATAGTTAATATAGAAATGTATTTTGCTTCATTTCACATGTATAATATGCTGCCTTCTCAGTGGGCGGGGAAGGGGTGGAAGGGTGGGAGGGAGATAATTTGAAACTCAAAATTTTTTAAGAAGAATGTTTAAAATAAATAAATGATAATTTTTAGAAAAAGAATTGAAAGGGATCTCAGAAGGCATTCAGATAGGAAATTCCTTCCTGTGAAGTCATTCTTCTACGTGTTAGTTGAGTCATCCAGCTTCTTTTGAAATCCTCCAGTGATCTAGATGGTGGCAAACATCTTTGGTATTTGGTGGAACCATATATATCCTATTCATACCTGACTTGATATTAATGACTGAGAGGGGACATGATTTAGTGGAAAGAGCCCTGGCTATGGAGTCAGAGGATCTGAGTTCAAACTTGACCTGTGATATTTAGTATTTGTGTGACCTTGGACAGGTCCTTGACTTACTGGTCCTTAGTTTCTTCATTTCTAAAATAAGAGGGCTGGATTAGGTAGACTTTGAGGCTTCTTCCAATTCTGGAATTGTGATCTCAAGGTCACCAAACAAAGTTATCTCTATGGTTACCTCTTTTAACAATATTTCATCATTTTAATACACATCTGGGAGATACCTTGTTAGAGGGGAACCTTTAAGGGAGCATTTTATTCCACTAAACCAAATGCTTTTTTAAAAAATTTTCAGCTTATAATAAATATGGCATAATCTTGTATTCTGTACAGCCTTTCAGCCAATCATGTGACTAAAATGTTTTCTGCTATAGAATATCATTTACAATAGCCTCTCTATCCTTTCTCCACATCTTTACCTAAGGCTGCTTTTAACATGTATGCGATTATTCTCAGAAAAATTTGGTAGATGTGAGAAAGTGAGCATTTGGGTGGGTAATAATTGATATTGCTCAGTTGTCTTTGGGGAAGTAAAAATAAGGTCTGGAATTTTTTTCTAACTCTTTGATGTCCTCCTCTTTTTGAGTTTCCTTGAGAATTGATTCCCTCAAAATTGTGTTTGTCACTGTCATGGTGGCTCCCTTGAGCAGAATCCAAAATGAAGGACTTGAGGTAGAGGATGAGATTCTCTAGGTAGGTGCTCCTGTCTCGGATGTCTTTGTAATGAATGCTCTGAGGTTTGGAATGCTGTAGAGTCTTTAAGATTAGAATCATAGACATTCTTCTATTATTACATGAGCAATATGGAAATATGTATTGCGTGAAAGTACTGGTATAATTTATATCAGACTATTTACTGCTTTAGGGAGAGGGGAAGGAAGAAGGGAGGGAGGGAGAAATCCTGTATCCTAAAATGTCAGAAAGCAATTGTCAAAATTTGTTTCTACATGTAACTGAAAAAATGAATTAAAAAAAAAGACACTAAAAAGAGTCTAACTGGGAGCAGCTAGGTGTGAGTAGATTGAGAGCTAGGCCTAGAGACAGGAGGTCCTGGGTTCAAATCTGGTCTCAGATACTTCCTAGCTATGTGACTCTGAGCAAATCACTTAACCTCAACTGCCCAGCCCTTACCCTTCTTCTGTTTTGGAATCAATACATAGTATTGATTTTTAAGATGAAAGGTAAGGGTTTTTGTTTTTTGTTTTTAAGAAAAGTAAAAGGCCCCCAGAATATCAGCTAAACTTCCTTTTAGAAGACCTGAAGGAGGACATGGACAAGAGCCATAGAGGGTGAGAAGGTGTGGATGGATGAGGTGTGATTTGTGCTATTAATGCCACAGCCTACTGAACTACTACAGTGCTGAGGAGCTCATGATCTCCCAAGCCAACCCATTCTGCTTTGGGACAGCACTAATTGTTAGGAAGTTCTTCCTTCCACCATCTAGGTTCTCCTTGATTTTACAAATGTGGAAATGATAGCAACCCCATTTCCATTTCTTTAACACTTTACAGTTTACAAAGTGATTTCCTCACTATAAACATGTGAGAAGGGTAGTGCATAATGCTTATTATTCTCCCTTTGACTCAGAGATCCTCCTGGAAGGCAGAGATTCCCAAGGATATTAAAAACAAAAAAGGAGGGTTCTCTATATAATACAATAGCCACAGCATTATTTTTGGTAGTTGCAAAGAAATCAAAACAAGGTGGATGCCCATCAGTTGGGGAGTAAAGAAGTTGTGGTACAGGGATGCTATGGAATATCAATGCAAGAAGAAGAATTCAGAAAAGCATGAGATAATTGCTGTGAACTGACACAGAATGAAGTAAACAGAATGAGGAAAAGTGTATATACTGACTATAGAAAGAGTAAAGAAGTTGTGGTACAGGGATGCTATGGAATATCGATGCATGATTTTGCTGAACAGCATTTTTTCCTCTCTTTTTTGCTCTCTTACAAAGGATAGTATACTTGGTATGGGAGGAGGAAGAATATATGAGGAATGAAACTGAACACAGCATAATTATGAGCCAGGATCCAAGCTCGTGGAGAAAAGTTGAGGAAACATACACACATCCCTCCCTTCATCACTGAGGTGAGGGTTACGGGTGTTGAATATTGCATATGTTCTCAGACTAGGTTGATGTGTCCCATGATTTTGCTGAACAGCATTTTTCCTCTTTTTTTGCTCTCTTACAAAGGATAGTATACTTGGTATGGGAGGAGGAAGAATATATGAGAAAGTGATGGGAAAACAAAAGGGCAACACAAAATTTTAAATATGATCCTTATTAGACAAACTTGAACTCAGAGAGGAGAAAGAATGCTCTGAGCACTGGCTTTAATCTCAGTCGGTATCAGTGTGTGAATATTTGTTCACAATATCACACTGGGATATTTGTTAGGGGGAGGTGGAAGAGAGAGAGATGTATTAACTTCCACTTAAGGCCCTCTAATAACAAAACTAGGGAAGGGAAAGCTCTGAAAATATCTATTAATGTAAGGGACCCTCACAGATGGAGCCTCTAAAGCCAACAGATTCTCCTGGGCCCCTTGTGTGCCATGATTCCGTCCACTTCTCTCTTCTGCTCTTCTGTCCCTTGATAATGGGTCCATCATTCAAATTCACAACCCTTCTCTTTCTCTATCCCCTTCATTACAATATAGAATAGCATGCTTTTGATTCCTTTTTTTTTTTTTAATTTTAAACCCTTAACTTCTGTGTATTGACTTGTAGGTGGAAGAATGGTAAGGGTAGGCAATGGGGGTCAAGTGACTTGCCCAGGGTCACACAGCTGGGAAGTGTCTAAGGCCGGATTTGAACCTAGGACCTCCCGTCTCTAGGCCTGGTTCTCAATGCACTGAGCTATCCAGCTGCCCTTGATTCCTCTTTTGAATCATCTTTTGCCAGCTCTGCGAAGGATTAGGGTATGATAGGGAGAAGGTAGGACAGAAGGTTGTTAATCTAATTCTAGACCTTTCAGTTGAAAGAAACACAGCCACACTTACCTGTAAACTAATCCCATTAGCAGAACACTCAATAATGGCACATGGAGGGGGCAGCTGGCTGGGTCAGTAGATTGAGAGCCAGGCCTAGAGACGGGAGGTCCTGGGTTCAAATGTGGCCTCAGACACTTCCTTGCTGTATGACCCTGGGCAAGTCACTTAACCCCCATTGCCCAGCCCTTACCACTCTTCTGCCTTGGAACCAACAGACAGTATTGATTCTAGGATGGAAAGTAAGGGTTTAAAAAAATAACAATAATAATAATGACACAAAAAAGCATGTATTTCCTCCTCACTCCCCCACTGTGTACCTATCTTGATCTGGTTCCAGGTAATAAAGTTGCACACACTGCTGCAACTTGGGCAATCTGCTCTATCCAGAGTAAAGCCTGGTTCAATGAGCCCTGAGACTATTAGGGGCTGTGTGGTTTTATACTGATGGTATAAATGAAGTTCAAATGAAGTAGGGCCTTTAGCTTTCTATGTCAGCATTATTGGGGGAAATGTTACTTGAAGTTAACAAAATAATACATTTACTCCAAGAACACCCCCACCACCACCACCACTGGTTTCCTTTGTAGAATTGTGACCTATTTGTCATATGGAACTTTCATAAAGTAACCATTCATCATGTTTGGGAATGAATGAATCATCTAAAAAAAGTTGCCCCTTCTGTTACCACCTTTCACCCTGCCAAAACCACAATTGAACCTGGCTAGCCACAGCTCTTGGCCATCCTGGTCAGGAAGTAGAAACATAGGGTGGAAAATGGTGGTGTTCTGAGCCCTTCCTAAATGAGCACATTCCTTGACTGGCCATGAGAAAAATCTCATTTTTCAATCTCTTTGGGCCAGTCATTTTTCTAGACCAGAGATTTCTAGATAACGTTCTCAGCCAGCATCTGGAAGGCTGGCTGCTCCATCTGATGCCATTTTCAGAAATCTGATTGTTTCACCATCATCAAGAATGATCTCTCTCTCTCTCTCTTATAACTTTTCTGTCTATATAGAGCATGACTCCATGCATAGTCTGGGCTGTGTAATAAAGGTCAATCTACAGGAATCAAACTTTTAATTGGCAGACAAAAACCATCAGGCTAGGGTAAGTGGATCCCTAGGTACCTTTGCACACACCAGTTTTGTACAGTTCAGATGAGAAGAAACAGAGATTTGGGTTATTTCTTTGAGGACGCACTCACGGATTCATCAGTCATTCTGGTTATCTCTATACAGCTCCTTCCTCTCTGGGGGACGGGACCTCGTCCAAGGAGACTACCTCGAGGGATCTTTCTGCCAATGAGGATGTGCCATATGCAAAACCAGAAGACTGTCCATGACCAAGGCTGTCCTTGAAAGGAACCCGAGTCTCCAGGTCCACTAGCAGAGACTTTAGTAGGGTCATACCTTCCTCACTCACCTAAGGCTTCACATGAAAGATCTGGCCCAGGTAATTCGATTCTAAAACTAGATTTCACTGACCTCAGCATCCTTAGATTCAATCCGATGACTTTTGATTTTAGCCCCAGGTCTTATAACCTTCCCACTACTTTTTTTTTAAACCTTCACCTTCCATCTTAGAATCAATACTGTATATTGGTTCTGAGGGAGAAGAGCAGGAAGGGCTAGGCAAAGGGTGTTAAGTGGCATGTCCAGGATCACACAACTAGGAAGCATGGAGGCCAGATTGAACCCAGGACCTCCTGTCTCTAGGCCTGGATCTCAATCCACTAAGCTACCTAGCTGCTCCCCTTTCCACTATTTTTTTTAAAAGTTCATTTATTTATTTATTTATTTTGGAGTGGTTTTCCATGGTTATATGAATCATGTTTTTTCCCTCTCCTCCTCCCACCCCACCTCCCATAGCCAATGAGCAATTCCACTGCCTTTCCACTACTTTCTAAAACTTTCCCATAGTAGAAAGGGCATTAGATTGGAAGTCAGAAGAGAAAGGAAAGGAAAGGAAAGGAAAGGAAAGGAAAGGAAAGGAAAGGAAAGGAAAGGAAAGGAAAGGAAAGGAAAGGAAAGGAAAGGAAAGGAAAGGAAAGGAAAGGAAAGGAAAGGAAAGGAAAGGAAAGGAAAGGAAAGGAAAGGAAAGGAAAGGAAAGGAAAGGAAAGGAAAGGAAAGGAAAGGAAAGGAAAGGAAAGGAAAGGAAAGGAAAGGAAAGGAAAGGAAAGGAAAGGAAAGGAAAGGAAAGGAAAGGAAAGGAAAGGAAAGGAAAGGAAAGGAAAGGAAAGGAAAGGAAAGGAAAGGAAAGGAAAGGAAAGGAAAGGAAAGGAAAGGAAAGGAAAGGAAAGGAAAGGAAAGGAAAGGAAAGGAAAGGAAAGGAAAGGAAAGGAAAGGAAAGGAAAGGAAAGGAAAGGAAAGGAAAGGAAAGGAAAGGAAAGGAAAGGAAAGGAAAGGAAAGGAAAGGAAAGGAAAGGAAAGGAAAGGNGGAGGGAGGGAGGGAGGGAGGAAGGAAGGAAAAGAAAGAAAAGAAAAGAAAAAGAAAAAGGAGAGTATATAAAGAGATCATTAGAAGGACCCAAAAGAAAACTACTCTGTCCAAAACTAGGTGATATACAGCCTTTCTAAGACATTCAAATAAACTGAGGATTCCTTGGACTCAGATTGGTCCAGCATCCTTTCTCAGCAGGGAAATCCCAAGGTATGACATTTGGTTCTTCCGTGACCCCCAAAAGAATAATGTCCTTGGCCTCAGAGGACCATGATTTGGAATTTGTCCACTGAATATGACTTGAACCCTTTGGCCCACTCCACAATCCCAGGCTCATCTTAGTCAATCAGGAAGCCTTGATTTTAGGTGCTTTCATTTTACTGCCTAGTCACTGAAGCAGACTGGGCAGCTAGGTGGCACAGTGGATAGAACAAAGGGCTAGGAGTCAAGAAGACTTACCTTCATGAGTTCAAATCTAGCCTCAGACATTTACTAGCTGTGTGACCCT
This sequence comes from Gracilinanus agilis, assembly GCF_016433145.1. NCBI lineage: Eukaryota > Metazoa > Chordata > Mammalia > Didelphimorphia > Didelphidae > Gracilinanus > Gracilinanus agilis. Next base: position 75,745,691 of record NC_058132.1, on the reverse strand, counting down.
GGGCAAATCATGGAGCTCTGTTTGCCTCAGTTCCTCATCTGTAAAATAAGCTGGAGGAGGAAATGAGAAACCACTCCAGTACCTTTGCCCTGCCAAGAAAACTTCAAATGGGATCACAAAGAGTTAGACATAATTGAACAACACTGGCAAACTTCTTCCAATGAAAGAGAAAAAAATTTTAATTGGGTGTGGGTCAAGCCCTCTGGTATAGTGGATGGAAGGCTGGAATTCAAATCAGAAAAAACAGGGTTCAAATTATTAGTTTATTATTCCATCCTTAGTAGCTGTGTGATCCTAGGCTATGTTAACTCTGTGAACCTCAGTTTCTTCATCTAGAAAATGAGGTTAGGTCGGGTGGCCTTGATATTCCCTTTCAGCTATAAATCTCTGATCCTACAATCTCTAAGGTTCTTTCCAGACCCTACTATCTGATAATCCTAGGAGGGAGAGGCTGATAGGAATATTAACTCTAAGATCACACATAGGGAATCCCAAATTGAAAGGCCTAGAAAACAGAGGTCTTCACTTAGCATCCCATGAACTTGTGTTTTTTAAAAATATTTTGATAACTGCATTCCACTAGCATTGATTTCTTTGTTATCCTATTTATTTAATACATTTAAAAACCTCATTCTGAGTGGTCCAAAGGTCTCACCAGACTGCCAGAGAGCCACGATCCAGAAAGAGTTAAAAAGCTGTGCCCTAGTATATATATCCTTTTGGAGAAAACAAGGGGAGATAGAATTAAAGAAAAGTGGATTGAGTGGGGCAGCTAGGCAGCACAGGAGATAGAAAGCCAGGCCTGGAATTGGGAGGACCTGGGTTCAAATCTGACCTCAAACTCTTCCGAGCTGTGTTTGATCCTGGGCAAGTCACTTAACCCTCATTTGCCTAGCTCTTGCCCTTCTATCTTAGGGCTGCTCCTAGGACAAAAGGTGAGTTTTTTAAAAAGTGGATTGAATTGGGTGGTTTTTAAATGGACTATTGTCAGGCTTGGGTTAGGGGCTTAAATAAACTGTTTGCTACAGAAGGCTTAGGCAGCCTTGGTTTCCCCATTCCTGGTTCAGCCAGATTTAGGTGATGACCACAGCTCAGCCAATCAAGGCCAGTACAACAGATCCAGGAGGCAAAATGGAGCTATGAAAGGAGGCAGGCAGGCGGAGGATGGAAGAAGAAGACCTGATGCAGCAGTGCATAGAGTGTTGGTCCAGGTGTTCAGATTCAACCTCAGATCTTAGCTGTGTGGCCCTGGGCAAGTGACTAAACTTTTGTCTGCCTCAGCCTCCTCATCTGCAAAATAAAAGGCAATAATACTAGCACCCGTCCCTGAAAGATTATGATGAGGAGAAAATGAGTGCATCCTCCTAAAGTGTTTTGGAAACTTTAAAACAATCCAAAAATATTATCTATTATTATTATTATGAACTCTTCTCTTCTTTGGGGTCCCAGAAACCATTGCTGCTCTGTGCAATCTTCCCTTCAACTTTTCAGTAAGAAACGTTCCCCAAGGACACCCCTCTCCTCCCCCTGGGAAAGTAGCTTCGTGTTCTTAGAGTCCCCGAGGGGCCTGGGCTGGCATTTGTGGTGGCTGTTTGTCAGCAAGGGAGAGGAAAAGTGTGGGTGGAGAATCACCGGGGCAAAGCTGGGCTCTTCATTTTCTTCTCTACAAGGGGAAGGAGGAGAAATAATAGCAGGAGGGGATAACAAGGAGGCAAGTCCTGAGAGATCAGGGTAATGAAGCCAGAGGAGTGGGGGGAAGAGAGCCCCCAGATGCCCCTCCCCATCCTGGGGGACACCCAGACTCCCACGTCCCCTCTTTTTGGTCCCTGTAGACAAAGCAATGTAACTCGACTATACCATCTGGAGCTTTTAGGAGCTGCTATCACGGTCCCCTAGGGAAAGGGGGTGCGTGAGTGTGTAGGCAGAGGTTTGGGGGTGCTGATAGCTCAAGTCTGAAGTGAAATAGCAAAAAGAGCCTTGGGACTGGGAGGCCCTCTCCAACCATGACCTTGCCACTTGTGACCTTTTGGCAAGTCCCTTCCTCCCCCTCCTCAGATGTAAAGGAGGGAGCTGGGCTTGGCCGCCAAGGTCCTTCCCAGCTCTGGTCAAATTCTGCCATCTCTTCGAGTTCTCAGCTTCTGATTCCAGGTCCTTTAGGTCCAAAGTGAGGGAGGAGAGAACCAGGACCCTCCAAGCCCCCCAACAGGGGCAAGAACCCAGTGAGACCTACCCCATGCTTTTGGCGAACCAACAGTGGCCACGGCACCCATCCAGCACCCAGAATTCCCGTCCCCCAAAACCTTTCATAGGCCATAGCTGGAACCCACTTCTCCAATGCAGAGAGGAACCCACTTCTCCAATGCAGAGAGGAACCCACTTCTCCAATGTAGAGAGGAACCCACTTCTCCAATGTAGAGAGGAACCCACTTCTCCAATGCAGAGAGGAACCCACTTCTCCAGCATCCTACCACCCACCTCTGTTGAGCTCTGGGTTCCTCTGCTGGTGCTCAGATCCAGAGAAGGGAGTCGAGGAAAGGGGCACCGAGTCACTTCTGCCCCTTGCTCCAGGGCCCAGGCCCACTGCCCACCTCAGGCCTTCCTGCCCCAGGCAAGCCCCAGGGGATCTGGCCCGAGGCCAAGGCACCTCCTGGGGGACAGGGTGGGATGCTATGTTCATCTTCATTTATTTTATTTTGCTTATGTTAAGTGCCGGCCTGGGCCAGGCTGTGGGGGAACGGGTAGAATTTGAGTCAGAAAAGGAAATGGGAGCTTGTCTGAGGGTGAGAGGGGGTAAGACAAAGACAGCCAAGTTCCAAAGGTTAGAGTGGACGGTAGTGTGTCTGTGGGGAGGTGTGAGACAGACAGATAGATAGACAGACAGACAGAATTAGATAGGGTCACAGATAGCCAGTGTGGGAAAGCACGAGGCATCGTCCTGAGTTCAACTCCCTTTTATGTCAGTGCTACTTGGGTGACTTCCAGCGATCATGTTGGGGTGGCCTTCATTTCTTTGGGGCCTCACATCATCCTCCACAAGCCCAGCTGGAATGACACTGGACTGAGGAGGGGACCCATGCATCCACACACCCAGCTGGAATGGGCACAGAGGCCTAGATTCAAATCCTGCCTCGGACTCTTACTAATGCTGAGACTCCGGGCATGTCCCTTCGCCCTCCGGGCCCGATTTCTCCTCCATAAAATGAGGGAGTTGGCCTTGAAAACATCCGAGGTCCCCCCCACCCCTGCTCTAAATTGGAGGTTATAAGTGTGACCCCCCAGAGCCTGGAGGAAAGGAAGGCTAGACTCTAGAGATGGAGGGAGCCTCCTGACTCATCTCTGGAGTGGAATCTTCAGGTGTGACCTCAGCACGGGCACCTCGAACTCTCACCCATTGGCCTTGGGTCCCCATCTCTCATCTCTCCCTCGCAGGGACAGAATTCTGTGTGTACACCATTAAATGCCTCGAAAATGAATGCACTGGTTTCCAGGAGACCCAGGAGGAAGCTCGAGGAGGCCGTGGTGGGCTGGGGTGGAGGATGTGTTAAGTGGAGCATCCAGGACGCCCGGGGGCTAACGTCAGGCACTCTGGCCCTTCGCCTCTAGCTCCAGCTGGCCCATGTCATGGTCATGGCAGATGAGGGGCCTCAAAGGCCTGGAAGGTCACTTGGCAGCCAAATCCACAGAGCGAACTTTATTCCCAACAAAGATCCCCCCCCCCCAGCCCCGGGTGGGACAGACAGACGCACGGACAGGCTTGGGGGCAGGAGACATGGTGGCCTGGGGCTATGGGCTCTGAAAAATGAGGAGGGGGCCCCCTGATTCTGCCTCCTCCCCGGGCCAGAAGCAGGTCTCTGGAGTCCAGCCCACCCCTCTCATCTCCAGGGTCTCCACCTTGTCTGGAGCCAGAGTCCGGCTGTGTCTCCCTCCAAGGGCCAAGACCGCACACGAGAAGAGAAAAGGGGGTCCCTGGCTCCTTGGTTTTTTTTTTTCCAAATTGGAGTGTGAAAATAGAGATATATATATATATTTATAGATGCCTGGGCGGCAGCTGGCCCAGGCTCACACCTCCGTCTGGAAGTCACCGTCAGAAGCATCCAGGCCCAGGCCTGCTGACTCCCAGCGAGGTGTCCGGTGCAGGGCCATCCGCTCACGGGGTTTGGGGGGCAGCGAGCCCAGCGTCATTGCCTTAAAGGTGCTCCAGCTCTGATGTCGCTGCTGCTGCTGCTGCTGTTGCTGCTGCTGCTGCTGCTGCGAGGAGGGCCTCTCTCCTGGGCTTACCTTCTCCTAGATAGGGTGGATGAGAGAAAAAAAAGGAAACAGGCATTTATTAAGCCTCTACTATGGGCCAGGCACTGTGCTAAATAAACACTACGCAAATATTATCTCGTTTCATCCTTACAACTATGGGATGTAGGTGCTATTGTTGTTGACATGTTACATTTGAGGAAACTGAGGCAGACAGTTAAGTGACTTGTCTAGGGTCACACAGCTAGCAAGTGTCTGAGGCTACATTTGAATTCAGATCTTCCAGAATCCAGGCCTAACACTATCCACTGCACCACCTCACCACTGATGGGGGAGTCAGATGGGAACTCTGAGCGAGACCAGAAGGGCCACACAGGTCACACTCTTCCTCCCTTTATCCTTCCTCCTTCATGGAATATTCTTCCCCAAAAGCCTTCCTCAAAAATGATCTCTGCTAGGTAAAAGCAAAACAAAATCAAAAAGCTGCTTCAACTAACTAGCTTTTACCCCCTGCCCACTCCAAGTCACACTGAGCTCTGCCTCTCTCTTCTCCCAGTGACTCTTAGTTCTTAGTCTAGGGTTCAGAATAAAGAACATCTGAGTTGGGAAGAACTTTAGAACATGGATTATCAAAGCTGGGAGGAACCCAGAATGCCAGAGCTGAGAAAGGCCTTAGAACTTAAAGCAAAAGAGGCCTTAGAATATACAACACAGAACTAGGAGGGATCTTAGTCACAGCTAAAAGGGACTTTAGAACATAGAGTGAATGACAGAGCTTGGAAGGGTCTTAGAACATGGAATGTCAGAGCTGGAATAGAACCTTGGAGGCCTGAATATCAAAAAAAGGAATAAGGCTTTGGAACACAGAATGTTGGAGGTAGAAGGGACCTTAGAAATGGAATATCAGAGCTGGAATGAGGCCTTAGAACATGGAATGTTATAGCTAGGAGGACCCTTAGAACATGGAATGTCAGAGCTGGAATGGAGCCTTAGAGCACTGAATATCAAAAAAGGAATGAGGTCTTAGAACTGTCAGAGCTAGAAGGGGCCTTAAATCATGGAATATGAGAACTAGGAGGGACCTTAGAACATGGAATGTCAGAGCTGGGATGGGGCCTTAAAGGATGGAATGTCAGAGCTGGGAGAGCCCTTAAAGATCTAATCCAAATCTCTTATTTTACAGATAAAGAAGAGAGATGCAGAAGGTTAGGGTCAGGTTTTAGGATGGGATTTGGGTGGGGGAATGTCACATAGATTTAAAAAAAAAATAGAAGCATAAAATGAACTCGGGGCCTCTGACTCCAAAGGCAGCAATGGGTGAGAGAGATTTTAGAACATAGAATGTCAGAGCTGGAGTCCAGGCTTGGGGTGAATCTAGATCCCAGATGTTCTTCTACTTAGTAACTATGATCTTAGGCAGGTCCCAACTTACCAGCTGTTCTCTCATCTACAAAATGAGCTTGAGCCAGAAGGGACCTTAGAAGTCACCAAGTCAGACCCCTCCCCTCCCTTGTTTTACAGAACAAGGAACTGAGGCACAAAGATTAAGTGACCCACCAAGGTCATGCAGATAGTAAGGTGGCTCCAGGTTCTACACTCTGCCCACATGAGGCAGCTGAATTACGTCTAGGCAGGTCCTGATTAGCAAGAATAATGAATCCCATGAAAGGGTCACATTATTCAAATTTGTGCTGCATCTTCCCATTGGGCTGGAACCAATGACCATAGTTTTCACACAGTGATAACCTCGAATAGAGAAGATTCGAATGCATTCACAGGGTTCCCCATTTACACTCATTGGGGTCTCTAAGGCCACATCAAGGTGGGAATCTGATGCCATCTTGTCCCACCACCTCCTTTAAACATCCCCTCAGGAGGTCAAGAGCGAGTAAGAAACCCACACTGCTGCTCTGATACTGCCAGAACTGCTCCAGATTTATCGGCCTCCCAGGCTGGTTTGGGAACTCCCCAGGGTAAGGGAAGCTGAGGGCACTTGGCCTGGACAGCAGGTTTGCCGGGACTCAAGTAAGGGGACCGGCTTTCCTTCTCCTCCAAACCCGGGCCATCCTAAGCATCCGCCGTGTCTCCTTGCCCCCAGGAAATCCAGTTCTCATAGATTTTGAGGAGGGAAAAAATGGGCATATGACATATTTGCTACCACCCCCCCAAATGCAGCCTCCCAGTCTACCCCCCCAAGGCCCCATCCCCTTTGGTCTATGTAAGACCCCTGAAGGCCCAGGGCAGCAAGATCCTGGACCTTTCTGGGTGCTCCAGGAGGGAGCACTGTAGTCTCCAATTAGAGAAGGGGAGCCCAGGACCCCATTCCAGATGCCATCATTGACCTTAACCCCTCCCAGACCAGTACTGCCCACCCTGGTCCCAGGACAATTACTTACACTGGAAATGGTGCGATCAGCCCCGCCGGATGACACACTCCATCGCTTTTCTCTCTGCAGAGAGTAGGGAGGGAATGTCAAATCAGAGCCTCCATCCACCCACTTCCCTGTCCCCATGGAAGGCCAAGCTGTGTCACCCAGTGCCACATCATGGGGGACCAGGAAAGATGCAGTGGGTTGCCAAGGCAAGCCAAAGCATCATGATGCTTAGAAAGAGGGAGATCGGGGGCAGCTGGGTAGCTCAGTGGATTGAGAGTCAGGCCTAGAGACAGGAGGTCCTGGGTTCAAACCCGGCCTCAGACACTTCCCAGCTGTGTGACCCTGGGCAAGTCACTTGACCCCCATTGCCCACCCTTACCACTCTTCCACCTAGGAGCCAATACACCGAAGTACAAGGGTTTAAAAAGAAAGAAAGAAAGAAAGAAAGAAAGAAAGAAAGAAAGAAAGAAAGAAAGAAAGAAAGAAAGAAAGAAAGAAAGAAAGAAAGAAAGAAAGAAAGAAAGAGGGAGATCAGAGAAAACGAAGGTCCAGGAGAGGTGAAGAGATCTGTCCTGATCTGAATTTGAACTCAGGTCCCAGAGCCAGTACTATTGCACCATACCTGTGATAGCCCGAGTTTCGAGTTTCTATAGTGCTTTGACATTATCTGGCTTCCTCTCACCTTGCCTGAGGTCGGACCCCGGTAGCGATCAAAGGTGTGAAACTTCTGATTTAGCTCATGGTAGAGCTCTGAATGGCGCTTCCGAGTGTGCATTACCTTCTGGGGGAGAGGGGGAGACTCAGGGAGAAATGTTCCTCCCCCCTGCCATCCCCTGCTCCCTTAGCCCTCTAAGCACCAGCCCCAAAGCCGCCTTTCTTCTCCTTCCTCCCTAAGTAGCTTCAGGAGCAATGCCTTGGATTGGCCCCCCAAAACCCCCGCCTTCATCATCCCTGCCCGCCTCGCTCCGACCCTCAGTCAGCTCCATATCTACGTAGGTCCGGATGTGGCCCTGAAGCCGCCTCCTCCGGCAGTGGCTTACATGACGAGGGGTCCCCTGTCCACCACTTCCTGGAAGAGCCCTATTTCCCTCCCACCAAAGAGAGGTCTTCAATGGAATGGCGATTTGGGGGTGTCCACGTTCTAAACAGTGTCCTAATTCCTTTCTCCTCAGGATTGGGGCAGAGGGCAAACGAGGGGACCAAGCTACAAAGCATAAGGGAGGCCCCCAGCACCCCATTTAGCACAGCCCCATCCCCTCAGCAGCTCTTACCTCAAAATCCAGGTCTGAATAGCGTAACTTTTTCCGCTGGGGTTGAGCAGGGAGGGGATTGGGAGGAAAGGACGGAGAAAAACACTGCTTTATTATGTGTCTGGGAGGGAAGAGGTCAGGGACTTCCCTGGGGTGAGAACAGGTCTCAGGGAGCCAAGGGTACCCTCTGCCCGCTTGGCTGCACTATGTAGGAGCCATGGGGACGGGATTCTGGGGGCCAGGGGGATGCCTCCAGCTGGCACAAGGCATCCCCTATGGGGCAGAGTACCGGCTGGTCCAAACTTGTGGAAGACCCCAGGAGAGCAATGGAACCAAATGGGTGATGGGGGCAGGGACCGCAAGGGGATCGTGGTCATGCCTAATTCGGGCCCAACTCGCCGCCAGGTCTACAGCCCAAACGATGCCCCCCAGCTCACCACACGCAGGACATGCACGTGCACACAAAAGGACATACGGCGAGAGCCGGGGGTACGCACACACGGATGGAGAGATGGAGAGATGGCGAGAAGCACACGCGCCCACAGAGACCAGCCCGCAGGAGCTCCCCAACTCCTCCCTTCGCCTCATCCCAGGCTTGTTCCTACATCCCATTTCTGCTCCTTCTCTCTAAGCCTCGGAGGAAGAGCTGCCCCCACTCTGGGCCAAGGCCAGACCCAGTGATCATTCCCAAAACCTACATCCCTCTCTCCCACACCGGCCATCTCTCCTTCTCCCTGCTCTGAAAACACTCAAGTACGCTTCCCCTGTCTTTTGGAGGCAACAGCGGATATAAGATCCCTGTAGGTATCTTCTCTTTAGTGTTTCTCCAGTGTTTAGCATACAGGAGGTGCTCAATAAATGCCTCTTAGGATCCCTGATTCCCTTTTAGACTCCCTCCAAGTGTCACCTCCTCAAGAAGGTCTTTCCTGTTCTCCCCACCACCACCCCTTTTAGCTTTGTTGTTCAGTCGTTTCAGTCATGTTCAACTCTTCAAAGACCATTTGGAGGGGGCAGCTGGGTAGCTCAGTGGATTGAGAGCCAGGCCTAGAGATGGGAGGTCCTAGGTTCAAATCTGACCTCAGACACTTCCCAGCTGTGTGACCCTGGGCAAGTCATTTGACCCCCATTGCCTACCCTTACCACTCTTCTGCTTTGGAGCCAATACACAGTATTGACTCCAAGACAGAAGGTAAGGGTTTAAAAAAAAAAACATTTGGAGTCTTCTTGGCAGGGATACTAGAGTGGTTCACCATTTCCTTCTCCAGCTCATTTTACGGATCAGGAGACTGAGGCAAACATCATTAAGTGACTTGCCCAGGGTCACACAGCTAGTAAGTGTCTGAAGCCAGCTTTGAACTCAAAGACCAGTCTTCCTGATTCTGGGTCCAGTGCTCTATCCATTGCACCACCTAGCTGCCCTAACCTTCTAGCTACTGTGAATTTATCTTGTGACTATGCTGAGAAGATGTCAATGCACACAAAGGATGGAAGGTAAGGGATTATAGGGATTCTCTCTGAGGGTTAGGCCATGATGGCAGACCTCCACCCCCATTCTCTCTTGGACTTGCTCCTCTTCCCAACTGGAACCACATCTGTTGATGGCACTAATGAATTTTTCTTAAAACGCTACCAGCCGCCAAGCCGCTGTCATCTTTTTTACTTCCAAACATCACTCTTCTTGTCCAGCTCCTCTCCATTCTCAAAGCCCCCCACCCAAATCTAGCTAGCTGGATGGTCCCAAGGGCAGGGACTATTTTTGTTTTTTGCTTTGTATCTCTATGCTTTAATATGCTGCCTGGTACGTAGAGAGCCCTCCAGAGATGCTTGTTGATTCACTGACTGTGGGGTGGGATTGGATTAGTGAGTGTGACAAAAAGAATAACAGATCTGAGATCAGAGGACCTGAGTTTGAAGGTTTGAAGATCATGCACACTATTTCCTACCTATGGGAGCTTTGGCACATCCCTTCCCTGGCTCTTGGCTAGATGAGGAGGTGCCAAGTGGAAGGGGTTAGATTAGAAATCTCTAAGATTTCTTCTAACTCTGAATCTTACAATCCTAGAAAAACCTTCACCAGTTTCTGCCATGAACCTTGAGGTCCCAAGCACACCCTCTGGCTCTGTCTCCATTCTTTCTGTCTCTCTCCCTTCCCTATCCCTTAGCCTCAAAGTTTTGAGAACCATTGGCTCATCCGACTGGGCTGGGCCTAAACCATCCATTCTCACTGCTTCTAGGTCCTAAAGACACTGAATCTCCGAATCTGAAGGAACCGCAGGAATCAGCTAGCCCAGTGCCCTCGTTTTACAGAAGAGAAATTGAGGCTAAGAAAGAGGAAGAGATGTGCCCAAGGTCACACAGCAAGTTAGTGCACTTCTAGGAAGAGAGTCCAGGCTTCCTGGTTCCCAGTTCAGTGGATCCTGCACACTGTCTGACCTCCCTACTTGCTCTTTATTTTTCCAATCTGGCTCTGTTCTACTCTTCCTAGTTGGGATGAAAATCTTTCCAAGTCATTGGTGACTTCCTGGTTACCAAGTCAAGTGGTCTTTACTTCATCTTTCCTCTCCTGTCCCACGCCATCTAACTACCTCTTCCTTCTTGATATTCTTACCTTGGTTTGTATGATCCCATTCTTCTCCCAACTACAGACCCTTTCCCCTGCTCTAGGGGAACTCAATGATCCATCTTCATTCTCTTACCTCTCACCTCCTGTATGGGGGTCCCCAACAACTCTGCCCTGGATCCTTTATCTCTTTCCCTTCTTTCTCTACTCTCTCCCTTGGCAATTTCAGCCCATCTCATGGCTTTAACTATCACTATAAGAGAATCCCAAATTCCCAGGCCCAACTTCCCCATGGAATCTCAGTGGACATTCCAACCCAGTGACATCTAGACCAAAAGACTCTCTTGAACTTGCTCCTCTTCTCAACTGGAACCACATCTATTGATGATGGCATGAATCAACCTTAATGTGAACTCTGAATTTTCCTTAAAACTCTACCAGCCACCAAGTCCCTATCATCTTTTTTTCCTTCCAAACATCACTCTTCTTGTCCAGCTCCTCTCCATTCTCAAAGCCCCCCACCCAAATCTAGACCTTCATCACGGCATGCTTAGCCCATCCAAACAGCTTCCTTCAATGTCTCCTCTAATTCAGCCTAAGATCTGCCTTTCGTCATCCCTCCCAGACTCCAACTTTCTTTATGGACTGCTTTAGGAGAAGTCTGGATATAGGAAAAGCAGGAGGGACCAAAAAATTAGCCCAATAATATCCAGAACTAAAGAAGAACGGTGAGCAAGTTCATGCCCCAGGAGCCTGTGGAACCAATCCCCTGAGTTTCAGAAGAAATCAAGCTTTGAGCACAGAGAGTGTCTCAGGTTTAGGGGTGATAACCAAACAAGCCAGGAAGCTCAAGGATACCTTCATCTAAATTGGGGTGCTAAGTCAGGGCTAGCAGAGATCTCTTCCCTTAAACTTGTTTCTCCATGTCTTAAATTTCTGTCGGTGGCCCCGCCACTTATGCCGTCAAAGCCCGGGGTTATCTTGGACTCTTTCCTCTCCCTCGCCTCCTCCCTGCCCTGTGGTTCCCACCTCAGCATTATCTGTAGCACCCATCACCTCATCTCTACTCCCACTCCAGGATAACAGAGGCCCTCATTTACCACGTTCCTGGACCACTTGACAGTCTCTCAAAAAATCTTCCCACCTCCATCCTCTTCCCCCCTCCAATCCATCTGTTGCACTCGGTTGGAATAATCTCTATGCACAACTCTCCTGGCTACATCACTTTTCAGCTCAGACATCTTCTCCGGCTCCTCCCTGTCCAAAGGGCAAAGTTCAGACCCCCCCTAACTGGCCTTCGGGGCTTTCGCCGAGTTAATGCCATTCTTGCTTCCTCTCTTGCCTTCTCTTCTCTTTCTCCCACATGTTCTATGTTCCAGACAAACTGAATTCTTCCCTTTCCCTTCAACATATGTTCTCATGACTGTACTTTGGCTCACATGGGTCCCTAAGCCTTAAATGCTGCCTGTTCCCCTCTTGCCTTTTGAATCCCCCCGTCTTCTTAAAGCCCAATCCAAATGCCACCTACTCCAGGAAGCCTTGCCTGATTTCCCTCATCCCTCCACCACCACGTCCCCCCATGACTGACACGAACTTTCTCAGCTTGATTCTGCTCTGTTGTCTGCCACCCCCTCCCCACGGCCTGCCATTTTATCTGGGTATGAGTTCCATGGGCAGGGCCTGGGTCACCCCTAACTTCTGTATTTCCCCCAGCCCAGAGCACAGTTCTCTGCCTCCGAGAGAGGGTGAATAAGTTAGACGGAAGGATCTCGGGGAGGCTAGAACTCCTGGGGTAAACAAGGAAAGATTCTCGCCCCAAAGCCAGCTCCTGAGCTTAGCAGGTCTCCCCAATGACAGAGGCAGGCAGGGCCCAGCTGGACACACGGGACTGGGGGTGCTCCTGCCCTCTCCCTCTCCAACAGCCTCCTCACCTCCAGAGAGCCCAGCTTCATGGTGGAGCCGGGCACCGTTCGGGGCATGGTGCGACTGCGTTCGCCTGGCTCAGGGGTGGGGCCCTGGCGAGCACCAGATGGAGCCGGGGGCGGGGGCTGGAAGGGCACCCCATAGGGGTTCTGCAGAGTTCCATAGGCTGGGCCAAGGCCCAGGCCCACATGGTCCACGGACAGGAAGCTGGGGTAGCCCTCCGTCTGGGTCAGCCCCTTCCCCCCACGACGAGGGGTGCCCTCGGGCCTCGCCCGCTTGGCCTCCTCCCGGCCGCTGGGCTGGAGGCTCAGAGTCCTCCGGGGCAGCACTGTGTACTCTCCCTCGGACCCGGGGTCCCCGGACCGCAGCCAGGTGTAGTCCAGCTGCCGGAGGCTGCTCTCCCCACACATGTACACGGGGTTGGTGTCATGCGGGTGGGGAGGCTCGCCTACTCCCGGGGAGGGCACCGGCATCGGCACCAAGATGTTGCCCGGCAGCGGGGAGAAGTTCAGCCCGCTCTCTGTGCCCATGAGGCAAGGCTTGGCGTCCTCATCCTCATCCAGGGACAGGCGGGACAGCGTGGCCGTGATGGTGGAGGGGTTGCAGGTGTTGACTTCCTTGAACAGAACTGGGGAAGGGGCAAACGGGGCAGACGTGAGGAAGCCCAGAGGGCACCGTGCCCACCTCCACCCTCCTCCCAAAGGGCACTCCCGGGAGGCGGGGACCAGGCGCCCCAGATGGACTCACGCCCACTGGGGGAGGCCTGGCTCATCGGCTTCACTTTAAAGGGAGGAATGAGTGTTGCCTGACCCGCTGGCCTTGGGCCCCCTACTGGATCATGTCCTCAGACATGGAAGGGGCCTCACACACCATCTCGTCTAACCCTTCATTTGGCAGAGGCCCAGGGAGGAGAAATGACTTGTCCAAAGTCACAGAGCAATTCAGCAACAAAGCCGAGACTCAGCTTAAATGCCTTCTGATAAGATGGTACTAAATCTATCAAATGCTCACATTGTCCCCCGAGCTTCGCGCCCTCCCCTACATACACACTCTTCCCTTTGCCTTTGCCCACCCCCACATATTACAGATACTCCCCCCGCCCAAGGCCGGCCCCCTCCTCTCTTCCTGGGCAGTGCTGGTCCCTCAAAGGCTCCTGGGCAGAAGAGCCAAAGTCACCATGAGACGCCCCAGCCCCAGAAAGAGGACCCTTCCATGACCCTTCCAAATCCTTAGCAAAGACTCCCCCTTTCCCAGCCGTGCTCCCTCCCTCCTCCTCCTCTCCCCTCCCCATCTGGGCTCTCACCTCTCCAAGGGGGCCATGCCTCACCTGTCTGACACGCCAAGTCCACATCCTTTTCAAAATCTGTCTATAGGCAGAGATGGAGAGGGGGGAGGATAAAAGGGGCAATGGAAGGAAGAGGCTCTCCTCTTCTTTCCCTAGAACACCCCTTCTTCCATTCCCCAAAGCTCAATGGGAGGAAGCTAAGAACAGAACATCGGGGCTGGAGGGGAACCTTAAAATAGAGGGACTCGAGCTGGAGGCACTCAGAGATCTGGTCTAACCCCTTCTTTTTGCAGAGAGGGAGACTGAGGCCCTTTACAGAGGAGGCATGTCTTACCTACTTTCACGGTGAATTAATGGTAAAGGCAAGACAAGACTGCAGATCTCCTGACTCTCTGTAAGGGGCTGAACTCCATCCCTCCTCCCTCCGTGATGCTACTCTCATGTCCTAGTTGGGCCCTTTCTCCTGTCTTTTCCCAAAACCTCAGAAGTTAAAGAGCTGGCTCTGTCTGTCTACCCAGCCCTCAGGCCTCCCCAAGGTTACCCTTCACCAGGCATGATGTAAGGACAAGTGGAGATGGTGGAGAGAGACCTGCAAAGTGGGGTTGGACCCAGCCACCCTCCCAAGGGTGCCCACATGCCCTGCCCAAATCACTCACCATGACCTGGATCTGCCCATTCTTACAGGACCCGGGTGAGTTCTCATTCTCCTGGCTCTTGCAAACCCCAATCTGGCATTTCACCACATCTTGGACCTAGGCCAGGCCAGAGGCACTCACTGAGTATGGCTCTCCTGGACCCAGCAGAAAAGCCACAGGGACCCCAATAGGCTCCTAGACCATACCTGGCCAATGGGTCCTAGGCCCGGGCACACTCCACCCACCGAGGTCCTCCCTCAGAAGAATGGGACTACCTAGGCATTCTGGTCCAACTCAGGCCTTCCTTCCTCCCTGAGAGAGCTACTCCCCATCCCAGATCCTTTCTGCCCTGTAGCCTGACTCCCTCGTCCCCACTTCTTCATACTCCCCTGGGCCTGGCTCTCCTACACTGTGATCCTCCAGACATCTGAAGAGACAGAGACAGAGGAGAAATGGCACAGAGTAGGAAAAGATGAGAGACTTGTGGATAGAGGGAGATGCCAGAGATGCATGAGGAGAGGTGAGACAAGGACTGGAGAAAGATGGCGGTCTGAGGGACAGGAGATCCCCAGAAGCTAGGTGAGTATGGGAGAGGTGGGATGGCAGAGACAGACACCAAGACGGGGAGAGACAGAAGGCGAGGGAGACAAAGAGGAAGAGAGGGGGGAATGGGGGGGAGGGAGAAGAAGGGAGAGACAGAAAGAAGATGAAGGAGACAGAGAGGAAGGGAGGGAGGGAGGGGGAGAGAGAGAGAGAGAGAGAGAGAGAGAGAGAGAGAGAGAGAGAGAGAGAGAGGAAGGAT
>NC_058132.1:75710156-75730309 GCF_016433145.1 Gracilinanus agilis | reverse complement strand
AGAGAGAGAGAGAGAGAGAGAGAGAGAGAGAGAGAGAGAATGGGAAAGGGAGAGGGAGAGGAAGAGGAAGAAGGAGAAAGAGGGAGAAGGAGAGGTAGAAAAGGAGAGAGGGAGAGGGAGAGGAAGAAGGAGAGAGGGAGAGGTAGAAAAGGAGAGAGGGAGAGGGAAAGAAGGAGAGAGAGAGGAGAGGGAGAGGGAGAGGGAGGAAGGCAGGAAGGAGAGGGAGAGAGAGGGAGAGGACAGAGAAAGGACAGTGAGGGGAGAGAAGACACACAGAAACTCTAAGACTGAAAGAGAGGCAGTGACAAGATGAAGAAACAGGAACAGAGGAAGCAGGGAAGAGTCACTGAAAAGGGCAGAGGGCTGAGCCTATCTCAAACAAATGCTCCTCAACTGCTTCCTGCCCAGACTGTGGGTTCCTTGGGCTTGAGTACCAGGGTGCCCAGGGACATCATCAGTACCTGCTTCATCTTGGCCCTGAGCCAAATACCCTTTCCCTTCTCTTTCTCTGCCACAGCCCCAGGGCTAAGGGGGAGAGAGAAGAGACGAGGAAGAGAACTGAAGAGGCCCTCATGCCTAAGGGGAAGGAGGAAAATGGCTGGCAAGATCCCAGGAAAGGGATCCAGGGTTTCCCCACTCATGCCTCCACTTGTACCTGGCCACTCCCCCTCCCATTGGCATTAGTGGCCAATGGCTCTGGCCCACACCCACGAGGATGGCAGGGGTGAGACTAGAGAGCTTTTCTGCCTGGGATCACAGCATCCTAAGTGAGATAGTGACAAGCTAGAAGAGGCTGGGGAGCTTGGGAACATGTCCCACAAAGAACAATGGAAAGAAGTAGGGGTGTTTAGCTTAGACAAGGAAAGGAGGTGTTATGGTTGGGGCAGGGGAGGGCAGAATTACACTAGTTTTCAAGTATCTGGAGGGCTGGCCCAGGGAAGCTGGGTTAGACTCTTACTCCACTCAGCCCCAGAAGGCACTAGAAGCCTCTAGTACAAGGTGAAGAAAAGACTCAGCTTCTGTGTAAGGTAAAACCATCCTAAGAGCAGAATATCTCAAAAGAGAATGGACTGCCTTCTGGGAGGTAGTGAGCTCTCCATCAGTGGAGATTTTCAAGCAGAGGGACTCAGCCAGAGGTGATGCAGGGGGCAGTTCCCCTGAGATCCCCTTCTAGAGTTTTCAGAGGATTGAGGGTGGGAGGGGACTTTAGAGACCTATGAGACCAAACTCCCCTCATTTTTTAAGAAAATGGATGGGATGGGTAAGGGAAGTGACTTTTCTAAGGACACACAGAAGCAACAGAGCTGGTTCCTTGGACTCCAAATGGCAGCCCTGAGAGTCTTTGGTTCTCAGGTTCTAGACCAAGGAGACAGTACAGGCTGGAGGGAGAAGAGGGTTCCCTTCTCCAGGAAGGGGTGCCTGGGAGTCCTGAAATTCCCTGAGCTCCCTCAGCTCGAGAGTTCACGGGCCGCCGGTCACACCGCCCAACCCAGAGGCCCTGGGGATGCGGGTGGGAATTCTGCGGGGCTGAGCCCCCACTTCCCCCCTCCACCCAAGTCCCCCCCTCTCCCCACCCCCCCGCCCATGGGGCAGGACTAACATGGCATTCCTGGCTGTGACCGAGCTGAGCAGGGGGCTGGGGACCATTCCACAGGCCGAGCAGGGGAGGAGGAGGAGGCTGGCACAGGGGAGCCGCTGCGGGCTTGGGGGGGCACAGACACAGGGAGGAGAGGGATGGACGGAGAACCAGGGAGAGATGGAGGCAGAGCCACCCCCGGAGCAGTAGGGAGGGGAAGGGCAGACGAGAGAGAGAGAGAGCCCGGTTAGTGTGGACGAGGCCACGGCCCTGCTTGTCACGGTCGTCGCTTCTACTCCTAGACCGCCTGAACGTGGGCAAAGCGCTTGCCTCGAAGAAGCCCCATGAGGTAGGCGATAGGAGTGTCGTGAGCCCCGTTTTACATAGGAGAAAACTGAGACCAAAAGAAGGGAAGAGACTTGCCCAAGGTCTCATAGCTCAAAGCTTTGGGAACTAGGATTTGAACCCAGGTCTCTTGACCTCAAGTCTGGTGTTCTTTCCACTACATGGGAACTCTTGTAGGAATGGTTGCTTGAGTCCTCCTGCCCTCCTTCCCTCTTGTACTCTGTGTGTGACAGCCCTTTGGTAGGGGGAGACTCTTCGCAGCTCAGGCCCCCTGGGGACACCCCTCAATGCCCACTAGTGGCAGGACCGGGAGCCCCGGGGGCTCCCACTGGGGCAGGTAGGACGGGGCAGGACCCAGGACCCCGGGTCTAGCTTACGCGGCTCGCTGCTTCTTAGACTTGTCTGAAATGCCATCCCGAGTCATGAGCTTGTTGAAGACGATGATTCCAATGAGCATGTTGACCTGAGGAGGAGCGGGAGGGAAGCGGGACGGAGGCCGTCACTAAGAGCCCCTGCGCCGGGCCGGGAAGAGGTCCAACTGGCCGGAGGCAGAGGGACGGCCGAGCTGACCCCCTCCGGCCCGCCGGCCCCGAAGCCCGCCCGAGGACCCTGGAGAGGAGCAGAGGCGGGAAACACGTACCAGGACGATGACCGCCGCCGGCCCCACGAAGGCGTAGAGAAGCCCCCCCTCCAGGGAGAGCCAGCAGCTGCGACACAGAACACACGGTCAGAGGCCGAGGGTCCTCGGCACGCAGCAGGACCTTGGAGACCACCCACTCTAACCCTCCTCGTCTTCCAGGTAAACCGAGGCCCGGGCCGCCCCCTCCACGCCCAGCACCCAGCCCAGCCCGTCCCGAGGGACCCCATCTGTCTCCAAACGTCCAGAAGCGGCTCTAGAACTCTGCTGCCAGGAGGGGCCCTAGTTATAGCCTGGGGAAACCGAGGCATCAGGCGGGGAAGGACCTTGCCCGGTGCCCCACGGTGAGCTCCAGGCGGTTTAACTAGCTCCCCCTCTTGGAATCCCCAGTTTCCCTTAAACCTCAGGTCCAGCACCACCTCCAGGAAGCCTTTCCTGATCTCCCTCAAAGCTGCTAGTCCGTCTCCCTCTCAAGCGACTTTGTATGCATTAAAAAAAATCTTTACCTTCTGTCAGTATTAAATCTAAGACAGAAGATTGCCAAAGGCTAGACGACCCGGGTTAAGGGACTTGCCCAGGGTCCCACAGCCTAGGAAATGTCTGAGGCCGGATGGGAACCCAGATCTTCCCGATTCTAGGCCTGAAGCTCCATCTGCGGTGCTAGCCAGCGGCCCCCTTGCCCCGCTTCTAGCCACACGGGCCTCCCAGCAGGCGGAGAGCAGGGCCTGTTTCGTTCTCTGTACCCCTGGCGCTTAGTGGGGCGCCTGGCACAGGGCGGGTGTTTACTAGACGACTCTCGATCGATTGCCCAAAGAGCCAGAGACCTCCCCCCGGCCCCCTCCCCAGCCCCGGGTTCAAGGGCCCCCTTCTCTGAGTGCCTCACGTACTAGCTGGCCGTGCCGTAGCCTTTCGTTCGGGTAAAGCCAACAGACACAGCCACCACCAGGGCCGGCAAACCTGGGGGAACAGGGAGGTCAGGAAGCGGGAGAGAGGGAGGGAGGATAGCGGGGGGAGGCCAGGAGCCTCCTCCTGCCTCCGCTCATAGAGACTGACAGAAAGCTAGAGCTGGAGGAGACCAGAGAGACTGTGCCATCGTAGGAATCTGCGAGGCCATCTGGTCCAGCCCCTCATTTTATAGATGGGGAAACGGAGGCCCCCAAGGGACCTTGTAAGAGGCGAGAGTGATGAATTCCCAGAAGGAGGACTTGAACCAGGGTCCCTCGCGCCCTCCTTCTTCACCTAAGCCCCAGCCCCATCAGACAGCGCCGCCGGCTTCCCCCAGGGCACGAGGGCGGCAGGACAGACCTGGGGGAGGCAGAGGCCCAAGGGGGCTCCCAAGGTTCCCAGAACAAGTTAACGGAAGATATACACTCGAGGCTCTTGGCTGCTGGCCCAAGGCTCTTCCCAGGGTTCCCCAAATCTTATTCCGACCAAATGGCCCCCCCAGCTTTGCCTTCTGGCCAGCTCAGCCTCCCCACCCGGCTTCCATTTCTCTTCTGCTCTTGAAAACGATGGCAACGTCCCAGGATGGGCGACTCGGAGCACGGGGGGCCCTCACAGGGCGCCTAATCCAGGCTTCTCATGGTGGAGGCCCAGAGGCGAAGCGACCTCCCCGGGAGACCCAGGGAGAAGGCGGCGGAGCTCGGGCCCCGGGGCCCAATCCCCACTCACCCCATCCCAGGCACAGGAAGCGTTTGCGGACGAGGCGCGTGCGGATGCGGCCGATGACGGACAGGTAGGACTGCCAGGCCTCAGTGAGCACCCAGCAGAAGGAGGAGAGGAAGAAGAAATGAAGGAATGCTGCGGTCATAGTGCAGACACCCTGGAACAGGAGGGAGGTGCCTGTTCCCCCAACTGGTCCCCCTCACCACGGAGGAGAGCCTGCTCTGCCTGGGCAGGAAGGAGCTGGCACGGCGGAGGTCAGGCTCGGTGGCCAACCAGGTCCCGCCATCACGAGGACGAGCACAAAAGGGGACCAGAGACGCGGCCCAGGCGGCTCCCCCTCACAGAACACACAATTAGCCCACAGCACAAAGCTAGTCCGTGCCGGAGGCCGGGCCTCTCTGGGTTCCGAGGCTAGAACCCTGGCCCCTGGCCCCGAGGAAGTAGCCTGCCATCTTGAAAAAGGAGCAGGCAATGGCCGTGTGAGCGGGAACCCACACCCCGACTCCAAATCTAATGCCCTCCCTGAGGCCCTTCGCAGCCCATCCTCGTCCAGAGGCGTTCTCCACTAGGGTGGGCACGGCCCCCTGGCAGCGCCTCGGGCTCCCGGGCAGCGCTAGAGGCTGTGCCTGGCACCTGGGGCTGCAGCCTCCTACCCCCAGCCCTCCCTCGTCCCAGCAGTGCCAGAGCCTCCCAGAGCGCCCCCCACTTCCAGCGCCCACACACAGCACGACACAGGCCTGGTGACACGCACAGGCAGCTGGGAGAGGCGGGGAGGCCACCCACGCTCAGACGCCACTCCAGGGACAGACACAGACTCAAAGCCTCTGCTGTCACGGGGAAAGGGGGGTGCATCCTTCCCCCCAATGAAGCAAACACGCCTGTACTAAGCAGCGTGTACACTCACACACACACGCCCCAACACATCCCCCCACATGCACACAGAGACACCCGCACCCTAGGGCTCTACCCAAGCGCACACATACCCATTCACACCCCGAGGCCCCCCGACACCTGCCTTGCTCAGAATCTGGGACTGCCCCACCAGGATGAGCACGTTGGAAGCCAGGATGGAGACGCAGAAATTCAAGAGGATGATGGAGCGTTCTGACTTGATGAATCTGGGGGGCAGAAGAGGCATGGGAAGAGATGGCCCCTCTGGGGGGCCGGGGGCACCCCTCCCCACCTAGGCTGGGCATGCCTGCACTAAGAGCACCCTGGGGGGGGCCCTTTCTAGACCCCACTAGCACTCGCAGTCTTCTGGTACTCTACAGTTTACAAAGGGCCTTCTTCATAGCACCCCATAGGCAGCCCAGGGCCCCTGACTCTAAAACCCAGGCTTCTTGGGCTTGGCAGGGGCAAGGCTGACCTGACTTTGTCTGGGCCCCCCGCCACCTCCCTCCCTCACCCTTGAACCCACATGCCCACCGTCCCTTGGCCCTCATGGGCATGCACCCACCTCCAAAAGGCAGCATAGATGGCAAGAAGGGTGAGCAGTGCCATGCAGGAGACAGCACAGCCGATCATGAGGGGCACAGAGGGGGTGCCTGAGAGCTCCAGACTCTAGGCCAGAGAGAAGAGGTGTCACAGAGCAGCAGACTGAAGGCCCTCAGGAGAGGCAGCTCTGGACCCCAGCTCTACCAAGGCCAGGGTCAGAGGGCATTGTCCACGCTGGGGTCCCCATGTGTGAGTCACAGGAATCATCCAGAGCCCGGGGGCTTAGAACACAGAATATCAGAGCGGGGGGGGGGACCCTAGAACTAGGAGGTCAGGATTGGGAAGGATCTTAGAACACGGAATATCAGAGCTGGGGGGCCCTAGAACTAGGAGATCAGGATTGGGAAGGATCTTAGAACACAGAATATCAAAGCTGGGGGGCCCTTAGAACAATGGAGATAACAAGGCTAAGAAGACTCTCAGAATATGGACTGGTAGAATTATAAAGAAACTTAGAACACAGAACATAGCCTTAGAATAGAGTATGTCAGCAAAGAAGTCTAACCCTCTCATTTTACAGACAGGGAAACTGAGCCTCAGAATGGGGAAGAGACTTGCCCTAAGTCATCAGCAGGGGCACTGCCATGGGCATCCCAGGGCAGTGAGGAAGTGAGAGAGCTAGTGGGCAGAGGCAGGGGAGAAGGAAACTCGCCCATATGTCTACTCGGTGGATATGTTCAAGTACACATGTATATGAACATGAACACACTGTAATGACTTTCTCATTCACACACGTGCACACACCCCCTCACCAGGTCCTTGGGCAACTGGGCAAGCACAGCAAAGGTGGACAGCTGTTGGCACTGGCACCGAGTATGGGCAGGCTGGGTCTCCAGGGTTTGGCAGCTTTCCGTGTCCCACTCCCCAGAGCTGGCATCCCTAGAAATGGGGAAGCATCCTGGCTATCCCTCATGTCCCTGGTCAAGGGCACACTGAATACAGGGGGTCTTGGTGAACCCAGGGAGAAGGAGTAGCCAGCTAGATGACCAGGACACAAAGCGCCTGGGTACCCAGGCACAAGTGGGTAGGGAGAGCAGAAGAGTGACGGTGAGTCACGTTTACTCAGCAAGAGGCTGGGCCCTCAGAGATGAAGGTGCCACCGGGCCCACCATCCCTGAACAACAGGACCATCATAAGCTGAGTCTCCATGGCCACCCTACCCCGGCCCAGCCCTGGGCACCCAGGCACTCACGCTCTAGAGTAGTCCCACGTGGCACAGTGGGGATCTGATGTACCCTATGGAAAAGAACATACAGGGTGATGATAACAAGTCATGTCTAGTCCCTAGGCCCATCTCCTTGCCCCTTACTCAATCCTGGGGAAGTACGTGAGCAGAGGACTAAAAATGGGGGACTCATTGAGAGCCAGGCCCAGAGACAGGAGTTCTGGGTTCAAAGCTGGCCTGAGACACTTCCTACATTTATGACCCTGGGCAAGTCACTTCACCCCCATCGCCTAGCCCTTACCTCTCTTCTGCCTTAGAATCAATACACAATATTGATTCTAAGACAGAAAGTAAGGGTTTAAAAGGAAAAAAGATGGAAGATTTGGAATGATACAGAGAAAAGAGAGGCCCATTGAGGAGAGGTGAATTCCAAAGCAGGGGCTGCAGCAAGGAGGACTGAGGCTAGACACCAGGAAGGATTTTTGTTAAGGGACTGGAAAGTCAAAAGGAATAAAGGATGCAACCCATCCACTCCTATCAGAGAGAGAGAATGAACCTCTGGGGGCCTGCAGCCTGCCCTCTCCCCAAGTCACCCCTGACCCCACTCACATTGATGACGTGTGACAACTCCACGGTGATGAGAGGTTCTGTTGGCTTGGTGGGTGGTCGCACAGTGACTGTCAGGACCCTGGAGCTGACTGCCAGAGGGGGCCTGTGGGCACAGGGAGTGGGAGTTGGGGCTTAGGACAGGAGGGACCCCTTTTCCTCCAGGACCCCGTGCTCTATGCTGCCTCCTTCACATGGAAGGGTTTGAGGTTCCCTCTGATCTGGAGGACATCTAGAGGGATCCCCGGGGCCCTTACCTGGGTGCTGGCAAGATGAGGCCTAGCGTCCGGTACAGCACGGCTCCAATCACAAAATAAGATGACTCGTCTGTTTCTGTGGGGAGAGGGAGCTTCTAGGTAGAGGGGTTGGGGGTACAGGAGGGAGAGGCATGGGTGCTTCCAGCCCCAGACCCGCTGCCCTGAGGCCCAGAGCAGGGCAGGCCTTACCAGAGGATGGAAGGCTCAGCACCTCCTTGGGCACAAAAAGCCGGTCCTCAGAGTGTCGGGCCCAGTCTTTCATGCCCCGGCGGCCCCGCATGGGAAAGGTGATGTCACTGGACACGGCAGAAACCGGCTCCCTCTGGATGCTGATCACTGGAGTGGGGCCACATAGGAGAGAGGTATGGACACGGCCATGGAAAGAGATGTGGAAAAGTGAAGGGAGATACCAGAGCAGAAACAAAAGACCGAGCACAGAGATGGAGAGACAAGAAAGATAAGAAAGGAGGTGGGAAATGAATTAGCATCATCATGTCTCTGTTCTTCCATCCCGGTCTACTTTGCTCCCAACCTTCCCCCACCCAACCCTACCACCCCTGTCCCTAAGTAACTGCAGCCTGTCCCATACCCAGGTTGTCGGTGACAATGAGGGAACTCTGAAAAGCCTTGAGTGCATCCCCTACCAGATGGATGAAGTCCTCTACCACCCGCAGCAGGTGAACAGAGCCGGGTGACACCTGGAAGGCCAGAGGCAGCATGAGGAACCTGGGACCTCTGGGGGCTCCCCCCTACAATCCCACCCCCTCAGCCTCAGGGCCACAATCATCTCTCCCTGCTCCCATCCGCCAGGGCAGCATCCCCTCCCTCCCCCTCTTCTCTCTCCTCCCTTGCCCAGGTCCACTTACCTGTTGGGCATCATCCCATTTCTCCTTGTTCTCTGCATCTACCATGTAGCTGACCACTTGAAAGAAACGCTATAGGGGGAGGGAGAGGATCTTAGGGGGTGCCAAGAGCCCTGTAGTTCCTGCCTGGCACCATCAACCAAGGCTGGCACCAAGGCATGTATAATGCCAGCTCATAGGACAACTTCTTCAGATAACCAAGCTTCTCTCCGAGCCCTGGTGCTGTCTTGGCCCCAACCCCAAACCCAGAATTCCTCAGTAGTGGGAGTCATGCTTTGCCAAAGGTGGAGATACATCCCTTCCTCCTCTGCCCGCCATATTCCCTAGGGTAGGCTGTTGTCTAGGAGGGTGCTCCTGGGGCCCAGTTGAAAGGACAGGAACTTTGGAGATAGATTCTAATCCTGCCTCTGTCTAGCTCACTCTCTCTCCTTCCCCAGGCCTAGGCTTCCCCATTTCTACATTGACCCCTCCCATCTCAGATGGTCAGTGCTGCCTAGCGCTAAGTGCCTGGCCCTGCCACCTGGACATCATCCGCCGAGGGTACGTAGGTAGCTCTCTTGAAGGTATCAGTGACATTCCTCAGGATGTCCACAGAGAAAAGCAGGTCCCCACTGTAGTAGGTGCGCCGGGCCAGAAGCTCCAACAGGCTTCGGACCACCTGAGACATGCCCTCGCCTGCCAGCATGCGCTGGCCCTTGGCCAGGTGTTCCCGCAGCTGTGGGGCAAGAGGGATTGGGGAAGCAAGGTTCAGGTACAGCCTCTTACCTTGGGCCACCCCAGACCCTATTCAACTCAGCCCCAGCCCTTAGAATGCCACCTGCCACTTAGGAGAGAGACAGAGTGCTCAATAAGCATCAATAGGGAAATCGGACAGGGTCAGACACCCAGAAAGACAAAGAGAGGTGGACACTTAGAGACAGGAGAGCACAGAGACACCTGGGAAGAGGCAGGTGGAGACAAGAACAGAC
The DNA here is from genome assembly GCF_016433145.1 of Gracilinanus agilis. Classification (NCBI taxonomy): domain Eukaryota; kingdom Metazoa; phylum Chordata; class Mammalia; order Didelphimorphia; family Didelphidae; genus Gracilinanus; species Gracilinanus agilis. The sequence goes on along the minus strand of NC_058132.1, from coordinate 75,720,733 downwards.
ATAGAGGTGTACACCTGCATGCAAGTACTGGATCCCAATAAGCCCTGCCCGCCTGCATACTCCTCTGAATCACAGCCTGGATGGGCTGCACTTACCGAAAGGTGCAAGTATCGGTATTCATGTGAGATGCACCGGGCAAAGCTGGGCAGTCCCCAGTAGGCAACCCCCTGGGCACTGAGCAGACAGCGGCGGCTGGCGGACCCTAGAAATGAGAAGAACATCCAGGTTGGAGGAAGACCAAAGAGATTAGTCAAACAAGGAGCACGGGCCAGTGGGGAAAGGGCATGGTGATAGGGGCTACCTACCTGTGGCATTGGGTGGGCACTTATTATAGATGATTTCGCCCGCTGCTGTCTTCTTCCAGGTCATCAGCATGACGTACTCATCCCTGCACATCTCGTGGAGGGCTAAGGAGGGAAACAGCATAGCCTGAGCCCAATGCCTGGCCGTCCCTTGCCCACAGCATCCTCTGCCTATCAAGCTCCCAGTTGACCTCAAGATCATAAAGCCTCCCTTAAGGGTGGGAGGAACTTCAGAGGACATCTGGTTCCTCTCCAACAAAAGATCATCCAGGCTCTGAGGACTGGCAGCGATGAGAAACTGCCCCCATCTTTCTGAGGTTGCCCATTCTCCCTCTGGACAGCTGATTGCTGGGAAGTTTTTCCTTCTATTGAATTGAAATCCTTCTCTGCACAGTACTCCCAGGTCTAGCTGACCTCCCTTGCCCACCGTGGCATTCCTCTGGCTGAATGACCCAGAGCTTCCCATCAGTGGGTCAATTCCCCCTCCCATCCAGCCCCTGTTCCATAGCATGCCAGGATTCCCGCCCGGGAGGGTACCTGGACACTTCTTCTCATTACAGGTCTTCACTTCCTCACCGCTGCCCTCACAGGGGTATCCCTGAACCCCTGTGCCCTGGCACATGCGGAACCGTCGCTGCCAGCCTGTGTCACATGTCTTGGAGCACAGGCTCCAGGGGTTCCACGGGCCCCACTTGCCATCAGCTGCTCGGAGGATGGTACCCATAAGGCATGGGGGGGAGGGAGAGGAGGACCAGCACTGTGCTCATTCATGGCTTCCCACTAATGATCACTTCCCTCAGTGCCTGTGACCACTCCTGCCACCACCTCCTGCCCTCTAACCTTTGGATCCCCTGCCCAAGACGACAAAGTCAGAGCGGGAGCTGGGGGTGGGGAGCCTGCCTGGAGATGAAAGGATTTAGGGCTGGAAATCATCTCTTTTATTTTGTGGGGAAGGAAACCAAGACCAAGAGAGATCAAACTTGCTTACGATCACACAAGTGGTAAGGGGCCACAGCTGAGATTTGAACTTATGTCCCCAGACGCCCAAGCCCAAGGCTCACTCTTTCTTCCTTCCTTCCTTCCTTCCTTCCTTCCTTCCTTCCTTCCTTCCTTTCTTTTAAAGAACTCTTACCTTCTGTCTTAGAATCAGTATAGAAGAGCAATAAGGGTTAGAGGCAATGGGGGTTAAGTGACTTGCCCAGGGTCACCCAGCTAGGAAATGTCAGAAATCAAATTTGAACCCAGAACCTTCTCTGGCTGGCTCTCAATCCACTGAGCCACCTGGCTGCCTCACCTAGAGCTCTTTCTACCACATTGCCTTCACTTCAACAGTGAGCATCGGTCATGGCCTCCCCCCTCCATACCACACTGCCCATCCCTTTCCCTGGGCATGTCCAGCCCTCACCTGGGCACTCCGGGTTGCTGCACTCTCGGGCATCAGCGTGGGCACCCCGGCACTCGCCCCAGCCATGGGCTGCCACACTACACCGGCGGCTGCGCTGCTGGGTCCCATTGGCACAGGACACGGAGCAGCGGCTCCAGGGGCCCCACTCCAGCCACTGGCCTTCCACTGCCCCAGGGAGACATAAACAAGAGAGGACGCCAGATAGTGAGCTAGGGAGAAGTCAGAGGGGAGTGAGGGCAGCAGCAAAGGGCACAGGGACCACCTAACTCACCTCCTCCATTGTACAGGTAGGGGAATGGAGGGATCCAAAGGCAATTAAATGGTAGAGCTAGGATTCCCACCGGCATCCTCCAGAGTACATCTGGGATATTCCCATTATACCAGCTAGCTGAGTTCATGCATGGGGGGCACCTACTTTCCTTGAATATGGTGTCCTAGACCCATAAGAGTGTACCCACCCTAGTCCCCCGGGAGCAAGCCAAAGAATGCCAGCTGAGAAAAAGAGAGAGAAAACCTAGTGGGCACTGCCCTGTCCTCAGGCTCGAGACCTCGGAGGATTCTGCCAGGCAGAGCTGGAGCTGCCAGAGGCTAAGAGAGGGTCCCAGAGCAGGGTTCTTCATAATCTACCAAGCCTCTTAACAGAGCAACCTCCCTGACCCAAAGCCAGTGCACTGAGTCATTGTCAGGCTCCAGACCTCTTTGCAGTAGGAATACTTCTTAGAAACCCACTTTGGGAAGTACCAGGAAGGGTAAAAAGCATGCCAGCAGCAGTCCTCTACTCTAGGCTGCTGCCCCTGGGACTTGGGGCTCTTTGTGAGATATCTGAGAGGGTGAAGTCTCCCCCTAAGCCCCTTCCCACTATCTCTCCCTGGCATCTTCAGACATTTGGAATTGGGTCTTCAAAGACAGGGCTCGGAGGTGGAAGGGACCCTGGACCATGGAAATCTTCTTGTCCAACTCCCTCATTTTACAAAATAGGAGCCTGAGGCCCAGAGAGGTCAAGCCCTTTGCTCCAGGTCTCACCACTAGGAAGGGGCAGAGCTGGGATTCAGAGCCAGGGCTTCTGACTCCAAATTGCATGGCCTCTCCATGGCCAAGACCAGGGTTCGGGGGCACTTTGGACTCTGAAGGCCAGGTGTTGCAGAGATGTCAGCCATCAGACCGCCACAGACCCATCACCATAAATCCAACTGCCCTCAGAGAACAGTGTTGGGCAGTCTTTCTCCTCGGTTCCCTGGGAGTCTCATGGTAAAGCAGGCACTGGAAAGACCCCCTACCCAAGCCTCAGGGGCTCCCCTTCTACCCCTAGCAGCCAGGACAGTCTCAGATCCAGGACAGGTCTCTCCATCTGCTGTTTCCCATTCAAATGGCCCTCCCCAGCCCCAGCAAACCCCAGTCCACCTCTTGGGCTCCTTCCTGCCCAATAAACTCGGTAAGCAACCCCAGCGCCCTGGCAAAGGGAAGGTAAGGGGTCAGCAGGATTGGGGGGGGGTGAGGGCGAGGAAGGGGGCAGAGGAACGGAGGAGGGGAGGAGAGGGGTGGGCGCTACTGACCCGGACAGGCAGCCAGGTTGCAGAGCTTAGTCTGCAGCTCGGGACCTTCGCAGGTCTTCCCACCGTGCTGGGGGGGCACACAGGTCCGCGTCCGGCTCCGGGACCCCCGCCCGCAGGTGCGGGAACACAGGCTCCAGGGCCCCCACTCCTCCCACAGGCCAGGAACTGTAAGGAAGCACGCCACCCAAGTCACCTCTCCCCCCTCCCCTGCCACTTCCAGGCTTAACACACCCCAGGAAAGGCCAGGACACCCCAACCCCAGCCAGGACCCCCAGGACTACCTCCTCCCACCGAGAGCAAGTCCCCTTTACGATGGCAGAGGGAGAAAAGACTTAACAAAAGCATCTGGCCCCGCTCCCCCCTACTATACAGGAGGAATGGGAGGTCCAGAGATGGGCCGAAGGCATGGGCTGACAGTCCCAACACACGAAGAACAGAGCCAAGCCTTCCTAACTCCAGAGCCAGGCTCTGTCCACTACACGCAAAGCCCAGGAAGTCCTTGTCCAGATTCTGACACTGGAGGAGGGGTGGTGACCAACGCCATCACCCACTGCCCGTTGGGCAGGGTTGACCAGGAACACCATCCCCCCTTCTCCAGTTATCTACAAGACAGCAGCCTCCACTATCAGCCAGGAGAAAACAGAAAGGGTGGATGCAACACTTAGCGAGAGGGACGGGCCTGAGGATCACAGATTTAGACCTGAGAGGTCATCTATGCTACTCTCTCCATTTTACAGATGAGGAAACTGAGGCCCAGAAGTTACTTGCCCAGAGTCACACAGGCATTAGATGGCAGAACTGGGATTTAAATTTAGGTCAAATGGGAAAGACTGCCTCGTTCATGCGTCATCACGCCCTGGGCCGTGGATCCCAGTGCTGAGGAGCCGAGATAGCAGGATGAGAAACCATCTCCCCTACCAGAGAGCTGGGGCCAATCGCTGCCATGTGCCGTGGGTCAGGGGATCCAAATTTGGAGAGTTGGCAAAGGAGCCAGGGAACTCCATACGTGGAGAACGTGGCAGAGATCCAGCCCTCCCAGTCCACCAGAGACACAGACGAGGACAAGGACACGCATACACACGGGGGCATGCCTAGAGGCCCCAAGGCCATGAGCAGGACCACCCTGTCCCCAGCCCTTTCCAGGGGCCCAGTTCTCCCTCCTAGCACACAGCTCGGCCTAGACTGCTGCTGTCCACAGCTGACTAGCTGGAAGGGACTTCTTTCCAGCCCTGGGGAATCTTCCCCCCAAGTCCTGAAGACAAGAAACAATGGCTCCCTGGCACAGAGAGACAGACTGACCTTCCAGGTGTCTAGTAACCCGCTCGCCTAAGCAGAGATGGAGGAGAGTTGGTATGAAGTGATTCTTCCCCAAGGGAAGGGGGAAAGTGACCCTAGAGCTGGGCTGTCAGGATATCCCTGCTGCCCTAGGCCCTCCCCTGACCATCAAAGCCTCCTTTGCCACGTCAGAGGATGGGAGGCAGAAACGAAAATAGAGGCCCAGGGAGGATAACTTGCCCAAGGTTGCCACATCACACAGGTGCTAAGTGATAGGAAGTAGGATTCAAACCCAGATCCACTGATTCCTAATCCAATACCCTTTCCATACTATCATGCTTGCTCTGGACCTGGGAACAGATGGGAGGCCCCCCATCCTCTTCTAGGACCTCCCTCTAATAAGGGTCTCCACTGAGGGACCCTGACCCTTTCCCAGAGACCATCCACTCCGGACTAGAGAGGCCCTGGCGGCTGGGTGGGGGGCAGTGCCCCTCCCTTGGTGACCCAGTGTTCATGTATTTAGGGGGCGGCCCCAAGGGCCGTACCTGGACAGGTGTCTGTGTTGTTGCAGGTCCGAGTCTCCCGCAGTGGCCCACTGCACAACGTCCCATACGGGGAGGAGACACAGGAGCGAGTCCGAACCTGAAGCCCCTGCCCACACGTCAGAGAGCACACGCTCCACTGAGACCACTCCTCAGCTGCTGGGTCTCCTAGGAGAGAGGGACACAGCGTGTCGGGGCATGGAGGGACAGAAGTAGGGTCACAAGGCTGCTCAGAGAGGTACCGGGGCTCTTCTGTGCTGAGGCCGTGGGGTCACTGCCCTGTTCTGTGCTGAGGCCGTGGGGTCACTGGGCTGTTCTAAGCAGAGACTGTGGGGTCACTGGACTGTTCTAAGCAGAGGCTGTGGGGTCACTGGACTGTTCTAAGCAGGGGCTATGAGGTCACTGGACTGTTCTAGGCAGAGACTGTGGGGTCATTGGACTGTTCTAAGCAGATACTGTGGGGTCACTGGGCTGTTCTAAGCAGAGGCTGTGGGGTCACTGGACTGTTCTAAGCAGGGGCTGTGGGGTCACTGGACTGTTCTAAGCAGAGGCTGTGGGGTCACTGGACTGTTCTAAGCAGGGGCTATGAGGTCATTGGACTGTTCTAAGCAGAGGCTGTGGGGTCACTGGACTGTTCTAAGCAGATACTGTGNCAGACTTTGGGGTCACTGGACTGTTCTAAGCAGAGGCTGTGGGGTCATTGGGCTGTTCTAAGCAGACTGTGGGGTCACTGGACTGTTCTAAGCAGAGGCTGTGGGGTCATTGGGCTGTTCTAAGCAGACTGTGGGGTCACTAGACTGTTCTAAGCAGATACTGTTGGGTCACTGGACTGTTCTAGGCAGAGGCTGTGGGGTCACAGGACTGTTCTAAGCAGATACTGTGGGGTCACTGGGCTGTTCTAAGCAGATACTGTGGGGTCACTGGGCTGTTCTAAGCAGATACTGTGGGGTCACTGGGCTGTTCTANGGGTCACTGGACTGTTCTAGGCAGAGGCTGTGGGGTCACAGGACTGTTCTAGGCAGAGGCTGTGGGGTCACTGGACTGTTCTAGGCAGAGGCTGTGGGGTCACTGGACTGTTCTAGGCAGAGGCTGTGGGGTCACAGGACTGTTCTAGGCAGAGGCTGTGGGGTCACTGGGCTGTTCTAGGCAGAGGCTGTGGGGTCACTGGGCTGTTCTGTATTGAAACCAAGAAGCACCTCCACCATGGACAGCACTCTCCTGGAAGATGGTCTAGGCTTGGCTCCAGGGACTCTAAGCTGATTTCTCTGATCTCTTTTGCAATGTCTGGTGATGGCTTGGCTCTAGGCACGGGGCTCTGCCCGGTTCCTTCCTGTGGTCAGTCCCTCCTTCCCACCAGCGGCACAGCTGCCCTCCCCAGAGCCTCCACAGGCTCTGAATCCCTCCTTGCTGGTCTACAGCTCTATCAGATCTGATCAGCATGGAGGAAGGGCCCCTCCCAGGTGAAAGTCCCCATTCCCAGACTGTCCCCAAACTCCTCTAGCTCCAACCCCCTGCTCTCCCCAAAGGGCTGGGGAGGAGGAAAGCCCTAGCACAGGCTGCAGACACATAGAAACAAGCACAACCCCCCAACATGCTAAGCACACGCCCTGATGCACCAGAAGCACATGGGCTGACACGTCATAGGCCCGCAGACTCAGACAGACTCGGTTACCTGTCTGCGCCATGTACACTCCGGGCTCGTCTGCTGACCTGGGCCACTGGGTTCTCACCTTCGGCTCTTCTTCCGGCTCCTCACCTGCAACATGGAGATGCCCTCAGCTGGGGCAGGGGATGGGGGCCGGGGGAGAAGAGGGAACCCGCCTCTCCTCTCTCCCCCATCCTCTCAAATCTGGGACGGTCCACAGGGCCTCCGGAGAGCATGCGAAAGCCATGAGGAAGAGCGGCCGGAGAGGGAGGGAGGGCAGAGCTATCAAGGCCCTCTGGACTTGTGGCTGTCAGAGCTGGGAGGGCCTTAGGGCAGGGAATGGCAGAGCCGCCAGGGCTCTTGGAATACGGTGTCAGAGAGGAAAGGAGCCCCAGAGATCATGGGATTCACCTTGCTTTTACGCACGAGGGAACTGAAATGCAGAGAGGGCAGAGCTTCCCTCTTGTGCCCCGGGGCCCACAATGGGAGACAGTGAACAGCAAAGCTAGACCTAGAATCCAGGATTCCTGACTCCTAGTCCCCGAAGAGTCTCCTCCTTGCATGGCCTGTCTCTAGTGCATGGCACCCTATCCCAGGAACACTTTCGCTGCCCACCTTTCTCCGTGCTGAGCCCTTGGCGGGGCTGTCAATGCTTCCATGGATCCGGCCCTGCTCATGCCCGTGATGGTCCAGCCTGTCCCCCTGACGGTGACATCAATTCCCTGGCAGTCCCCTCTACTCGGGCCCCTCCACCTTTCTCAGATGCTTCACAGTTGGTAGGAAAAGCACGTTTTCTGGGCATTCTTACTGGGGCAGAGAATGCCTGTATGTGGTGCCCAGGCTGTGGGCCAGCTAAGTGGATGGTCATGTTTGCTAAGGTCACCCCAAGGGGTAGGAGAGCTCTGGCTCCTAAACCCTAAGAAGCCAGAGAGCCTGAGCCCCAGACCAAGTGAGAGAAAGGGAGAAGGTAGTCTACCCTCTTATGCTAGGGCATGATGCCTTTCCCAGGCCTGACTAAGTTCTTAAGACCAATGTCCATCCTGGAACCAAAGTTCGAGGCAGTTGGGAGATGTTCAGACATGATCTCATCCTGGCTCCTCTTCCTCACTGGTATGAGGAGATGGGAAGCCTCAAGATTTCCCCCCAAAAGAGAAACTGAGGCACAAATCTGGGAACAGTAAGAACCAGATTGTCTAGGAAGATGCTGGGTGGTACAGACCTATGTGTATATGTATATAGAGAGGGGGCATCCTCCTAACATCCCCAACCACAACTTCACAAACTTATAGATGAAAACTGGAGGACTGGGAATGAGAATTATGGTGCTCCTACCTACTATGTTACCTTTGGGCAAGTCACAACCTCTCCAAGCCAGTTTCCTCATCTGAAAAATGGGGGGGGGGGGATTGGACTAGGTACTAAGGGATTTCCCAGCTCTATAATCCTATGATCCCACATCTGACACTGGCTGTGCAGTCCTGGGCAAGACTCTTGCCCCCAGGGCAGCTAGGTGGCATAATGGATAGAGCACCATGCATGCAGGCAGGAGGACTTAACCTCAAACCCTTCCTAGCTGTGTGACCTTGGGCAAGTCACTTTATCCTGCTTGCCTAGTCCTTGCCCTTCTGTCCTAGAGACATGACTAGGACAGAAAGTAAGGGTTTAAAAAAAAAAAGACTTGTCGCCTTTGAGCCTCACAGGCTTGGGATAAGGAAAAGTTTTAGTATGCTAAAGAATACTTGGGAAATGGGGGCTATTAAGAGGGTTGGTTTTAGAATCAGAGGACCAGGATTTGAATTTTGCCTTTCCCATTTACTCTCTGAGTGATCTTGGGTAAGTCCCTTAGTCCCACTAAGCCTCAGTTTCCTCATCTGTAAAATGCAGTGGATGGGCGGGTGCCCTCTGAAATCCCTTCCAGCCCTAAATATATGCCCTTAACAAGCAGGGTCAGTGCTCTGCTATATCTGAGGGCAGTAGAAGTCAATTATTACATTTTCACTGTGAGCATTTATACCTTGAAAACTGATTGTCTAGACTTAATTAAGAAAGTGATGGAGAAAATGTTAATAATGCAGATTAAATGTAAAAAGTTTTGAGTGTTGAACACATATTTGTTTTCCCAGAAACTGCTATTAAGTTTTATTCGAATACCACTGGCAGGAGGGCTAAGAATACCCCTTCTAACACACAGACATACACACAACTGACACAGACACATACACACACATACACACACACACACACATACACACACATACACAGTGGTCCTCATCTTTGTACATGTACCACCCCTTGTGCCCAGCATGTATCTATTTTTCAAAGCAGGTCCCACTTCTTACAAGAAGTCTTCCCTGATTTCTCCCACATCACCCATACCAATTTTTCTGAGTCTTTGGAGTTGCTCAGAATCAAAGCCTTAAAACAATTAGCATGGCATCTCAGAATCCTGGTATCCTAGGATCCAAAAGGGTCTTTAGAGGACCTATATATAGTCCAAGTCACCCATGAATTGGTTATCTGGGTAACTCAGGAGAGAGTATCAAGCCTAGAGTCAGGAATATTCATCTTCTTGAGTTTAAATTTGACCTCAGGCACTTACTAGCTGGGTGACCCTGGACAGGTCACTTAACCCTGACTGCCTCAATTTCCTCATCTGTCAAATGAGCTGGAAAAGGAAATGGCAAACCACTCTAGTATCTTTTGCAAGAAAACCTCAAATGGGTCATGAAGAGTCAGACATGAAGAGAAAAAAGACGGAACATACACCCCTATGTGAATTAAGTACCAATTATATACCTGGCACTGTGCTATTTAAAACCAAAAACATTCTTTGTCCTCAAGGGACTTGCAGACTCCCAGAGTTGGGAGAAGCCACGTGTACAAAGGTAAATCTATATAAAAGAGAGAAGCCTGAATCTGTGATTTGATTGGTCTAGGAAACACCCAGGTAAGGAAACTCCTTCACTAATGCAGGTATCCACACTTTCCTTAATGCTTTTTCTAGTCCCCAAAACAGCAGCTTCTCACACTTTTGGGTCTCAGGACCCCTTTATACTCTTAAAAATGGATCGCCAGAGTATTTGATTTCGAGGGTTATAGCTACCAAAATTCATTGCATTCAAAATGAAAACCATTAAATATTTAAAATATGTATTAGGAATAATAATAATTAGCCCATTACATGTTAACATAAATAACATATTTTATGAAATATAACTTTTCAAAAATAAAACACGAGTGAGGAGAGTGGTATTGTTTAACTAATTTTTATCAATCTCTTTAATGTCTAGCTTTAGAGAAGTCAGCTGCACTGTCTAATTCTCTTCTGCATCTGTAGTGATATGTTGCTTTGGTTTTAGAATATATGAAGAAATCCACTGGCCTCAGACACTTCCTAGCAGTGTGATCCTGGCCAAGTCACTCAACCCCTTGAAGGAAGGAAGGAAGGAAGGAAGGAAGGAAGGAAGGAAGGAAGGAAGGAAGGAAGGAAGGAAGAAAGGAAGGAAGGAAGGAAGGAAGGAAGGAAGGAAGAAAGGAAGGAAGGAAGGAAGGATGGAAATTAGAAAGGAAGGAAGGAAGGAAATTGTTGGGAAGGAGTATTTTAATACATATTCTATTCTATTCTATTCTATCATATCATATTATACCATGTCATATTATATTATACCATGTCATATTATATTATATCACATAATATTATATCATATCATGTGTCATGTCATATTATGCTATTATATTGTCATGTCACATTGTATTAATAAAATAAATAATAAATTTTATGTTATAATTTTTTTAGTCCTTAACTTCAGGCTTAGAATTAATACTAAGTATCAGTTTTAAGGCAGAAGAGTGGTG
>NC_058132.1:75681148-75705621 GCF_016433145.1 Gracilinanus agilis | reverse complement strand
AAGGAAGGAAGGAAGGAAGGAAGGAAGGAAGGAAGGAAGGAAGGAAGGAAGGAAGGAAGGAAGGAAGGAAGGAAGGAAGGAAGGAAGGAAAGGAGAAAGAGAGGGGGGAGAGAGGGATAGAGGGAGGGAGAAAAGAAACAAAGAAACAAAGAAAAAGACTTTGCCACATTATAAACCACTTCCCCATTGTATCTGATTCTCACCAAGCTCCCCATGCTCCAGATACCTTGGCTGGCCACCTAAAGCTCAAAGAGCCTGATCTCTCAAATACTCACCCTCCTCATTTCCCATCATCTCCACCCCGCGAGGACCACATTCAGGGGTGGTCATATCCTCCATCTTGCCACCCCCCATAATTATTGACATCCACAAACATGGACTCTGAAATGTCTCTCTCTGACCACAATCTGTTGTCTTTCTACTCCTCTCTCTGCCTTGCAGCCCCTATGCCTGCTCTTCATCCTCTCCTCCACCACTAATCCTTCAACCCCTCAGTTCTTTCCCAGGCCATCCCTCTTGCACTATCCTTCTCCCGCCATGTTGGCCCCTGGGTGAGCCAGTTCCGCCCTGCACTGTCCCCTTCTTCTGAGCCCTGAGCCCCTTTATCCCATCAAAGATCATCCCTCCCTCCCTCCATCCACCACCTTTGTTCTTGTTTACAAGCTGCTGAATGAAGATGGAGAAAATCACAAAAAAACGAGCTGATGGAGTCCACTACAAATTTATGTTACATAACCGCAACTGAGCCCTCAGGCAATCCTTCTACACCTCCCTAATTAACTCGCTAGCCCACTCTCCACAGCGGCTCTTCCAAGCCTTTTCATCCCTCCTCAAGCCTCCCATGGCTCCCCGCCCCCCATCCTCGGAACTGAGAACCCTGCCTCATATTTTACAGAAAAAATTGAGGCCATTCGCAGAGAGCTCTCTCTCCTCTCCCCGCCCTTCTCCTACCACTCGGATGCCTTCTGTCATTATCTCCTCCTTCATCTGCGTCTCCCATGAAGAAGTGGCCCTTCTCCTTACCCAAGCAACTCCCTCTATGGGTGATCCCATCCCAGCTCATCTTCTCTAGCAGAGTGCCCCCGCTATTCTGCCCAGTCTCTCACCACCCTTCAATTGCCCCATGTTTACTGGCTCCATACACCCACATCTCTCTCATCCTTAAAAGCCCTACTGGGGGACAGTGAGGCAGCTCAGTGGATGGAGAGCCAAGTCTAGGTGGGAGGTCTTGAGTTCAAATCTGACCTCAGACATTTCCTAGCTGTGTGACCCTGGGCAAGTCACTCAACCCCCACTGCCTGGCCCTTACTGCTCTTCTGCTTTGGAACTGATACTTGCATAGATTCTAAGATGGAAGGTAAGGGTTTAAAAAAAGCTCTCACTTGATCTGCCCATCCCTGTTAGCTCTGGCATTATATCCATACCACCTTGGTAGCTAAACTCCTCCAGAAGGTCGTCTACAATAGGAGCCTCCACTTTCTTTTCTCATTTTCTTAACCTTCTGTGGTCTAGCTTCTGCCCTCACCCACCATCCACTGAAACTGCTCTCTGCAAAGTTACCAATTCTCTCTTTTCTTTCCCTTTAAAAACCTTTGCCTCCTCCACTGTAGAATCAATACTAGGTATTGATTCCAAGGCAGAACCGTCGTAAGGGCTGGGCAACTGGGATTAAGCAACTTGCCTAGAGTCACACAGCTGGGAAGTATCCGAAGCCAAATTTGAACCCAGGACCTCTGCCTGGCACTCTATTGCTGTGCTTACACATCTAAAAAAATTCTTACCTTCTGTCTTAGAATCAATACTATGCATTAGTTCTAAGGCAGAAGAGCGGTAAGGGCTAGGCAATTAGGAATGACTTGTCCAGGGTCCCACAGCTAGGAAGAGTCTGGGGCTAGATTTGAACCCAGGACCTCCCATCTCTAGGCCTGTCTTTCTATCCACTGAGAGCCACCTAGCTGCCCCTCAATCATCTTTATACAGATGCTTCTCAATCTAGTATCTAATCTTTTTTTTTTAAATCCTTAACTTCTGTGTATTGACTTATAGGTGGAAGAGTGGTAAAGGTAGGCAATGGGGGTCAAGTGACTTGCCAGGGTCATACAGCTGGGAAGTGTCTGAGGCCGGATTTGAACCTAGGACCTCCTGTCTCTAGGCCTGGCTCTCAATCCACTGAGCTACCCAGCTGCCCCTAGTATCTAATCTTAATCTTTCTTCCAACCTCTAGTCTCACATCCCCAACTGCCTACCAGACATCTGAAAACGGACATCCTCGCCGTGCCCAAAACTGAGCTCTTTATCTTTCCCAAAGCCCTCCCCTCTTCCTAACTTCCCTATTACTGGAGAGGGTACGACCTGGTCACCTAGGCTCGACTGAGGTAGCATCCTTGTTCTTGTCCTTTTCACCCCCTGCCCCATACCCAATAAAATGTCAAATCCTGCCATTCCTACCTCGGTAACATCCCTCACCTTCGCCTTTCTCTCCTCTAACCCTGCCACCATCCATCCCAGTGCAGGCTCTCATCCCCTCACTCCTGGACTGTTGCTGTAGCCTGTTGGTGGTCAACCTGCCTCAGGTCTCCCCCCCCCCCATTCCATTCGGCTGTCAAAATGACCTTAGAGACCAGCACTGACCACATCTTTCCCGTATTCAATAAACTCCAGTGGCTTCCTCTCACCTCCAGGGTCAAATACAAAATCCTCTATTTGACTTTTCAAATTGTCCAAAAATGGGAGCAGCTGAGTGGCTCTGTGAGTATAGAGCCAAGCTTAAAGACAGGAGGTCCTGGCTTCATATCTGACCTCAGACACTTCCTAGCTATGTGACCTTGGACAAGTCACTTAACCCCCATTGCCTAGCCCTTCCCACTTTTCTGTCTTAGATCTGATCCTATTAAAGGAAGGGTTTAAAACAACTACAAAATAAAAGGATGCCTTTCCCAACCTCCCTTAATGCTAGTGCCTTCCTTCTGAGATTATTTCCAATCTGTCCTGTATATTTATTTACAGAGCCATTTGCATGTTGGCTCCCCCATTAGGCTGTGAGCTCTTTGAGGGCAGACACCATCATTTGCCTCTCTCTGCATCGTCAGCACTCAGCACAATGAATGACACATAGTTAGCATTTAATAAAGACTAGTTGACTGATTGACAGCAGCTTTGTGAGGGAGCCAGGGCAGGGCTCATTATCCCCATTTTACAGATGAAACTAAGAAGAAGGTCCAGTTCTTTTGGTTTCTGGAGTTTCAGAGCCCAGGGATATCATACTAAGTTCCTCATACATCATACTGCTTCTCTAAAGCCGTGAGCGGGTATTCTCTGGGCACAATTATGCACCCAGCTGAGAATCCACCTAACGGTGCCATCATCCATATTATGGGATGCTTAATGCAGTCAAGATATACTACGTCTATGGCATTTTCCTGATGGGCCGACCTATTATCCCCATCCCCCCCAAATAAATCAAGGTGTCTGGACACAATTTGCTCTAGTGAATAAACATTAGTCCTTAAGGATCACCATGTTCTTTTCTAAATGTCCGTAACCCCCTGCTGGATAACCAGACCTCATCTTTTTGCCAAGGTTCAAGTTTGTTTGGCGACAGTTTCTGGAATGCCACCGTTTCTCTCTGATTTGAGAATGAGAACAACATTTACCCAACTCCAGGCTTCTGCCCACCCTCCTTTCCCCTTCTCTCCTGTTTCCCTGAGATTATAGATAGTAGGTATGAGATCACATCAGCGAATTCCTTCAGCACCCTGGGACATAATTTGTCTGGGTCTGGAGGCGCGAACTCATTTAGAAGAGCTAAATGCTCCCTTCTATCTCCTCACCTATCTCGGGCTGCAATTCCCTCTGAATGATGTTTTTTCTACCCTTTTCCGTCTGAAGGCTGTTCTCCTCGTTGGGAGAAGAGAAACAAAATGTGAGTTGAATGGTTCTGTTTTCTCTTCAGAGTTGGCTCATGTTATTCTGCCCACCCCAGATCAGTAGGCTGAGCTGCCCGGCGCCCTGTGTGTGATGGAGAAGGCCAGGGATCTCGGGCTGAGATCATTTAATCATTCATTCCACATATAGGCAATTCCTATGTGCAAGGTATCCTCGTAGAACACAGGGATGGAGAGTTATTGTGGATCTTGATAAATAACAAACACTTACTGGGTGGAGAGGGCAGCTAAGTTGTGCAGCGGATAGAGTGCCAGGCTTGGAAGTCAGGAAGATTCATCCTCCCGAGTTCAAATCCAGCCTCAGACACTTAATAGCTGTGTGACCCCGGGGGAGACGCTTAACCCTGTTTGCCTCAATTTCCTCATCTGTAAAATGAGCTGGAGAAGGAAATAGCAAACCAGTCTAATATCTTTGCCAAGAAAACCCCAAATGGGATCATGAAAAATCAGATGTGACTGAAAATGACTGAACCACAATAACTAAATGCCTACCATAGTCCAAGCCCTGATCTACTAGTTGAGGCTATAAAGGAAGACAAAAACAGTTCCTGGCCTCAAGAAGCTCATATTTTAGCTAAAAGGCATGCAGAGTTGTCAAAGAGCTTACATTCTAAACAGGTGGGTGGGGATGGAGACGTGATCATTCCGGAAGGGTAACAATTAGAGCTAGCCAGCCAGCTGGGGCTCTGCTGGGACGAGATCTGTGCAATCAGCCCATTATCTGCCCATTCCTGCCAACTGGTGAAGCAAAATAAAAGGAAGGGCCAGGGAGAGAGACCCTTGTCTGTTGTCAGTCAGGCTAATGCCATCTCCTTTCCCTTTGTTTTTGTTTTTTTTGTTTTTTTTTTTTTTAAACCCTTGTACTTCGGTGTATTGTCTCATAGATGGAAGATTGGTAAGGGTGGGCAATGGGGGTCAAGTGACTTGCCCAGGGTCACACAGCTGGGAAGTGGCTGAGGCCGGATTTGAACCTAGGATCTCCTGTCTCTAGGCCTGGCTCTCACTCCACTGAGCTACCCAGCTGCCCCTCTCCTTTCCCTTTGAAGGCTGAAATCAACTGTATAAACATATTTGGGAGGAGATGAGAAAGACAAAGTTTGATCTCACAACCTCTCCCTCCCGCCCCCCCCAAAATCAGCTTAAATCCCTGCATATCCTGGGGACAACTCTCTACCCCGGTAACAGTCTAGTGTCAATTCTAGGGATGCCATTCGTCTGATGGACAGCCCCAGGATCCCTAGAGATGATTCCTTGCAATCCTCGGGAAAAATCAGGAGGCTCCACATCCTCCCTTGAGGGAGGGAGAACAACCTATCAGGGATGTTTTATATCTTTAAGGGATGCCTCTGATTCCCTGAACCCTTGATGGGATGCTTGAGCCCTGATACCCCTTAAGGATGGCCCAGAGGGGGCAGCTGGGTGGCTCAGTGGTTAGAGAGCCAGGCTTAGAGACAGGAGGTCCTAGGTTCAAATCTGGCCTCAGACACTTTCCAGCTGTGTGACTCTGGGCAAGTCACTTAACCCCCATTGCCCTTATTACTCTTCTTCCTTGGAACCAATACACAGTATTGATTCTAAGACAGAAGAGAAGGATTTTTTTTTAAAAAAAAAAAAGGATGGCCCAGAGCCCACTTGCCCATCTAAAGGATGGCCACGAGAAGACCCTTACAGGGGATTCTGAAGTTATATAGCTCAGGAACCTCTGGGCTCTCCTTGGGCTCACTGCTACCCCCTCTATTCCTTCAGTAGATGAGCTGGACCCCCAAGGGGCTCCCGCTGCCCAGGCATCCCCTTCTTGGAATACCAGTTTTCCTGGTCATTCAGCCTATCAGTCCTTTGGGTATAGAACAATGATGACTCAGTCTCCCTGGGCTTATCCAACCTAGCTGGACCCTTTTCCCTAGATCTGTGCCCTAGCCCCAGGCTAAATTTGTGAGCCATATGCCACCAAAGCACCTCTCATGTTAGTCCTTAAACCTAAACCCCAAACTGCTCCTTCCCTTTCCAGATCTTTTCTTCCTCCTCCTCCTCCTCCTCCTTCTCCTTTTCCTCCTCCCATCCTAACAGAGTGCCTGCGTAGGAAGGACTTTATTTACAAGGGAAGAATAAAGTTATAATTTACAGCTATAACAAGGGACAAGCCTACTCACAGTGTGATGGAATAATCTGCCCAGTGCAAGAGCAGGAGAGCTCCCCCACTCGAAACCTGCCTAGCTACCCATTTCCCTGGCCCTCCTGCAAGGTCCTGCCACGTGGCAAGCTCAGGGTGAGTCAACAGTGGCGTGAAGTAGCAGCCAAAGAAGTAACTGTGACCTTGGGCTGTTAGCAGAGGCATAACGTCTACATCAAGGAAAGTGAGAATCCCATTATCAAGTCAAGTCAAGTCAGCAAGTATTTATTAAATACCTACTGGGTGCTGGGCACCGTGCTAAGCATTAGGGGTTCTAAGAAAAACACCAGATAAATAAAAACACAAAATCCCAGGCCCTGCTCTCAAGGAGCTCACAGTCTAATGGGGGAGGTAACAAGCAAAGAGCTCAAACGGCTCTGTGGCAATATGACATAAACAGGATAAACTGGAGGCGATCATAGAGGAAAGCCCCCAAGATTAAGGAGGGCTAGGAATGGCTTCTTTTTTTCTCCTTATTTTGTTTAAACCCTTACCTTCCATCTTAGAATCCAATAGATTCTAGGAGGGCAAATGCCATTTTCATTCAAGGCCCATAAAGGGTTTTGACTCAAACTTGGGGAAGGACCAGGTTGAATCAGGCAGCTGATGGCCCCGAATTGGTTCTAAGGCAGAAGAGAGGTAAGAGCTAGGCGAATGGAGTTAAATGATTTATCCAGGGTCACCCTGCTAGGAAATGTCTGAAATCACATTTGAACCCAGGTCCTCCTGTCTCTAGGTATGGTGTTCTATCCACTGAGCCACTCAGCTGCCTCCCAAGTGTGCTCCTGAAAAGGGCAAATAAATCCCTTTCTTATTCAAAGTCCATAAAGGGTTTTGACTCAAATTTAGGGAAGGATCAGGATGAGCCAGGCAGCTGGTGGCACAGTAAATAGAGCACTGAGTCTAGAATCAGGAAGACCTGAGTTCAAATCCAGTCTCAGTCACTTACTAGCTGTGTAACCCTAGGCAAGTCACTTAGCTTCTGCCTGCCTTAGTTTCCCTATCAGTTAAAATGGGTACAGTAGTAGCATATACGTCCTAGAGTTGTTGTAAGGATCAACTGAGATAGCTATAAAATGTTTAGCATAAGGCCTAGCATGTAATAATAACTGCTCCCTTGCTAGCTACCTTCCTTCTTCCTTTCTTTCTTTTCTTCCCAACCTGCCTTCCTTCCAGACTAAACGTACAGGATCAAGCCAGATAAAAAGTTTTGAAGTTGCTAGACTGGCTTAGACTAGAATCAAAGCGCCACCCAGCCTGGGACTTTTATTTATACTTCTAATGACCTCACCTTGGTGCAATATTTCTGAATTGTTATTGCCCTCAAAAACAAACCCTAGAAAATCTGCTCTAGTCATCTCACATGACTAAGGATGGGGGATAGAGAAGACAGGGAGAACAGAGGCCAGACCCAGGTATCCAGGGAAGATGGCAGAGGCCAGAGAAGAGAGAAGTTAATTAGGGATCATGGATGGCAGAGCTCCAAGCCCAGGGAGAAAGCAGGCTCAGGGGGCCCCCGGCAGGCTCAGAAAGTAGGGAGAATTGAAAGCTCTGAAGCCAAAGGTCTCTTGGATTGGTGCCAAGGAGGAGCTAAAAGAGGGGGAAGTTGACCCAGTTTAATGAGGCTTAAAGTCCTACCCTGGATCCTTCGAATCCTTTCTGTGGAAGGCTTTCCTCTTTGGTGATGCTGTGCTAGGCTGATGGCCCATTTCTATCTGTGTTCTTTGCCCCCCTCCTCCCCAGCCCAGACTCCTGAGGTCCCCAAATCCCCTATGGCTCTCCTGGCCTGAGTGAAAAATGAAATCCTGTCTTCCTTTAATCCCAATGGGACAGGATCAGAGAGGGGTAAATGAGAGAATGTCTCTCCACATTTGCAAACGTGACTGCCATAAGCTGGTGCCTTATCTTGCTCTGAATTTCCCAGAAAAAGCCATCTTTTTTATTAACCCAGCTGCCTTTCCTTGGGGGATGAAAGGTTTGTGTTCTTGGTGCTTGAACCAAGGACTCCAGATGCAGTGTGGGATGGGAAGGGCTGCCAGGGCCAACACTGGCCAAGAGGCTCTCCCAGGGAATCACAGAATAATATCAGGGCAGGAAAGGATGTGGGAGAACATCTGCTCCTTCTCCCCTCGTTTTACAGTTCTGTTTTTG
Organism: Gracilinanus agilis; assembly: GCF_016433145.1. Classification (NCBI taxonomy): domain Eukaryota; kingdom Metazoa; phylum Chordata; class Mammalia; order Didelphimorphia; family Didelphidae; genus Gracilinanus; species Gracilinanus agilis. The sequence goes on along the minus strand of NC_058132.1, from coordinate 75,697,356 downwards.
TTTTTATTTCTAATTCTTATGATCTTTATTAATGAACAAATGAGCAAAGTCATTTGGACAAGTGCCCACCACAGGCCAAGCACTGGGATACACGCCTCCTGCCTTCAGGGAGCTTAGAGTTTGCATCCGATATCATTTATTTTCCTTAAAGTATATTCTTTCTGGGGCACTAGGTGGTTCAGTGGGTAGAGAACCAGACCTAGAGATGGGAAGTCCTGGGTTCAAATTTGAACTCAGTCATTTCCTAACTGTGTGACTCTGGACAAGTCTTTGCCTAGCCTTTATTGCTCTTCTGCCTCGGAGCCAATGTTTAGTATTAATTCTATGATGGAAAGAAAGGGTTTTTTAAGTACATTCTTTCTGAAGGTGCATGGTTATTTCCTCCTTGTATACGGACCACAGGTGTGGGGTATAAGGAGAGGGAAAAGTGAATGAGGGGACCAATGGAAGAGGACTCTGGAATCCTCTTACAGTGGTGGCAGCATCAGAAAGAAGGCAAGGTAGTCAAGGACTGGCTCCCAGGAGGTCTCTGAGCTTCCTTCAGGGGCTGAGAGGGGTCAGGGGAAAGGAGTATCAAGAAGAGATCAGAGAAAATTTAGAAAGCAGGGAAGGTGGGGCAGCTAGGTGGCTCAGTGGATTGAGAGCCAGGCCTGGAGTCTCAGACACTTCCTAGTTGTGTGACCCTGGGCAAGTCATTTAACCTCTGTTGCCTAGCCCTTCCTGTTCTTCTGTCTTGGAACCAATACACAGTATTGATTCTAAGATGTCAGGTAAAGGTTTAAAAAAAGAAGAAGAAGAAAGTAGGGAAGGATCAAATCACTAACAATTAAGGAAATGCAAATTAAATCAATTTAATTTCTACCTTCTACCCCTCTGATTGGCAATGACAAAAAAAAGTAAAATAAGCAAATAAATAAATACATGGAATTTTGAAGATAAATAAATAAAATAAAAATTAGTAGAGGAGTTGTGGGAAACCAGGCCCACTGATGCATTGTTGGTGGAGTTGTTAAACTAGTTCAAACATTTTGGAAAGCAAGTAATTAACAATAATAGTATTTCATTTTTATTTTTATTTATTTAATTATAAAATGCTCTAAGGTTTGTAAAACACTTTATAAATATTATTTCATTGTGTCCAATTTGAAACTATCTCCCCCCAAAACTAAACTAAGAGCAATAAATTGTGTGTACCCTTTAATGGAGAGCGACTACTTACTGCTTGGGCTATAAACCAAAAAGACTGAGGAAAAAAAGAAAGACCATGTATAAAAAGGCCATGCCATTATTTATAGCAGCTCTTTTGGAAGTAGTAAAAAACTGAAAACTAAGAGGATGCTGATGGTAAATGGATAGAATAGAATACTACTGAGTATACCAATATAAATGATGAAATACATAGTTTCAGAGAAAACTGGGAAGACCTGTAGGAACTGATGTAGACTGAAGTGAGCAGAATCAAGAGAACAATTTCTACAATAACAATATTGCAAGGAAAAATAGGGGCAGCTAGGTAGCACTGTGGATAGAGCTTCTAGGCTGGAGTTGGGAAGACCTGGGCTCAAATCTGACCTCAGACACTTCCTACTGTGTGACCCTGAGCAAGTCACATAAACCCCATTTGCCTAGCCCTTAGTGCTTTTCTTAGAGCTGTTACTATTACAGAAAGGAAGGTTGGTTGTTTTTTTTTAAAAATACCTTTGAAAAACATGAGAACCCTAATCAATGACAAATGACAAATCATGATTTTAGAGGGCCAAGGCTGAATCATGTCACCTACTTCCTGTTTTTTGAGGCAATGGACCCAAAATCAAAAGTCATAGACATTTTTGGTCATGATCAGTATTAGAATTTGCTTTGCTTTATACATGGCTATTGTCATAGTTTTTCTTTTTTTGCTATATGACCCTGGACAAGTCACTTAACCCCAACTGCCTAGCCTTACCAATATTCTGCCTTGGAACCAATACTTAGTATTGCTTCTAAGACAGAAGGTAAAGGTTAAAAAATTTTTTTTAAATTTTTAATAGTTTTATTTTTTCTTTGTTTTTTTAATTATTATTGTTTAAGGAAAAAAGAAAATGAAAAGAAAAAATGAATGCTTGTTCACTGGAAATAATTAATTTTTAAAAAATTTAACAAAGTAAGGAAAAGTGAAAGCCCAAGGGTCAAAGACAAGGGTCTGTGGATCAACCCCAGAGAAGCATCGGAATCCCCGGGGGACCTTCTCCAGATAAGCAAAGCCTCAAACCCACATCAGGGTCACAGACTCCTCAATGTTGACTTTTCCAAAGCTTTTCCCATCTTATTATCCTTATATTTTCTCCCCTTTCAAGATCCCTGTTGGGAAAGTCAGACAAAAATTATTATCCCCATTTTACAGAGGGGTTCAGAGAAGGGACAGTTGTCTACCCAAGGTCAAAGAGCCGGTGGCAGAGCTGGCTAAGACTTTGGCTTCGAGTCCCACTTTGGGGCATCTGCAGCCCAGGGCTATGAGGGAAAGAACACTTGTGGTGGAATGCAGGAGGCCTGAGTTCGAGTCCCAGCACAAAAGACTGACTAGTTGTGTGAACTTCATCAAAAACCTTTCTGAATCACAGTCTTCATCTACAAAATGGGAATGATATCTCCATGACTTAACTCATGGGGTTGAGGTAAGGAAAGAAAATTGTGAATCTCAAAGGACTTCCTCAATGTAAGTTATTATTTTAGGGAAGTACTATTGGGTAATTGATGGAAGAGGCCATGGCCGCAGAGAGCCGGCTCTCCTCAATATCAGAGAGATTTCCTCTCCCAGTCTTGAGGAAGTTTTTGTCTATGTCGTTGTTTGGTTGTGTCAGTCGAGTCCAATTCTTTACAACTCCATTTGGGATTTTATTGGCAGAGATACTCAAAGGTCTGCCATTTCCTTCTCCAGCTTATTTTACAGATGAGGAAACTGAGGCAAACAGAGTTAAGTGACTTGCCCAGGATCACCTAGCTAGTAAGTATCTGAGGCCAGATTTGAACTCTGGAAGAGAAGTGTTTCTGAGTCCAGGCCAGCCTGTCTATATCTCTATCCATATATTCCAGATGGGGAGTTCCTAGAAGGTGAGAATGAGGTTCTTTTCCCTCTGGGAAGCTCCACAGACTAGGAAGACCTAAGTTCAAATACAGCCTTGAACACTTCCTAATTGTATGACCCAGGGCAAGTCACTTAACCTCTGTTTGACTCAGTTTTCTCAATTGTAAAATGGGAATTATAATAGTACCTTCCTCCCAGGATTATTGTGAGGGTCAAATGAAATAATATTTGAAAAGTGTTTAGCCTAGTGTCTGACACATAGTCAGTGCTATAGAAATGTTACTAATTATATTTATCAATAAATGAGATATTTATAAATTATTTAGTAGAGTCCCTGGCACATAGTTGGTGCTTAATAAATGACTGTTCCCTTTCCCACCTCCCCTACACACAGGAGACACTCAACAACAGAACTGTTAGTTTCCTTCCTTCTCTGAAATTCTTTTAGAATCTCAGAGAATTTTTTTTTTAATTAAACCCTTGGCTTCTGTCTTAGAATTAATACTGTGCATTGATTGGTTCCACGTCAGAGAAGTGGTAAGGGCTAGGCAACGGGGGTTAAGTGACTTGCCCAGGGTCTGTCTGATGCCAGACTTGAGAATCTCATAGAATCTTATAGGCATTCTTGTATAAGTCACAAAGAGAAGCACAAGCTTCCAACTCTGTTTCCCTGAAAGGCCAGAAATGACTCCCAGAAAATTCTGGAACGGGCAGATGAGCAAAGGTAAAAGTAACTACATTTAGGTTCAAAAAATCAATTGCACAAATTTAGAATGGGGAAGCTATCGTGTGATCCAAGTACTTATGAAGGTCTCCCATTGACTCTCCAGCTCAATGTGGGCCAATAGTGTGATGTAGATACTTAAAAAAAAAATGGTGATCTGATCTTGGACTCTATTAATAGAAAAGGAGCTAAAATCTCCACTGTCCTATCATGCCAGTCCTGACATTTACTGCCTATTGAAGGGTAAGCAAGTCGCTTAACCTAAGCTGCTATTCCCATTTATAAAATGAATATAAAAATATTTGCTCCCCTCTTCCTTCTCCAAGGATGGTTGTAGGAAAAGTGTTACTCCCTACCCCCTGTACCCTGTTTCTCCAGCCAAACTCAATGACTCAGGGTTCCCCAAATGTGGCCTACGCTCACCCACCTCCATGCCTTTGTTCTCACTGTTCCTAGAATGCTCGCCCTTCTCATTTCAGTCTGTCCAAATCTTTCTCAGATGCCACAATGTCCCCAGAGCCCCCTTCCCCATCCTCTCCCCTGGAAATGGTCCTGAAGGCATCTCCCCTCCTTCGCCGCAGGCTGGGTCCCGAGGCTCACCCCTGCCTGCCTCCAGGAAAAAAAAAAATCACAGTGGCAGTTGGCTAATACCAGTAAGAAACATGGGAGAACACAAATTATGAATGAGAAGGTGGAGGCAGCATTCCCCTGCCCCAGGCACCAGCGTGCCACCTTCTCATGTTTCTCGCAGCTGGCACCAGACGCTGATTCCCCAGTAACTAAAGGTCGGTAGGCTTGAACTATATGGTCTGCTCCCCTACCAAGAGATGGGTATCCCAGCTGGTTCTGCCAGCCTCCCGCTGGCTCCTTACCCGTGTCAGCTGGACCCTCCTCCCCACACCCAGCCACCCGCCCTGCGTGTCCTGGGGCCCAAGCGACCACCCCAGACAGGGCATCTGAGTCTGCACAGGAGGCTGCCTCCACCCCCTACTCCTTCCTGTTCCTTCCTCTCCCCACAACTCCCCCCACCCCACTTAACAGATTGCAGCAAGCAAGATGGTACAAATTTATAGCTCAACTCACCAAAAATAACAAGAGATCTATCAAAGGCAGTTTGCGTGAAATTAACAGGCGCCCAGACCCTCTTGTCAAATCGAGCTCAGCGTCGAGGCGGGCGGGCCCAGCGCCGATGCCGCTCTATCACCCGTCCCCCGGTTCTCCACCCCCCTCTCCTCCTGCCACGGCTGCGCTCCATATCCCATCTCTCTTCTCCCTGCCAGGCCTCCCCTCCCCTCCCTCTGGCCGCCTCTCCAAGGCCTCCTCGTCCTGGGCTGCCCCCCTCCAGCCTGGCACTTGGCAAGGGCAGTTGCGGGCAGGCGAGGACCCTCGCTCCTCACTTGGCTGGGCTGCAGCTGCTCAGACCAAGGGGCTCCTGGCCTTTTCCTCGGGCCTGTCCCCCCTCCTCCAGGCTGCAGGCTCTGGCAGAAGGGACAGTGGGGACAAACTACCTAGCTACCGCCATCCAGCTCCAGGGCAGCTGCAGTGCAAAGAGCACTAAATTCACAATTAGCCCTGTGAGTCCAGGCGAGAAGCCCCCTTTGCCCTCTAGCCTCAGTTTCCTTCTCTGTAAAAGGGAGGTATGTCTGTGGGGGTAGCAGGGAGCACTAAAGTCCCTGCCAGCTCCAGTTCCTATAATTCCTATGACCAAACTCACAGCTGCCCCTGACCTGGCATCTACTGGCCAGAGCATCAGGACATGGAGCCATTCCCAGGAAGCTGGCGCTGGGACAGAGTGGGTACCAGAGCTAGTCTTGTCCAGCACATGCATATACACTCACACAGTACCATACAGCCATCACAAATGAGGGTCTCCTATGGACCCCGGACTCTACTCCACCCCCAACCCAATCTTCTGGGGTCCAGGAAATCCTGCCCAGCTTCCCTCCCTCTTTCCTTCCTCCCTCCCTCCTTCCTTCTTTCTTTCCTTCCTTTCTTCCCTTCTTTGCTCCTTCTTTCCTTCCTTCCTTCCTTCCTTCCTCCCTTTTTTCCTTTCCTCCTTCCTTCCTTCTTTCTCTTTCTTTCTTTCTTTCTTTCCTCTTTCCTTCCTTCCCTTCCTCCATCCATCCTTCCTTTCCTCCTTCCTTCCTTTCTTTCTTTCTTTCTTTCTTTCTTTCTTTCTTTTTTCTTTCCTTCCTTCCCTTCCTCCATCCATCCTTCCTTCCCTTCTTCCTTCCTTCTTTCTTTCCTTCCTTCCTTCCCCCCCTCCCTCCCTCCTTCCTTCCTTCCTTCCTTCCATCTCTCTCAAGCCAGGTAGAACCCGGTCCCTCTTTCCAAGGCACTAGAGCCCTGGAAACAAAGAAGGAGTCAAAGGGAAGGAGAACACCAGCAGGCTGGAGGTAGAAGAAGGGATTGGGGTCCCTTCCCTCCCGCTTCCTCCCAGCTCCCAGGCCAAGTGTAGGAAAGCAGAGTTGGCTCTCCGCTCCCTGCCCGCCCGCCTTCTCTCTCCCATCCCCACGTATTCCTGATCGCAATCTGTCCGCTGCAAAATGCCAGCCCGTCTCCCTGCTGCCGATACAGCCATCCAGCTGGCCTGGCACAGAGGGGGTGGGGGAAGGAGTGTGGGAGAGGCCAAACACTTGGCACGGATGGCACTGCCATGTGGGCGCGGTCCTCTCCAGGCCCTGGCGGTGGCACTGGCCCCAGAGACACTCCCTGCCACGGAGAACAAACTGCGCCGAGCGCCCGCTATCCCTGCTAATTGGCACTCATCTGTCCGATGATGGTCCTGGGCAGCGGAGGAGGCAGCAGAAGGGAAAACTGCCTCCCCCTGTACCCACGGGCCTCGGCGTGCTGTAGTAAGCGGCGTGCCCTCCTGGAGCGCAAGGCTGCCTACGGGCCTGTCTCCTCATCAAGAGCGAAGCCAGATCTTCCCGGGCCCGTTACGGCCACCTGCACTTCTCCCCAGAGACTCGCCTTCACGGGCAACCTCTGAGAAATGCCACGTGGCCGAGGAATGATTTGGAGTAGGCTCAGGGTAGGGTGATGCCAATGGTGAAGAGGGTCACTCCGACCATGCCACGAGATACAGCCTCGTGATTTTAACTGTCAGAGGTGACTGGCAACCGAAAGACCCCATTAGCATCGGGTCTGCTACCCTGGCCCGGGGTCCCGCTCCTGAATCTGTATTCTCCGTGTATTTAGCCCTCAAAGCCACAGTTCCCATCATCCCCAGGCCTTCCAGAGTCCTCCATTCCCTCCACATTCCGCCCCTGCCCCCCATGTTTCCTGGCTCTCAAAGTCACCAGGGCGACGGACCAAGTCCTGCTTCCGGCTCCACGACAACCCGCCATCCCCTGGCACGGTGCCCTGGATGGCACAGCGCCTGGATGGTGCCCGCCTGTGTGGGCAGAGCCTCCCTCCCCGACCGCTGCGCAGACCGAGGGGAAAGCCAGACAGGAATACCTTTCTCATCAAGTGGAAGGGAAACTGAGGAGGGGGGTTCCTCCCCATCAATCTCCCCACCCAGCTCTGTGCCTCCTTCCCCAAAGCCACGTGCTACTAGCCATGTGCCCTGGAGGAACGCAGGGAGGATAATAAAACCACTGAATATACGGCCCCACTCTCCTTGGTTATGTTCAACAAAGAAACGAAATTCAATTTCCTCTAGAAGGCACTAAATCTGAGGTTCCAGCCCCCAGCCCTCCCCGGGTTTCCTGCTCACAGGAAGCATCTCTAACTTGCCTGGCATTGCCCCTGCCTCCCTGATCTGGGCCAGGCACAGCAATGCAGGCTGCCAAGACCTGGGACTGTTACCCAGCAGCTAGGGGGCCAGGGTGTCCCTGGGGCTCTGTCCCCACAAGGTGGAGGGTCGGGGGTGTAGTATAGAGACTGAGGAGACCCCAAACCTCCTCCATTCTGGATGGTAGCAGGGAGAGGTGAATCGGAAACTCAGAAGCTCCTTCCCAGCCCCTAGGTCAGGGCAGGTGGTAATCACAGCAATCCCTTTGCCTCTGAGATGCCAGATAGGACTTTTGTTTTTGTTTTAAACCTTCCCTTACCCAATACTAAATATTGGTTCCAAGGCAGAAGAGCAGTAAGGGCTGGACATTGGGGGTTAAGTGACTTGCCCAGGGTCACACAGCTGGGAAGTATCTGAGGTCACCTTTGAACCCAGGACTTCCCATCTCCACACCTGGCTCGGCTCTCTATTCCCTGAGCCACCCAGCTGCCCCCCAAGATAGGTTTTTAAATAATTTGCTATATAGGATCCTGAGCACTAGAGGGGTATTTTCTGCCAAGAGATAGAAGAAAGTGAGGTTCACAGGCTTTGGAAGAGGCCATCTGTCCAACCCCTATATTTGACAGAGGAGGAAACGAAAGCCCAGTGACAGGAAGGGAATTGCCTATGGTCTCATGAACAGAACTGGAGGCTAGAACCCAGGGGTCCTGACTCTCGGGCTCTCTTGGCCAGGGTGAGGGATGGAGAAGATAAAGGAAGGCAGCAACCAGCCCACATCCCTGAGGCCCAACCCTGGACCTGGGAATCCTGATGGGGGGCACCAAACCCAAAGGCTGGGAGGAGCCCTAAGGAAGGGCTTGGGCTGGACAGAGCCACAGAGAGGGACATGCCCTGCACACCAATCACTGCTTGTCTTCCTTTCACTTCCTGCTGATCCCTCGTAAAAGGCTTAGTCAAGGCTGCCTCGGGGACTGGGGACAATTCACAGGAGCAGAGAGCCTAGAGAAAGAAAGGGAAGGGAGGGGAGGAGAGGGGGTGCCCGCAGCAAAACCCTGACTCAGCAACCCAGAGCTAGCTGCTGCTCAAGGTCTCTGCACTGGGACAGCAGGATGCCTGGGTCCTCCACTTAGATGAGGGCCCTTGCCTGGAGACCCAGAGCTTTGGAACAGGGGTGATGTTCTGGTCTTTGGAAGGTCCTGGGAAGCACCCACAGGCCCCCCAAATACCTTAGGACTCATGTATACATGGGTATGCCTATCCTCACCCCCTCCTCCTTCCTGTCAGACAGCCTCTGACATTAGCCCAGAGATGAAAAAGGGGGGAGGAAGGCAGTATGGCTGACTCCCCCAAGCCCTTGGCCCCCGCCACCCAAAGGGGCTCTTCTCAGTTTCAGCGGAGGAGTTTGGAAAGCTCAGAACAAGGAAGTCAGCATAAACCTCTGGAGACAGGGAGGAGATGCTCCCGGGGGCAGAGGTGTTGGTGCCAGTCAGCAAAAAGCAGAGAGGGGTCGGCCCTCTCCCTAAGCCCAGGCCTACACTCCTGATGGCTGGGCACTCAGAGGGAGAGGCCTGGACCTGGTTCCACTGAGCCCCCCAAAGGGCACCAGGAGGGCCTGAAACCCGGGGCTCTGGCTCATTCCAAACTCAGTCTGTGTTCCACTCTGCTGCCCTTGTTTCTAGATTTACTCTCTCTTTCCACAACTTCCCTTATTTCTCTTCAGTCCTTTTCATCCTGGATGCCTCAGTTTCTCCCCCATATCTGTCCTTCCCTAGTCAGGCTGCTGGCTCCTCTGCTTTTCTCACCTTTCTGTGGCCCAATGTGCCCCCCCATCTCTTCTTGGCCTCTATCTTAGTCTTCCTTCCCAGCCCCTCAAGTCTCATCTCCCCTTCCTCTCCTTATGTCCCACCACCTCCTGCTCCTATCAGCCTCCTATCAGTGTCCTACCTTCTCTCCATTCCTCAGTGTCCCTCTTCCTCTGAGCCCTAGTCTCCCCCCATTCTTCTCTCCAGGTACCCTACTCTCAGTCTCCCCACTTTACCTGCCTCAGTCTCTCCCATATCTATTCCTTAGTGTCTCCCTTCTATGACCTAGTCTCTCCCTATTCTTCTCTCCAAGTACCCTAGTCTCCCCTTTACCTGCCTCAGTCTCCCCCTTATCGGCCTCAGTCTCCCCCCGTGCTGAGCCCCAATCTCCACCCCACCCCCTGCTCCTCCCTCTACGCCCCAGGCTCCCCACATACACATCTCTCTACTTGCCTCAGTTTCTCTCTAGTCCCTTCTCTGTTCCTTGACCTTTCTTGCTCTATCAGTTTCCAGGCAGGGGTAAAGGGCAGCCAAGCCGCCCTGGGGACCCCTAGCCCCACAGGCAGTGGGGAGGGTCCCTTGGACCCCAGGGGCCCGCACACACGCCGGAGCCCGGAGCCCCCATCGGTGGGGGCTGGAGGCGAACTCACCATATCTTATCTCGGGTGGGAAGAGGTCATTGCTGCTGCCTGCGTGTAGGTCAGCCTCCCCCGGCGGGCTCCCCGGCACCAGGGCATTGGAGAGGGTCTGGCTGCGGGGCGGGGGCGGCGCGGTGGCTGGGGTTGCCGGGGGCGCCGCCTCCTCCCCCTGGCAGCTGCAGCCCGGCTGGGAAATGCCACAGGCCCGGCCCGCGGCCCGCCCGCACTCCTGGCCCCAGCGGCACAGCACCCCGCAGGTGAACTGGCTCGAATTGTTGTTATTGATGAGCAGCACCTCCACGAAGCGGAACTCCAGAGCCGAGGGCGCCAGCAAGCGGGGGGCCTCCCAGGGCTCCGCCGTCAGACAGAGCTGGACGAAATTCTTGTCAAAGTGGAGGAAGGTGAAGGGGTTGGAGCCCTGGCACAGCTCCAGGCCGCCCCCCACCTCTTCCTCCTCCTGCCGTGGTCCGGCCTGGGCCGCCGCCTGGGCCGCCGCCTGCCCCTGCTCCGGCCCCTGCTCGGGCCCCTGCTCCGGCCGCTGCTCCGGCTCCGGCTCCTGCTCCTGCTCCGGGGCCTGGCGGAGGCAGGTGAAGTTGGCCAGGTAGTGGTCCAGGGGCAGCAGCCTGGGCGAGAAGTGGGCGCACACCTGGTCCTGGCGGTTGAAACGCAGGTAGAGGGAGTACTTGGTGGGGTCTGGGTTCTCCAGGGTCCAGGAGCAGCCCGAGGCGATGGTGGGGAAGAGGTCCTGAAGGGAGAAGGCCCCGTAGAGGACTCCCGAGGCCAAGGCCGAGCAGGCGCTGGGGGCAGGGTCGAAGGCCGCGGTGAGGCGCAGAGACAGAATCGCAGACAGTAAGAGGGGACAGGCCGGGGTCATCCTATGTCACTTGCCCTGTGAGAGAGGAGAGGAGGGGGTCAGTGGGTCAGTGTCACTGTCAGCCTGGCCTTCTGCTGCCCCGCAGCCACCCCCATCTAACAGAGTCTTCTTCGCTCCCTTCCCTTCCACCTTAGAACGGATATTGGCTCCAAGGCAGAAGAGCAGGAAGGGCTAGGCAGTGGGGGAGAAGTGACTTGCCCAGGGTCACACCCTGGGCTAGGAAGTGTCTGAGGCCAGATTTGAACTCAAGGACCACCTGTCTCCAGGCCACCCCGTTGCCCCTACAGTCACTTTCTTACTCTTCCTCCAACAATGCATCCTTTGGAGCATCACCTCCCAGCTCGGCTCTCTCCCCAGACTCCTCCTCCACAGCAGCAGCAGCAGCCGTGCCTACCTTGAGATGCCTCCTCCCTGGAGCCCATTCCCTGCATTGGGGAGTCCCCAGCCCCAACCACCATTTCAAGGGAGGATTCAGACCTGCCCCTGGACCCTCAGGTCTCCTCCACCTTCCCCATCCTTCCGGTGCCCCTTTATCCGCTCTGCACCCCGCGTTGGACGGCAAGTCCCTTGAGGGGAGGAACGGCCTGCCCTTCTGTCTGTCTGTTTGTCTGTCTGGATCTCCAGCCTTAGCTCCAAGTTAGCGAATAACCAATGCTTTATCTAGCCAGCTGCCAAAATACTCTTCCCCCAGCACCAGATGGGTCACGTTGTTCCTCAGCTCAAGAATCCTCAGAGTCTCCCTACTGACCCCCATAAAAAGCTCAGACGCCTCTGTCTGGTAGTCACTGATTGTCACGAGCCCCACATTCTGGACAAACTGGATTCTTCCTTGGCCTCTGGAGGCCACAGAGCAGAGGCTCCTTCGGGTCACTTGCTTTAGCCCTGAAGACCCGTGTGACTGTCGGTAAGTCACTTTATCTCTCTGGGACTCACATTCGAGAGTCATCGTCCTTGCACTGTCTACCTCACAGGCCATTTACAAAAACCTCAAATGGAGGCAGCTCGGTGCTCGGTGAATTGAGAAACAGGCCTAAAAGAGATGCGAGGTCCTGGGTTCAAATAGGGTCTCGGATACTCCTGAGCAAGCCCCTTAACCCCCATTGCCTAGACGCTTGCCGCTCTTCTGTCTTGGAACCAATACTTGTATCAATTCTAAGACGGAAGGTAAGGGTTTAAATAATAATAATAATAATAACCTCAAGTACCAGAGAGAGATGATCCATTATTAAGGACACCACAGAAAGCTAGCTGGCTCTGTGGATAGAGGCCAGGCCCACCATCAGGAGGGCCTGAGTTCAAATTTGGTCTGAGATATTTCCTAGCTCTGTGACCCTACACAAGTCACTTAACTCTGTTGGCCTCAGTTTCCTCATCTGCAAAAATGAGCTGGAGAAGTCAATGGTGAACCACTCCAGTGTCTTTGCCAAGAAAACCCCAAATGGGGTCAAGAAGAGTCAGACACAACTGAAACAAATGGACAACAAATTGCATGGAATCAGAAACTTGAGACCCAGAGAGAGGAAGGCAGCTGGCCCAGTCACCCGGCCAGGTCCAATAATGTCAAAGGTTCTTTCTAGTTCTAATTCTAATGGTCCCATGCATGGCCAGGCACAATTCTAGGAACTGGGGATATAAAGAACAAAAAAAGTTCCAGTCCTCATGGAGCTTAGATGGTGCTGGGCCTACAGTCAAGAAGACCTAAGTTCCAATCAAATCCAGATATTGAATAGTTATGTGACCCTGGGCAAGTCACTTAACTGTGGTTTGTCCTAGTTTCTTCACCAGAAAAGGGGGGTGGTGAATAATCATAGCACTTATCTCCTAGACAGATTCAAACAAGATATTAGGTGTAAAATGCTTAGCACAGTGCCTGGCACACAGTAGGCACTAAATCAATATAGACTGAATTGAATTGTTCATTGAGGACCAAATGAGATCATTATAAAGCTCTTAGCACAGTGCCTAGCACACAGTAGGTGCTTAATCAATATTGACTGGATCAGATTGTTCAATGAGGACAAAATGAGATTATAAAGCTCTTAGCACAGTGCCTGGCACATGGTAAGTGCTATATAAATGCCAGCTATCATCATCATCATCATCATCATCATCATCATTATTAGAATAAAAGAACCCTGTGGCAAGTAACTAAATAAAAATAGAATCCTGTGCTTGTGGGCATCCCCTCTAGGCAATCCATGCCTGCCTGCCTGCCCACCCTGTGTGATTCTCAGATGGTTGCTGCAGAGAGTTCAGCCAAGCCCCTGGGCACCTTCTTGGACTTGTCTTGCTCCTACCTGTGCAGCACCCATTCTGTCTGCCAAGCAGCCTTGCTGTCATCAGGTGATGGCCCATTTTCTTTTTCCACTCCTAAATTTCTTTGATGACATCCTTCATCTCTTTGTCAAGAGAATCCCTCTCCATCCCTCAAAAGGCCACTTCACTGCGCCCACTCAGGGAGCCTTTTTTCCTGTGATCCTTCCCATCAGTAACAACCCTCTCCCCGAGGCCACCCATGGCACTCTGCTGGGACCCTTCGGATCTACCTATGGAGGAATACTGCATCACCCCTGCTGCCACTCATTTCACCGTGCTAGGTGAGTTCCATGAAGTGGGGATGATGTCGTCCTTAGCCCTGCACTTCCCTGGAGGCCAGGCACAGTGCTCTGGACACGGCCCTCCAACTTCAGGAATGTTTGTAGAACAGAATCCTTCCCCTGCTAACAAACATTTTTTTAAAAACCATTAACTTCTGTCTTAGAAACTATACAAGTATCAGTTCCAAGACAGAAAAGCGGGAAGGGCCAGGCAATGGGGGTTAAGTGACTTGCCCAGGGTCCCACAGCGAGGAAGTGTCTGAGGCCACATTCGATCCCAGGACCCTCCCATATGCAGGCCTGGTTCTCTATCCACTGAGCCATCCAGCTGCCCCTTGCTAATGAACTTTTTTTAAAAAACCCTTCCTTTAGGGGGCAGCTGGGTAGCTCAGTGGATTGAGAGTCAGGCCTAGAGACGGGAGGTCCTGGGTTCAAACCCGGCCTCAGCCACTTCCCAGCTGTGTGACCCTGGGCAAGTCACTTGACTCCCATCACCCACCCTTACCACTCTTCCACCTAGGAGCCAATACACAGAAGTTAAGGGTTTAAAAAAAAAAGAATTTAAAAAAAAAAAACCCTTCCTTTACTGTGTATTGGTTCCAAGGCAGAAAACCAGTAAAGGCTAAGCAATAGGGGTTAAGTGACTTGTCCAGGGCTCCTCAGCTGGAAAGTGTGTGAGGTCATCTTTGAACCCAGGACCTCTGGTCTCTAGGCTGACTCTCAACCCAATGAACCACCTTGCTGCCCCTTGCTAATGGACTTTTTTTTTTTTTTTTACATTTTTAAACCCTTAACTTCTGTGTATTGGCTCATAGGTGGAAGAGTGGTAAGAGTGGGCAATGGGGGTCAAGTGACTTGCCCAGAGTCACACAGCTGGGAAGTGTCTGAGGCCGGATTTGAATCTAGGACCTCCCGTCTCTAGGCCTGACTCTCAATCCACTGAGCTACCCAGCTGCCCCTGCTAATGGACTTTTAATGGTTATTTACTGCAAGTAGCTCCCACATACACTGGGTAGAAATGCTGGGCCTGAAGGCAGCAGAGTCCAAATCCAGCTTTCCACCTTATGGGAGACCCTGAGGCAAGTCACTTAACCTCTATGTTTGTTTGTTTGTTTGTTTGTTTTTTTAAACCCTTGTACTTCAGTGTATTGTCTCATAGGTGGAAGAGTGGTAAGGGTGGGCAATGGGGGTCAAGTGACTTGCCCAGGGTCACACAGCTGGGAAGTGGCTGAGGCCGGGTTTGAACCTAGGACCTCCTGTCTCTAGGCCTGGCTCTCACTCCACTGAGCTACCCAGCTGCCCCAACACTTAACCTCTATGTACTACCTCAGTTTCCTTCTGTAAAATGAGGATAATAAAAGCTACTGATCTCAATGATATAATCTATATAAATCACTCTGCAAACCCTCAAGTGCTTCATAAATTTTGGCTATCGTTATGATGTATATTATCTTATCAGAGACTCACAATAACCTCAGAAGGTAGATAGAGCCTGCATTTTATAGATGAAGGAACTAAGGGAGGTTCAAAGAATTGGATTTGCCAAAAGGTTACACAGCGAGGAGGCATCCAAGTTAGAATTCTACTCAAGTCTCTCCTGTCCCCAAATCCAGCGCTCTTTCCACCACATCCAAGGCCCCACAACTGCCCCCCTTCCTCTGGCCTGGAAACAAGGCCACCCAAGAATACCCATCCTTCAGGGCCCCGCACAAGTCTATCCTCCCCCAGGAAGCTGTCCCTAACATCTCCAGCCTTCATCGGTTCCCCCTTCCACCCCACTGGATTCCTACAGCATTTGTAGCCTGTACTACACAATTTACCACTTAATTATAGACTGTCTTGTACTACTCTATAATTGCTTTATGTGTGTGAGTCTCCTCTCCCCAAATAGACTGTAAGACCAAGGACCGTATCCTAGGCTTCCGTAGCCCTGAAGCACCAAGCACCCAGTTACTTGCACAGTAGGTGCTCAAATACCCGTTTAGTTGATCGATTATAGTCCGTCCCTCCCCAGAAGGGCAGGGGCTGATGATCTAATCCAGATACTCTGGCACCGGTACCCACATCCACCTCCAAATGGCAAAGGAACAGAAAAACTGAAGCTGGGTGTGAGTGAACAGCAGCTTCAGAGGACCCAGAAGCAGGAGGATCGAAGGGACTCAGTTCCCCTGTGGTCAGGCCAGGCCAGAGCCAAGGCCGTGGCAAACTTCCATAGTGGCTCCCCTACCTCTCCCCAGGGACCACATCTCTGGCCCAGAGCTGCGAAACAGGAGACTTGGGCTCAGGGAGAGGCCAGGCGACCCCTCTATTATGTCCAGGCTGAATTACTGTAGACAGGTGCCTCCCTGCCTCGGGGTCTCAGTTTCTGGCCCTGTGCAATAAGGATAATCACGGGCTCTCTGGGTTATAGACCGACAGCTGGAAGGGTCTTCAGAGGCCAAGCCCATCCCTCTTGATTTAATGAGGACCAAGGAAATTAAGCCATTTATCCAAGGCCACTCAGGTAGTAAGCATCAGAGACAAGGCTTGAACTCAGGCTACAGAATCACAAAATTTCTGAGTTTGAAGAGATCTCAGGAACCATCCTTATATGAAAAGAATCATGACCTCAGGCCTAGAGACAGGAGGTCCTGGGTTCAAATCTGGCCTCAGACCCTTCAAAGTTGTATAACCCAGAGTAAGTCATTTAACCCTAATTGCCCAGCCTTTACCATCTTGGAACTAATACTTGGGGGGGGGGGAGAGAGAGAAAAAGAAAAAGAAGTGGGAA
>NC_058132.1:75626838-75680748 GCF_016433145.1 Gracilinanus agilis | reverse complement strand
AGAAAGAAAGAAAGAAAGAAAGAAAGAAAGAAAGAAAGAAAGAAAGAAAGAAAGAAAGAAAGAAAGAAAGAAAGAAAGAAAGAAAGAGAGAGAGAGAGAGAGAGAGAGAGAGAAAGAGAGAAAGAAAGAAAGAAGGAAAGAAAGGAAGAAAGGAAGGAAGGAAGGAAGGAAGGAAGGAAGGAAGGAAGAATTTTACAATGGGCTCTATGAACAGCCAGGGCCAGTAAGCTATGCCTAGCACCTGTAAGGCAGTGCCCACACATTATAGCGGGCAATGTCATGGTTTGATCCAAAGAGGCAGCACAAAATTGGGGAGCCAGGAGCCCTAGCTATCACTGACCCAGCTGTTTATTGGCCATGTGCCCTCCACTTCTGGGGGTTAATATCAGGAAAATAAGGGGGTTGGCCCAGATGACCTTTCAAGTCTCCTCCAGCTCTAAAGACAAGATTTGAAATCAGAAGCCCATCTTCTGCCCACAGCACAGACATAAGCTGGTGGTTAGGGGGTTTAACTATAAGCCACGCTCATTAATAAATGATCCTGTGTTCGGCTACTCAGTGGGTCTGGATTTCTCAAGCCTCCCATTTGCGGCTCAGCTGAGGACTACAGGCAGATGTGCTCCCACCTTGGATCCCTGCAGGATACCAGCCTTAAGCAAACTGACAATTAGCTTCGGAAATTGAAGTGTAAATAGAAGGGTGGTTGAGGTACTTGCTAATTGTTCTTCTCCCTGGAGTTTCTGCCAGAGATACCCACTTCTTCCTTACCTTTGGCCAGGCTGATGAGAGAGTCAAAGCCCAAAGCCACTAGGCCAGCATGGGGGGGGGGTGGGGGGTCACTGATATCAACAAGCTAAGTGCTCTCTGTCCCGGAGTCCTGGGTACCCCGAAACTCATATGCTGGATCCTTAACTCCCAGCCCCCAAATATAACTCATGTTCTATCCGCCATCCTAGCCTCCTACTGCACCCATGCACCAAATCCACCATACTCTGTCTCAATCCTCAGGCATACCCCCAAATCCGTGTAGAATATACTCTACCACCCCAAATATGCAACTCCTAGATGTTCCCAATCCCACAAACTGTCCGCTGACCCCCACACTCTAAACCTCTGCCTCCAAATTAAACTAAGTCCCACAAATCATCACCCCAAAAGCCATTTACTACATTAGATGGAAGCAGAATCTATGGTCCTTCCCATCTAAGAGAATTCACATTTTTGCCATTTTACCCACAGAATATACCATGCCCTGTACCCAAATCCAGCCCTAACCTCACATACTGTAGTCCTAACCTGGTCATGGCTGGACTCTGATAGGCCATACAGAAACCCCAGATGCATCTCCAGACCTTTAGAAGGCTGACCTCGAACCCCACCGAGCCCCAGACACACACAACGTGCTTTCAGCCCATCTCGTCTCACTGACCCGGATGAGAGGGTGTGGGTGACTCTGTGTACCCCATCCTCACCTCTGGGTCTTCAGCCTATGACACCCATCCTCCTCAGGGGTCCCCATGCATCTAGGCTGCCTCACACAATGCATTTCAAAGCTGGCCAGGGGCCTGCACTTGCTCCCTAGCCCCCTCCCAACTCCAGAGACAGGGGCCTGAGCTTGCTGAGCCCCAGCCCAGCCTTCACAAGGTGCCAGCCTTGCAGCCAGGCACTGGGTAAATAGCTGATGAGTGACGTCCGATCCCCCCACTGCCCCCAATTATTTTTAAGCAGGTTGCAAAATTCAGGCTGCGGCTCCCAGGCTCAGCAGAGGAAAAGAGAGACAGAAGAGGGGGCAGGGAGGGAAGGAAGAAAGGCAAAAGAGAGAGGAAGGGAGGGAGGGAAGAATGAGGGAGGCAGCATTATGACAAGATCTCCCCTGCCCCCACTGAGAACAGGGTGCAGGAGAAGCTCCCCCACCCCAGCTCCTGTCTCCCTCCCCGACTCACACATCTATATTTGCATGTGGGCACGGGTGCCCACCGACACCTATATCCTTGTCCCCACACAGGCTCACTCCAGGGTTTCTGCGGGATGCAGCGTAGAAATGGAGCAGGCAGAGAAGGAGGTTTGGGGCCCCGAGTAAGATTCCTTCCTCCCTCCCATGTGTTCCTATGGGGGGCGGGCAGGCAGCCGGAGCAGAGCTAGGGAGGGCATGGGCCGATGATGGATAATTGATCAGCCCTGCAAGCTCTCATTAGCCATGCCTTTTCTTGTGGGCCACAGGAGGTTCCCAGCACATCGGGCAGCCCCCACAGCCAGCCAGTCGACCCAGACTGGGTGGGGGGAGGCAGAAAGGAGAGAGCAGAAAGATAAAGGTAGGGGAGAGAGGAAAGGGAAAGGGCTCTCTGTTCCCGCCCTTGCCCCCCAAGTCTGCATTTCCCCTGTGGTCTCTCTTAAATGGGAGACCAGCAGAAGAAGTGCTGCCTCTTCTTTTTTTTCCTTTTTTAAACCTCTACCTTCTGTTTTAGAACAGATAGTAAGTATTGATTCCAAGGCAGAAAAGCAGTAATGGCTAGGCAATAGGGAGGTTAAGTGGCTTGTCCAGGGTCATACTGCTAGGAAGTCACATTTGAACCCAGAACCTCTCATCTCTAGATCCCTATCCACTAAGCCATCTAGCTGCCCCCAAACAAGTGATTTTCAAAAACAGAGATGAAAGCTATCAACCAGCAATCACAAAAAAGAATGATTAAATCCTCTTTTTTAACCCTTTAGGTCTTTAAAGCCTGGGTCAATAAATCCTTGGTCTGATCCTGCCCAAAATTCTGCTCTGGGTAAATCAGGGAACTCTTCAAAGAATCTCCAACCCAAATTTGTTCCAGGGTCCTACGGCCCCCATGGATGGCCTTCCTTGTGTCTAGCTTCAATCCCTCCTACTGTAGCAGAAGCCCATCTCCTCTCACTGAGTCCTTGCCAGGGAGAGAGGATGGCTGGTGCCAATCACTCAACAAGCATTTGCTATTCCTGCCCTCAGGCAGCTTATAGGAGAGAGAGAACACGAACACATCTCCATAGAGATAAGAGACATGGGAGACACAACTGAACTCGAGGGAGAAAGGCAGGAACCATGAAAAAAGGCCTCCTGTACAGAGCCAGGCATTTGATGAGTCTTGAAGGGAGGCAGGCAATGAGGCAGGAGAATATTCTAGGCAGGGGAGGCAGTTGTTACAGAGGCACACTAGATGGGATACGTGTATGGAACCACAGGCAGGCCAATGTGGCTGGACCATAGAGTGCACAGAGGTCAGTGTTGTAATAATAATAATAATAATAATAATAATAATAATAATAATAATGATGATGATGATAATGATGATGATGATGATGATGATGATGATGATATTAATAGGCAGCTAGGTGGTTCACTGAATTGAGAGCCCAGCCTAG
The DNA here is from genome assembly GCF_016433145.1 of Gracilinanus agilis. NCBI lineage: Eukaryota > Metazoa > Chordata > Mammalia > Didelphimorphia > Didelphidae > Gracilinanus > Gracilinanus agilis. The sequence continues at coordinate 75,677,364 of NC_058132.1, read as the reverse complement.
AGACTTTTAGAGATCCTGGGTTCAAATCTGGCCTCAGATACTTCCTAGCTGGGTGGCCCTGGACAAGTCACTTAACCCTCATTGCCTAACCCATAATGCTCTTCTGCCTTGGAACCAATACATAGTACTGATTCTAAGACAGAAGATAAGAGTTTTATTTTTAAAATAATAATAATAGTAGTATGGAGTCTACTATGTGGCAGGCACTGTGAAAAGGATTTTGCAAATGTGTTATCTCATCTGATCTTCATAGTGACACTTCGAGGTAGGTGCTATTATTATCCCCATTTTACAGGCAAACAGAGGTTAAGTGACTTGCCCACTAAGTGTTTGAGGCAAGATCTGAATTCAGATCTTCCTGACTCCAGGCTCTGCAGCTCTATACACTGTACCACCTAGCTGCCTGGTTGGTGAAAGAGTCAGACTGCAAAGGGCTTCACTTGCCTAAAAGAATAATTTCCATTTGCTCCTAAATGTAATAATAGGGAGCCACTGGAGGTAGAGAGGAGAGGCTGGATGGCACGGGCAGCTCTATACTTTATGAAAATCAATCTGATGGCTGATTAGAAAATGGATTATTGGCATGTAGAGAGGCTGAATTAAGGAGACTCATCAGGACGCTACTGAAACAGTCCAGGGGATGAGCATCTGGGTGAGAGAAAGATGCCAAAGATGTTATGAGGATATGTGACAAGAACAGGCAGTTGTCTGGCTAGGTGAGATGAATGAAAGTGAGGTGTCCAGGATGGCCAGGAGGCTGAGGGTCTGGGTGACTGAGAGGGTGGTGGTGCTCTTGACAACAATAGCTTGGAAGAAGGGTGGGGAAGACACTGAGTTCTAGTCCAGGCACCTTGAGTTTGGGATGCCAGTGAGATGGCCATTTGGAAATGGCAACAGGCACTTGGTGATGCAGGACTAGAGCACAGGAGGGAAACTAGGACTGAATATATTGATCTGGGTTGAGTCATCTTGGTGGAAGAAAATGATTACACCCATGGGAGGTGATAAGATCAAGTAGGTGAACAGAGAAAGAAGAGGGGGCCCAGGCCAGAGCCTTGGGCTACATCACCAGTGGGTGGACATGATATGAAAATTCTACCAAGTTTCTATGTATTGAAAGCCTATCAGTTGGGAAGGGATATGCCCACCTCTGAGAGCCAGCCTGGGCCTGATGCCTTTTGGAATTCAAACCACCCAATGAGGGCTTCCTTTCAGAAAGCTCTCAAGCCCTAAAAGAGGCTATGTCCATCCGTTTTATTGATCTCAGCCCCTATAGCCCACCTCTCCCCTCATCCTGGGAGGGAAGTGTGAGGAGGGCCAAGCAAATACACTGGTCTCCTCCTTCGATGCCCTGAACCCTGGGATGGCTCTACAAACATGTCTTAGCAGGAAATAGGTTCACCTGTTAGAAGAATGAATAGTGAATCATGGGGGAAAGAATATTGGCTTAGTGTCATAAGATCTGCCTTCAAAGCCTAGCTTTGTCATTTGCTAGCTGGGACCTTGGTGAGCCTGTGTGGACTCAATTTCTTCATCTGTAAAAGCCCGTAAAAAAGATCTCCAAGTTCCCTTTCAGTTAAGTCCTAGAAGAACCCCACTCTCCTAGTTGTACATTTTGTTCTCCTCCTCCAGCCTTAGAGAGCTGGCCAAAGGACTGGCCAGCCTAAACAGCTTGCTCTGGTCAGGACCTCAGGGAACTTCTTCTCTCCTGGCCACCAAAGGCTCAGCTCTGAATTCCTCATTTCTTTAACTGATCTCTCCATCTCTCCTCTCCTCCATGGACCCCTCCTTTTCTCCATTTTTCTTTACTGTTAGTTCCAACCTATATTGTTGTTCAGTCATGTCTGACTCACCAGGACCCTATGGACTTGTCCATGGGGTTTTCTTGGCAGAGATACTAGAGTGATTTACCATTTCCTTCTCCAGTGTGTCCCCATTTTACAGAAGAGAAACCAGGGCAAACAGAGGTTCAATGACTTGCCCAGGATCATAAAACTAGTGTCTGAGGCCAAATTTGAACTCGAAACTTCCTGACTCCAGACTAGTGCTCTATCCACGGCACCACCTCGCTGCCCCTTCACTCTGGCCTTCCTAATTCCCTCCTTCCCAAAGCTCCTCTTCCTTAACACCTCTCCAGGTATAATTTCCTATTCATTCCACAAAAGGAAAGAGAAGAATTCATCTACCCCTTCTGATGCTCAATCTATTCCTCTGTAAAATGGGGACACTCTTACTTGCGCTACCAAAATTTGCTGGGTTGTGGCAAGGGGAAATAATAGTAAACCTTATTACAGTCTAGAAGTGTGAGAAGAGCCTTAAAGAGCGTCTTGATTAACTCTCTCATTCTATAAATGGGAAAATTGATGTCCAAAGAAGAGAAGGGAATTTCCCAAGCTTCCATAGCTGGTTACTGGCAGAGTCAGGTCTGAAACCCTAGGTCTCTTGAAACTAAGCCCAGGACTCTCTCCACTATGATGAGACATAGCCTAGCCCGGGAGGAGCTGGCTGCTACAGAATATACTTCCCTGGAGATCTCAGCTGAGGCAACAGGCTTGTTACAATGGGTGGAATGGCCTCAGTATGGAGGAAAGAGGTCAGTCAAGTCAATCAACAACCATTTATTAAAAGTCTATTATGTGCCAGGCAATGAGGATGAGATAAAGGTATAAGACAGTCCCTGCCCTCAAGGAGCTCATAGTCTAATGGGGAATAGCAAGCAAAGATGTTCTTAGAAGTTAGATAGATAGATAGATAGATAGATAGATAGATAGATAGATAGATAGATAGATAGATAGATAGATAGATAGGCATATGTGTGTATGTGATAAATAGGAAGTGAATAAGAAAAGGAAGGTGCTAGAATTAAAAGGGGTTCTTGAAGAAGATGGATTTTGTTGTTCAATCTTTTCAGTTGTATCTGACTCTCTGTGACCCCTTTTGAGATTTTCTTGGCAAAGACACTAGAGAGATTTGCCATTTCCTTCTCTAGCTTATTTTACAGATAAGGAAACTGAGGCAAACAGGGTTAAGTGACTTGCCTAGGGTCACACAGCTAGTAAGTGGTCGAGACCAGATTTGAATTCAGGAAGAGGGGTCATCTTCCTGGGCTCCAGGTCTGACATTCTATACAATGCACCACCTAGGTGGGATTTTAGTTGATACTTAAAGGAAGCCAGGGAGGTCAGTGGGTGGGGAGGAGGAAGGAAAGCTTTCTAAGCATGGGGGAACAGCCAAAGAGAATGTCCTGCACTGGACGGAGGATGGAGTATCCTATTCATGGAACAGCCAAGAGGCCAAGTAAGCACTTAGCAGGGACTAAGTAAGATCTAAGAGGAGATGACAATAAGGCCATTCTTCTGCTGGGTCTTATCATGGGTCACCCACCTTGTGAACTCAGATCAGGCAGAGGTCCCCTACTTCTCTAGATCCTTAATGAAGGTAATGAGGTGGTGCTGATGGGATTGTGGGAGAATGAGTCTCCCAGGATTCTGTCCCTCTTTGGGAGGTTCCAGTCTGATCCATAAACATTTAAGCATCTACTCTTGGTCACATTACCCATATGCTAGGGGTAGGAGAAAGAAAGACAAAACAAAAAGCATCTCCTGCTCTGAAGAAGATTCCATTCTACTGGGCAGGAGAAGAATTGATTTAATGATTTTAAAGGGTCTCCCCTCCTTTGAAGAGTTGGGGGGTTATTGTAGAATACTGTGAATACTATCAGACTTGGCTGAAATTTACATTTGTTTTGCTGGGCTAATTCATCTCTTTTATTCTTTGTTATAAAAGATGGCCATATGGGGAGAGGAAGGAGGAAGGATGCTTTTGGAAATGGTGGTGCTGTGTTGGGTGTGTCTGTGTGTGTCTGTGTTAGATAGCAACAAAAATTAGTGTTTTTTAAAGTGAGGAGAGAGAGATTTGGAACAATTGACTATTGCAGAAGATTTTGAGCACTGAATGCAGCGAGGGAATCTAGAAGGTAAAAGCAAGAAAGGCATCTTCTATGGGCACCTGTGCAAAAGCAAAATGGGGGCAGGGTGTAATGGTGAGTTTAGTGAAGAGCAAGCAGACCAGAGCACCTGGAATAAAGAGTAGATGAAAGGAGGCAGCCAGGTAGCTCAGTGGACTGAAAGCCAGTCCCTGGGTTCAAACCTGGCTTCAGACACTTCCTAGCTCTGTGTCCCTGAGCAAGTCACTTACCCCCAATTGCCTAGTTTTTCTTACCACTCTCCTGTCTTGGAAGCAATACATAGTACAGATTCCAAGGCAGAAGGTAAGGTTTTAAAATAAAAAACATTTTTTTAAAGAGTGGATGAAAGGGGATAGCAGAAAATAAGCCTAGAAAGTAGGCTGGAATCTGATTGTGAATGGTCTAAAATGCCAAACTGAGGACTTGAGTATTTTATTCTCAAGACAATCGGGAGGTTCTAGGGGGCCCCACATAGTCAGAACCTGGTGGTTTAGACACAAAATCAAAAACTATCATGCATACACACATAGAATCTCGATTACCCACCAACCCCAGTGCCAAGGTGACCACTCTGGGGTCCTGATCCCAAAGGCTCTCCCAGTCCCCAGGTAAAGAGAGGAGGTGAAGAGTATGTAGGATCTTAGCTAAGTCATTTCTAATCCAAGCCTCAACGTCCTCCGTATCAGCCTTCTGCACAGCCAGCACCATGCTGGACGCTGGAGATAGAACAGTGAAGGAGAGACAGCATCTGCCCTATAAAATGAGGAGGGCAGTCTACACAACCTCCAAAGAACTTTCAAGCTCATGTTCCAGGCTGCCCCTACCCCCTGGCATCATTCAATTCCTGAAAGCCAGGAACCATGCGCCATTGGGCATCTGCCTGGCCCTCTCCTCATCCTCCCAGCCACTAGCCTCCTTTTCCCCATGGCCAGGGCCTCGGAGGTAACTGTGAAGTGGCCTGTGCTTCTGCAAAGATCTGCACACCAGAAGCAATCATGGAAATAGGACGGATTAGTGTTAGGCTTAGTAGGGAAATTGGAGACCCAGAGGCAGGTGAATGATGGAAAGGAGGGGGCATCTCTAGTTGTGGCTTCTGTTCATTTGGGCTGGTTGAGGGTAGAAAACAGCATGACCTGGAGCCCCTGCGAGGCGCATTGAGTGGGTAGCCCTTCCTGAGCTTGTGTGCTGGAGAGTACGGGAATATCTGTAGAATGCAGGCTGGTGTTGGGTGGGCCAGGAAGGCTCTGCCAGGGCCTGACGGAGGATATGAAGGGAGACGCAGCGGGAAGAACGTCCACACCGTTTACCAACCTGGCAGTTCTAATTTGCCCAGCCGTCACTCATGCTCGGCCTCCCAAACAGTCCATTAGAAGAAGGGGCTTCCCACCTAGCTTGGCCTGGGTATGCCCAGTGGGATGGGACCCAGGTATTCCCAACTACCAGTTTCTTAATACCCTCTGTGCGGTGGGACAAGGAGCTACTTGTAGGGTCCAGGGCAGGTTGCAGTTCATAAGCTGGCAGTTGGGCACGCCTGGGTCCCATCTACAAACACGTTCTTCAAGCCATGTGGCCCCAGAAGGCTTGGACCCCAGAAGGAAACCAGGAACACCAGATCCCTTCTCTTCCCCTCCAGTGGCCAGAGAAATCATTTTGGAGATCCAAACTCCTAGCCTCCTCCCCTGCTTTCGTCTCTTAGCAGCTCTCCACCCTAATACATTCTTAGAGACAAGTTCCCCAGGTGGTATTGGGGGAAAGTCCTGGAGTCACTCTCTGGACTCTGCTGATAACTTGCTGTATGACCTTGAACAAGTCCCTTGCCCTCTCTAGGCCTCGGGTTCCCCATGAATAAAACAAGAAAGTTAAATGATCTCAAAAATCCAATCTTATATAACTGTCCAGGAGTGAGGGAATTAGGGGGTGGCTTTGAGGTAGACAAGGACAGAGGCAGACAGCCCCAGGAATTCTCTCTGCTCCCAACAGAGCCAGATCAAGATTGCATTTCCTCCCTGACCACCTCAGCCCTGGCTCTCCGCCCTCTCTCCTTTGGGCTCTTGTGTGAGCACCCTAGATAATCTCTGAGGTGTTGTGCAGGAATGGTGCCCACACAGCCCCCAGGCATGGCCAAAGGTCATGCTAAGGAGCACAAAATAAACCAAATCAGAGATTCTGGCAAAGAAAGGCTCCTGGGATGAGCAAGATGCCTTGGCCACGCACCTTCTCATGCCTGCCCCCTCTTCCAATAGCTCCTGGATATGTTGGGGGGGGGGGCTCACAAGCTTTCCTCCTATCGCTGGGTGACTGGGGGAGTAGGAGAAGGAAGAGAGAGAAGAATCTGGCTTTTATCTTCCCCACATGCATACAGCCCAGGAACAGAAGGAGGCAAAGGGAGAAAGGGATGAGAATCCTAGAGAGGGAAGAGCCCAGCACATCACCAGGGGCACCAGGTGGTGCCTGGGTACTGAGCCAGCCTGGAGGAGGCAGGGGAAGGGGGCGGTGACTCAGCCCACCCCATCTCCCCAGAACTTTGCAACAGCCGTTGTTGCTTCATGAACAAACGAGAAGAAACCTTTTGTTCTTCTATCCTGTCAGGGAGGGAAGGGTGGCTTGGAAAATCGGCTTCCTCAGCATCCCTCCTTACCCTCCAGCCCCACTCCCTCCAGGGGTCCTTGAGCCCGATTTCCCTATCACTGTGGCAGCTGGTAGGGGCTGCTTTCTGGCTTGTGGCTGCTTGGCTTATCACCTAACCCAGGCCTCTGCCTACCTCCCCCCAGACAAATCACCACACAGGGCCTGGTTGGGAGGATACAACAGCCCCCATTCTAGCCCTGGACCTGGCAGGAACAGTCATTCCTCAGAGGCCTCTGGGGGGCTGGCAAAGGTTCAGACCCTGCTCTGTCCTAATGTAGGCTCTGACACCAGTTTACAACACCTGTCCCTTCTAGTGAGGCCCTTGAGACTCAAGGCTTCTCAGTTTCTCCTCCTCCCCCACCAAACTATCCCCAATCCCCGAGAAGCCATGGGGGAGCACTTAGGCCATTTCCAGCCCCTTCTGCACAGCTCTCCCACCAGGCATCATTTTCCAAAGTCCTTCCCTCCATCCTAGTCAGCTCCTTTAGAAATCACTCCTGGATGCCAACTAGGCATAACCCCCATCTATCAGGCAGGGTGATCAGTGAATGGACACTGATCCACTTGGGGCTCTGGGAGAGACCAGCCACATAGTTAAAAAGACTAATGGCCCTGGAAAGAGTTCTTATCCCAACTCTGAGTTGAAGATCTCTAAGCACTTAGCCCAAAACACAGGGCCCCATTCCCCATTACTTATACACACATACATATACACAGGCATAGACACTGAAGAGACCAAATTCCAGATTGTAGGGCCATTCCTACCTGGGGCAAGAAAAGATCTCCAGGCTCCCAGATCCACCTGGGATGGGGATAAGGAGCTGCCCATCCAGGGGGGCTCCTCACTGCCCCCTACCAGTCCCACCCATAGCTCAACCTAGGACTATCAAGAAAGATGGGGCAAATGCTCTGGGAATCGGGGTGTGTTAGAAATAGTTCTCAAAGGCAGTAATGGGGTTTGTCTCTGCCCTAAACCAAACTAGATAGAGAAGATCCCAGATACCAGACAAACAGAACAAGGCCCTCTTTGGGGGGAAATTCCAGCTAGAATCGGTTGTACCACCAGCCCTGCCTCCAACCTCACCCTTCTCCACCTAAAAGACCTGAGGGAGGGAAGGGCAGGAAACCCAGTGAAGGGTCTCTGGCCCCCTCCCAATGAGCCCTGTTTCCATTCCCCTGCTCCAGGGCTGGGCAATGATGAATGAGGAAAAGGCCCTGCCAATGGCTGGCTCCCTCCCCAGGGCCACCCCTCCCCCCATTCCCCTTCCTGCCAGGAACACTCTGTCTCTGGCTTGGAGGGGAGGGGGCTGGCATTAGGGTGCACTGGCTCCACTCCCCCCAGTATCCTAGGACCTACCTGCATGCCCCCCTAACCCCCAAGTTCACTCAGGAACTCCCCCCATCTCCTGTTGGCATCAAATCTAGCTACTCTCTGGAGGGCATTTCTGCCCACTGGCCTACAAGTGCCTAGGGGAAGCATGGGAAGCCACCGTGCCAATTAGACCCACACTGCAGGTGGTTACATCCCTATCTAGGCAAGGGAGGACAGGGAGGGGCTAAGTGTCTCCAGGTCCTCATTAAAGCTTCCTCTGAACTGAGAGACCTTTACCAAAAGTCCTGGCCAGCTGCTCAGCACCCATTCGAGCCAGGTCTGGCCCCCAGTGATTCCATGCCCATCCACAGTCACACCTAAGAGCCCCTCCCCAAGTGAGAGTATATGGCCCTGTAAGGGGGAAGATGACTGTCTTCAGCCCACGTGGGCCCCTCCACCCACTGATGCCGACTGGCACCCACTTAAGGCCAGAAGCCTCTGAGGGCATGCACAGTGCTAAGCCTGATCTCACTCCCGTGCCTGGGTCGAGTTCGAGGAAGGAGCCCCTCGGGGCTCCCGAACAGAAAGGGATCAATCAGGAGGGAGGGGGACCCTGGAAGAGCAGAGGACCCCGGCCACCGACGCTCGGGCCACCGGCAGGGGACGCCAGAGAGCAGCCCCCGCGGAGACTTGGGGTCGGCCTCGGCAGCTCTCCGCACTTGTTCTCTCTCCCCGCTCCCCGGCCAAAGTTCCCAGCCGGTCCCCCGCGGTGAGTCAGGCCACACGAGCCCCCGCCCCCGGCCCCCGAACTCTGGGCCCACCCCGCCTGGGCGCCTCGCTCAAAGAAGGCTTTGACGGGCATCCCCCGCCGCCACCACCTCTTCCCCCTCCACCACCACCCAAGCACAGCGCGGAGAACTGCGGAGAGCGCCCCCGCCCCGGTGCTGGCTGAGCGTCCTTGGACCATGGGCTCCCGGCATCCCCGGACCCCGGACTCCCGATCCCCCGCCACATCCCACCCCCACCCCCAAACACACACACCCAAAGCGAGAGAAAGCGGGCCGCCTGCAGGGCAGAGGCCAGCAGGTTGGGGGAAGGGGCGCTGGGCTCCCCATTTCCCAGTCCCCCAGTTCTGGATGGAGAACGAGAGGAAGGGAGTCACTGGGGGAGGGGCAGCCCCCAACCCCAGGGGAAGGGGAAAAGGGAAGGGATGGGGACTACTCTTGCGGGAAAGCGGGGCAGCCGAGGCCCGGCCGGCACGCACTCACCTGGTCGCCGTCAGTAGGAGTCGGGGGCGGCCCCACGGCGCAACTTTGCCATCAGGCCGGGGCGGCTGAGGCTGGGGAGGGCGCGGGGCCGGTCCCGGGGGCAGCCGGGGCGCCCGCTCGGGGAGGGGGGGCAGGAGGTGACGCCGAAAGCAAATGTAAAAAGGTTCTCTTTTGAATTAGAGAGGGGAAATGCAAAGCGCATCAAATGCAAAAAGAAGCGCAACCTCGCCCAGGGTTTAAAAGCTCGAAAGGTGCAGTCGGGCCCCGGAGCAGCCAGAGGAGCCGCTGCCGCCGCGGGCGCGAGCAACTAGTGCCGGGCAGGCTGCGGGCACCACCGCCGCCGCCGCCTCCTGCCCCCTCCTCCTGCTGCCGCCGCCGCCGCCGCCGCCACCGCCCGGAGCCCCGAGCTCGGAGCCCGCCCGCCCGCCGCGCGCTGGCATGACTCGGCCCCCTGCCCGCGCCCCCGGCCCCGCGCCTCATCCGCTGGCGGCCGCGCGGGGTTCGCGGAGCCTCCGCCTCATCCTCCGCCGCTGCTGCCTCCTCCTTCTTCTCTTCCTCCTCCTCCTCCTCCTCTAGGCTGGGCCCGGGAGCCGGGGGTGGCCGCCGCCGCTGAGGCTGCTGCTGCTGTCTCTGCCGCCGCCGCTGCCGATGCCGCCGCCGCCGCCTGTGCCCGGGCTCCGCTGCCCGCAGCGCGCGCCGGGGCTGAGTGACAGCGCGGGGCGGGACCACGCGGCTGCGCGAGACCCGGGGACGGGGGAGGAGGGGAGAGAAGATGGAGGGGCTGAGAACCGAGGGAGGGGGAGCCTCTGGAGAGGGGCAGGGGCGGTGCGTGCCCGGCCTGAGTGACAGTTCTGCGCGACACTCAGGGAGGAGGGGTCCGCGGCTTCCCGGGCGCTTGGCTTCTCAGGGGAGGGGGAGGGGGATGAGAGGGGAAGGGGTTGGGACTGTGCGCACCGCCTCCTCTTAAGGGGGAAGCAGGCCTCCGGGGCGCGCGCGCCCGCCTGCAGGGCCCCCCACCCGCTGGGGGCTCGGGCGCACTGCCCGGAAAGGCTCCCTGTCTCCCCCCTCCCCTGCACTTCACGCCCCTGCTCCGCAGGATTTAAGGTGACCCTGGGGTGCTCCTCGAAGAGTACCGATCAATTGCTTCGGGGGTACGCCCTCCTTGCCCCGAGTATCAAGCATGTGCTGGCATGTTTCGTATGGCCAGAGGATGGAAGCCTGTGCCACAGGGTGATTTCCCTACTAAGTGCTCCTGGAGTGTGTTTGTTCCATGCGGGCGCCTCACGCTGGCGACGGGTGTGCCCCGTTGCGGGAAGTTGGAGTCTAGAGAACGGGAGATACTATGGGCATTAGGCCTCTATGGGGAGGGGGCAATGCCAAGGTGCCCCATTCCAAGTCGGAAAGGGTGATACTCTGGGAGAGCTGCTCAAAGCCTAGTTCCCTCAATGCTGTCTGCCCATCCCCCACCCCCAGGGGGCTCATCACTCAGTGGCCGCCTCCTGGTGGTTTGTGGTGTGGGCAGCAGGCAGTGGGCCAGGAGAGGAAGGCTTGGGGAGGAGTGGGGGGTGCTCACCGCTGCGGCCAGGCCAGCCATCGAGGCCAGAGACAAGTAGGTTAATCAGATGGATGTGAGAGGAGGAAGCTGTGGTCTGGGAAGTGGGAAGGCTCTGGGCATCACTGTCCCAGCAGGAGTGATGGCTGCAGCAGGGTGGATTGGGGTTAGATTAGGAAGCCTTTGAACAAGTGAGCAAAAATCTCCCAGAACTGCTAGGATTCGTTTGGTTGGTGCCTTGGACCTCCTCCTTACCCCCAACCCACTAGATCTAACTGGCCCCTACAACCGTCAGCCACAGAGCAGGGAGAAGCCCCCTCAGCTCTATCTCTGAGACTTAAAGCAGGATCCAGGGAAAAGAAGAAACAGACAGTGAGCTACTTGTGTTCATTCCAAGGGCAGCAAATTGCCCTAGGATAATTACCTACAGGTAGGCCCTGGGCACTAGAAAGAGTATCTCTTATCTCTTATCTCTAAGCTTCCGGACCTAGGTCCTCCCCAGGACAACAGACAACCACTTTCCCAGGAGCCCCTCTCCCTCCTCTCTCCTTGCAATGCCCCTTGAGGGTGAAATGTGTTCCCTGAGATGAGAAGAGATGTTCTTCGAGATGGAAAGAGATTACCAACCTTAATAGAAAAGGAACCACCTCTCTCACCTTAAAAAAATAAATAAATAAATAAATTTATGAAGCTGGGTGGAAGGGGGAGGAGGGATCCAAGTTCCTTGTCCAGACTGGTGCCCACAGGACTTTGTGCCCCTCACCTGGCCCTGGGAAATGAGTCCCTCAAAATCCAAAAGGGTGTTGTGGAGGATCTTGGGATCTTTTCTGGAATCTTTCTCAGCCCCACTACCTCCTTGCCTTGCAGATGAGAGCCTCCTCCCAGAGATGGCCAATGAGATATTTTAAGGTCCCCCTAGAGAAGATTGCGCCAGGGGAGAGTAAACTCATCAATCCTCAGATTATACTTTCCTCCCTCCCCACCCCCACCCCATCCACTGACCCTCAGAATAGCCCCTACCTCCATTCTAGACTGGGAGGCAGGAGACCTAGGATTAAATCCCACTTGTACTGCCTACTCTCTGGATAGTCCCTTCTGGGATTTGAGCCTTTTCCCTCCCACATGAAATAAAAAAGTAAGACTAGATATGGGGGTCCTCCTATCTCTGGCATCCTTTCCCTCTCAGGGTGTCTCCCAGGATGTCAAGTTCCTTTGGCTCCCCTATTCTCATCACAGTGAGTGGGGACAGCGAGTCAGATCATCTTCTCCAGGTAGATGAGGAATGGAGGCATCACCACCTCTTCTTGGTCCCATCCTCCTCCCCAACAGGCTAACATTTTTGTCTCCCTGATCCTCCCCTTAGGAACTCCTTGGGAAAATAGAACCCAGGAACCCAGGGAAGTAAGAATCTTGGCCAAAGACCTGTCCCCAGGACAGTGTGTGTAAGCCCTGAAAATGCCAAGGGTCAGTTTGAAGGCTGGGGCAGAAGGACAGGCTCAACTCTTGTCCACTTCATCCATCCTGAGCCATTATGCTTCTAGTGTAGGTATATCCCTCCCATGCAGCATTTCCACTGGGGAAGGGCCTGAAAGTGATCTCTGTATCTGCCCTTCCCACTCATGGATACTAAAAATCTCCCCCTCCCCCCCCAAAAATGTGTGGATATATTTTTACATATTAGAATAAAAAATAGGGCCATGGGCTTCCAGAGGGAAGCCATTGGCTCTTTATGAATATTCATAGAGATTAATAAATATGAGGCTAGGGAAAGAGACAGAGACTATGAGAGACTCTGAGACTGAGAGATCTCCTGAGACAGAGACTCAGAAACTGGGAGAGATCCAAAGACTGGGAGATGCATGGAGGCTGGGAGCAACCCCTAGACTCTTAGCTCCAAGAGTGCCCATGGTGGTGGGGTATAGCTTGGTGTTTCCCTCAAAGGCTGAACAAAGACCTCAGCACCCAGCAAGGATTTGCTAAACAGTAGTTGAATGAATGAATGAATGAATGAATGAATGAATGAATGAATGAACAAATGAGGGACGAGGGCAAGAGACCTGATAAATACAAGAGAAATTCCTCCCTACCTTTCTCCTCTGCCTCCCACCCCACCAAAGTAAGCTCCTTGAGGACAGGACTGCTTGTGGTTTCTTCCTCTAATCTACACAATGGCAGAACCCAAGGCCTTGCACCCAATAAATGCCAAATAAATGGTTGAGTGAATAAATAAGTGAATGAGTGAATGACTGGTGAGAGCCAGAAACTGGGACAGAGAGAGGTACCATACTCCAGATGTGCCACAGCTGGATCCTGACCCATTTCCCCCAAGAAAATCTGCTACAGGTGGAAGGAGCTGGCTCAGTCAGCATTGTTCTTCCTTTCTCGTTCTCCCTCTTTGGCCTCTATTGCCCTATCCATCCTTCCTCCAATCTCCTGCCAATCCCCTTATTCGTAGGCTCCTCCCCAGGGGAATACTATCTCTGAAGCCTGCAAAAACACTCCTGCCATTCCTGGGGCATCTGGCAGAAGAGTACTCCAAGACTCTCTTTTGGGGAGACAGGCAGCTAGCTAGAGGTCTAAAGGGTGGGAAGGATCTCAGGGGCTCCAGGCAAACATAAAACATAAAGAACTTACATTAGCCCTTAGGAGTGTCTTTCTTGAGTAGGAAGCTCTCCTGCAAAACCCACCCAGCTTCTCCTTAAGTCCCCTCCCCAGGGACTCCTCAAAGCCATTTGGATGATAAAACCACCCAGGATGACTTGGAGTAATTAAAAATCATTTCCATATTCAAACGTAGCTGATTGAGGCCAAATTGACTTTTCTAATGGCCCAAGGGGGAGGAGAAGGGGAGTCAGAATTGGGAGGGGGATATTCCAATCAAAATCAGACATCATGGCCCTGGAGCAGAAATGGGGAGTGGGGGAGTGCTGCCCTTTGTCCCAATGCCCTCTGGCCTCCTGGGCACTAGAGGAGTTAGCCCTACCCCTTCAGCCCCATAGATGAGAGGGTACCATACTAGATACCCTAGGAACGATTTCCCTAGAGTTTCTAACTACCACAACCCAAAAAGTAGGGGCGGGCAATACCCAGTTGGGGAAAGGAAGAGCCCTTGGTTCCTACAAGACATCTGCCTGGCACAAGTGGTTTGGATGGATGGACAGTTGAGGAAGGAATAAAGAGGAGAAGAAAAGGGGAAAGAGAATGAAGGAATAAGTAAAAGAAAAAGAAGATACTCTGCCCCCAGGGGCTAAAAGAACTGAAGCTTCCCTTTCTATACCCTTTCTTTCCCTTTACCCTCCCCCAGGCTCCTTCCCTCAAGCCCCTGGCCTGGCCTAGGCAGGGCTCCCTTCCCTGTGGGAGGAGGTCTCTACCATGCTTCATTGCCCTTTAAACAGATTAGAAAGTGCTCTCATTTTCTTTCCCATTATTTATTGGGCCTAGGGCCTAGGCAGGTTTCCTTCCATGGGGGCCTGGGTTGGCAGGAGGGGTTGAAAGCCAAGCATATCTTCACCCAGGCTCCTTGCCCAGCGCCTTATCCAGCTCCCTGTTCTCTGCAGTCCCCATTTTCTTCCCACCACCCACCCACCCTAGGGTCATTTCATCCATACCCCTGCCTCCAGATAGGACCTTCCTCCCCTACCTGGACACTGGGGTTTCCTGGAAAAGGTGCCTAGCAGAACTTGCCAGATGGAATGTCTTTCCCCTAGTCTACCCTCAGTTCCTCCTTGCAGGGGAGGGACTGCAGGCCAATAGGAAGAGTGGTTTAAGCATTAGATGTTTGATGACTGGAGCAGAGGGAGAAGTTCCAGTATGTAGGATAGATCTTTCCCCTACCAACCAGTGCTGGGGGTGGAGGAGGACATCCTACAGGATCTGGGGCAATGTCTCTGGGCTCCAAAACCTGAGACCCCCATGATCAAAAAATGTTCTCTGCAGCCAAAAAAGGAACTGTGGGAATCTGACTGCAGATCAAAGCACGCCAGCCTTCACTTTATTTCCTTCATGAGTTTTTTATTGTGTATGTGATATGTGTCTTCCGTCACGACATGGAGAAGATGGAAATACATATTGCATGAAAGCATTGGCCTAACCTATATCAGACTATTTATTGCCGGGGGAGGGAGGAAAGAGAGGGAGGGAGGGAGGGAAGAAGAGAGAGAATCTGAATCACAAAACGTCAGAAAACAATTGTCAAAGATTGTTTCTACATGTAATTGAAAAGAATAAAATTTAATAAAAATAAAAGACTTGAGATGCCTACCCCGATCCCAGCCAGGGCTGAAGAGAGGCAGGGGGCTGACCATGATGACCCTGGGAAGACCCTGGAGCTGGGATGGAAGATCTGGGCATATGAATCTTTGTGGGTGTATATCTCTATATCTATTTGTGTGTGCGTATGTAGCAGTGTGTCCCTGTATCTGTATTTGTGCGTTTGTGTGTCTCCGTGCAGAGAAATTGAATTTGGATCCATTTCTCTGTTTCTGGCTCATCTTCAGCTGCCTTCTCTCTCTCTCTCTCTCTCTCTCTCTCTCTCTCTCTCTCTCTCTCTCTCTCACACACACACACACACACACACATACACACTGTACTGCTGCTCTTCCTTAACTGTTTGCATGAAACACACACACACAGTGACATATAACTTACACACACAGACCCACAAACAAACTTGGGAACACAGAGGCTCACAGATACAACATCCTTGTGTCCCTCCCTTTCTCCAAAGAAAGGCAATCTCTCTCCTCTGCCTTTTGGGAGGGAGGGGAAGGGAAGCAGCTGGGGAGAGCAGGACCCAGGAGTCCTACCTTCCTGCTGAGTAGCCAGCACTGGGCTGAAGGGGAATCCCTCTGGGGAACTGGGGCTTAGCGGGCAGTGAGGCTGCCTCCCCTGGGCTCCTCGCCACCTGGATCCCTCCCCAGGCAGGCATCTAGCCAGCCAGGCTGGAGCTGGAATGGGGGATCTTCATTCTCTAAGTGGAGGGCTGGGGGGGAACAGACAGGTATGGAGAGGGGCAGAGATAAAATGGGAGCAAAAGAACCGAGCAATATTTAGCCAAGAGAAGAGAACAGGAAAGGAGGAAATGATAGCTGTCTTGAAGTATTTGAAAGACTGTCATGTGGAAAAGGGATTAGCCTTGCTCTGCTTGGCCTCAGAGCCCAGAACTAGGAGCCACTGTTGCAAGTGACAAGGGAGGGAAGATTCTTGCTGTACAATAGCGAGTTCTAAGCCATGCTTGGGCCAAACTTGGAGTAGTCTCTGGAAAGATAGTGAGCTCCTCATCACACTCACTGCACACAGGATCTGACACCTAGACCTCCTTGCAGTTCTTCCTGAAATGGAGCTCCAGGCCCTGAGGAAGTTAATTCACCCATTTCTGGAGCTCCCATCTTAAGATCCAACCCTAGACACCTTCAACTTCCTGTCCCACCAACACATCCTCTCAAGCCTGTCACCCTCGTGGTGACCCCCACACCTACTCCCTTCATCTCCCTCCATTTCTCTGAGCCCCTTGCTCTTAAATGTGCTTTCTGCCCTTACTAGAAGGTAAACTCTTTGAGAGCAGGAACTATCTCATTGCTTAATAATTTTTTTAACCCCTTCCTTCCATTCTAGAATCAATACTATATATTGGTTCCAAGGCAGAAGAGCAGTAAGGGCTGGGCCATGGGAGGTGAAGTGACTTGCTCAGGGTCACACAGCTAGGAAGGGCCTGAGGCCACATTTGAACCCAGGATTTCCTGTCTCTAGGCCTGGCTTTCAATCCACTGCACCACCTGGCTGCCCCCCTCATGGCTTAATCTTTGTGTCTCCATCACTTAGCTTGGTATCTGGCTCCTAGTAAGCACTTAATTAATAAATTAATAAAAAATTAATATTTTTTCATTCTTTCATCCATTCATTCCTCAGAGATACTGTACAAGAAATCCATGCTTAGGAACTAGTTGGAGTGGATTATCTCTGAGACCCCTTCTAAATCTGAGGTACCAGGATTCTTTATGTGGAAGCTGGAGGCAGACAATCCAGGGCTACAGGAGGGAGGGACAAGAATAAGCCCAGCCAAGAGGACTTCATCATATCCATTTCACCAACAGCTGCTAGGGGCACCATCACACAAAGACCCCAAGACCCTTCACCACTCAAGACAAGTCTTCAAAGCCTACCCCCCTGCCTCTGATGACCTAGCCCTTCCCAAAGGGGAGGATCCTTCCCCACCACTTCCTCCAGGATGTCAGAGAAGTCCATTTCCCCACCCTTTGGGGTCACTATCTCAGATACTAGGACTCCCTTCAGTCTCTGAGATTCCTCCACCTTCTTTTCCAAAAAGAATCTTGGGAAATCTCCATCTCTTGATCATCTCCAGCTGTCCCCCACCTCCCACTCTGAACCCCGATGCCGGGACTTCCATCTGTCAGAGGAGACCTCATCCCAGTGCCCAAATTCCTCCTCTGGTCCCATCCCCCAGATCCTCCCTCTCTCCAACCCTTTCCCAATCATCTCCCCCAGCAGCCTCTCTTCCTCCACCACCCCCTCTCCCCCTAGGGGCTGGGTCTGCACTGAAGCGACAGAAAACAATTTATTTCCCAGATTACTGATAATCTTCCCCTAGACACCTGCTTCCTGCCCCCTCCTCCCCCCCCCCCTTCCCTGGGGCCTAATCCCCTTCCAAATGGCCCCCTTGCCATTTCTCTGAAGTTGTAAGGCAGAGTTGGGACTGGAGAGGGCTATGGTTCAGTTTAGGGTTAAAGTGTGGTGCAAGATGGGAGATTTGAGGGCTACACAAAGTATTGGAGTGACAGTGAAGATTTGGGAGGCAGCAAATGGTTATTAGGGGCCAGGATGGAATGTTGGAGGCCCAGGAGATTTGGGGGGAAGATAGGGGAGTTCAGGGAACAGGGTGGGGAGTATTTGGAGGGAAAGGATGAATGTTTCAAAGGGACAGGATGGAGACATTTCAGGTCAGAAGATCAGGATTAGTTGAACCGCGCTTGAGAGGGAGGGCTGGAAAGACTGGACTTTCCAGCTATTTCCCAACCCGATTTAGACCTATCCATGGTCCTCACTGAAGGCCTCTACTTCTTTCTTCTCCCTCTTCAAACCTGGGAATGGGAAACATCAGCCCTCAGCCCCTACCCCAGGGTCAAGTGCCTGGGGGTGTAGCTGAGAGTTCCAAGGATGGCAGGCTCTTCTCTGACTCTGGAAAGTTGTCCCCACCCTCTTTTTGACTCTGCCCCTTTGTGCTTAGGCTGGGTGTGGGAATGAGGCCCCTGAAACAGAATGCCCCAGCACAGCCCTAGAGATCAGCTACATTGGTAAAGATAAGGAGGGGGAGGGGTGGGGAGCGCCCCAAACCTTCCTGGAGGGTCCCGGCCGAGAGAAGGAGCGCCAGGAGCTGGGGGACTGCCTGTGCAGTGATGGGAAGGGGCTAGGTGGCAGGCTAGGAAGGAAGGAGGCCACCAATGTCTGGGGCTCTTGGAGCATGTTCCCCCATTGTGCTGTGGGGGCGGTGAACGCTGAACTCACCGGTAAGAGTGTGTGGGTGTGTGCGTCAGTGTGGGGGTGTGTGGAGTGTGTGTGTGTGTGAGTGCTTGGCGTGTTGTTTGTTCTGAGTGTCTGATGCCCCGGTTCTGCCCAGCGATTGTGGCGTGGGTCTGCAGCTCGGGGCGGGGGGGAGGGGGCGCCTACTTTCTAGGCTCCTCCCCCCCAGCCCCTTCCCTCTCTTCCCTCTCCCCCGCCCCCAGCTTACCCTTTGGGAGTCTTCTCCTTAACAGAGTCTCTGCCCTTTTCTTCCCAAACTCAGTTCTAAATCTCGTCCCTCCCCGCCCCACAGTCCCGTCCCACCCCCCTCCTGGGCTGCCCTCTTCTCTCCCAAGCGCCTTAGCCCCTCCGCGGCGGAGGCAGCGGCTGGGGGCGGCGTCCCTGGTTCCTGGGCTCGGAGTAGGGCCCGAGGTCATACCGCCGGAGAGGCCCCGCCAGACCTGCTGCCTCAGACAGACCTTGGGGCAGCCGAGGGGGTGGCAGCCACCCCCGTTCCCGACAGGCTCAGCCCCCGCCCCCAGGAGCTCATCCCGCAGCCAGCACACCCGGGAAGCCCCCTCCTCCCGGAGCTGGTTTCCAAAGGTCGCCCCTGGAATGAATTTTAATTTCCGATCTGGGCAGCCTGCGGTAATTAGACAGGATGAAACGTGGTGATTCCGGCTGGAGCAGCTGGGGATCCGAGGCTGGCGGACTGGGCCCAGTGAGCAAAGGGAGAATTTGAATTTCAAAGGCAGCTGGGCTGTGTGAGCGTTTGGGGAAGAACGAGCTCTGTCTTTCCATCCCCCAGCCTCAGCAGCCCACCAAGGCCCGACGCCCCATCTACAGCGGCCTCATCCCGGAGCCTCTCTGCCATGCCTTCCATACATGGTGGCACGGGGCAGTGGTGCAACTCTGGGCCCAGCCTGGGGGTGGGGTCAAGGGGGAGAGTCTCCCTCCCTCTGGGCCAATGAGATCAGAAGTTCAGCTATGGGGAACCAAGAGATTTAGCTTGTTTGTTCCTTTGTCCAGACCCTACGCCATCCTGGCACTAACCCTTGAGCCATCCTGCCCCTCCTGGGCTCTGGCAGGAGACCTTGGACTGACTGTCTTGAATGTAGGCAAGGCAGGAGAAGCCGGGAAGGGGCCTGGGCATCCAGGTCAAAGCTGGCATGGAAGCTGAAGACTGAGGGCCAGGTCCTGCTTGGGTGCACTCGCTCCCCTCCCTGGCCTCCCGAATGGGCACTCGGGGAGCCAACAGCCGGAGAGGATGGGCTGTTAGGCGGGGAGCTGCCACCCTCCATCGGGCACAACCCATTTCACGCTCCCAGGGTCTCCAAGGGGGAGGAGGCGGGGAGTCATCTGTCTTAGATAATGGGGCTCTCACATACTTGATGCTTTCACAGGACAGGCACCACTAGGGACACAGGCTAGAGTTCAGGAAGGACTTCCCACTGGTAATTCTGCCAGCTAAGCAAGAACTAAGACTTACAGATCCACATGTCAGAGCTGAGAGGGCCTTAACCATGAGACTATTGGAACACAGCACTCAGTGTGGTGCAGTGGAAAGAGCCAGGGTTGGAGTCAGAGGACCCAGGTTCAAAACCCAGCTCCTTCTCTTAATATCCCTAGGAACTTGGGCCACTCGTTCAGGCCCTGGGGGCCTCGAGGGGCCTCCTTAGAAAATGAGAGGGTTGGGCAAGATGACCTCTACAGCCTCTTCTAGCTCTGTATCTGGGATCTTGTGGGTCCTCTGACTGCCAGAGCAGGAGAGACTTTATATTATATCATATTATCATATTTTGATATGACTGTCAGAATGGGGAGAGGCCTTAGAACACAGAGTGTCAGAGCTAGGTGGGAGCTTGGAACACAGCGTGAGAATTGGGAGGGTCTTTAGAACACAGGATGCCAGAGCTGGGGGAAGGAGGGCTTAGAACACAGGATGTCAGAGTTAAGTGGGAGCTTGGAACACAGATTGTCAGACCTGGAATGGGAAGCTTAGAACCCAGGATGTCAGAGCTGGGATGGGGAGCTTAGAACCCAGGATGTCAGAGCTAAATGATATCTTAGAACAAAAGAGCGTCAGACCTGGAGTGGGGAGCCTATAACATGGGATGCCAGAGTGGGGGGGGCTTAGAACACAGGATATCAGAGCTGGGATGGGGAGCTTAGAACCCAGAATGCCAGAGCTCGAGTGGGGAACTTAAAACACAGGATATCAGAGCTAAGAGGAATCTTAGAACATAGGCTGTCCGCCTGAGGAGGGATTTTAGAACCCAGAATATCAGAGCCACAGGAGACTTAGGTCATAGAATACTAGAATATAAAGTTAGAATGTCACAGATGGAAGGATTCATCCAGTCTAATAATAACAGCATTTATGGAACACCTACTGTGTACCAAACACTGTGCTAAGCACGTACAAATACTATCTCATTTGATCCTCACAACATCTCTGGGGAGTAGGTGTTACTATTATCAGCTCCTTTTTATAGTTGAGGAAAACTGAGGCAAACTAAAGTTAAATGATTTGCCCAAGGTCATATGTTCAATGAGAGTCTGATCTCTGGTTTCCTGATTCTAGGCCCAGCAGGGACTAGTTTGAGTTCGTACAGTGAGTCAGGTGGCACAAGTGGGTGTAGAACCCAGCCAGGACACCAGATACCTCATGCTGACTAGGGATGGTTAGAACTCCAGCAGGACTTCCTAAGCAGAGGTTTCTTCCTGGCGAGATCTCCTTTCCACCATAGAAGGCCTAGCTAGAGGCAGAGAGGACACGAGCTTTGAGTGGCTAGTATCCACTCCTGGGCCTCCCCTCCAAGAAAAGAGGAGGCCTTAAGAGAGAGACCTAGGACTATGGACACAGGTCCCAGGCTGGGAGGCCATCTCAGCCATTTCCCTGCCCCAAGGGGTCAGAAGGAGACCCTCAGCCTCCTGGGGAAGGGGCACCTGATCTGCTGAATACCCCAGAGCACACGAGCTTAAGCAACAGGGCCACTTCAAGGGGCAAGGCGAAGGGGAGACACACCCAAGGAAAAGCAAAAGAAAGGAGGTAGGAAATGAATCAGCAAGGCCCTTCCATATTCTAAGAAAGAATAATCCAAATGGCTTGGTGTGTCGAGTACATGGTAGAGAGTGACATGAGATGAAACAAGAAAGTTATTGGCCATCCAGAGCAGGAACATAACTAAGGCTCAAGAAGGGGACAAGGAGCAGGCTTGAGCAGAAAAGCGTCGTGGCCATAGGTACTCAAGGAAGCTTTTTCCAGCAGCCTGTGAAGGATGGCTTGGAAGGGGAGAGAACAGAGGTGAGAATGATTAAGATACTATTACAGGGGCAGCTGGGGGGCTCAGTGTCTGGAGAGGCAGGCCTAGAGATGGGAGGTCCTGGGTTCAAATCTAACCTTAGACACTTCCCAGCTGTGTCACCCTGAGTGAGTCACTTAACCCCCATCACCTGGCCCTTACTGCTCTTCTGCCTTAGAACCAAAACACAGTATTGATTCTAAGACGGAAGGGAAAGGAAGGGAAGGGTTTTTTTTAAAAACCCAAGATGTCATTGGTGACCTTGGAGAGAGCATTTTCAGCAGAGTGAGGGATCAGAAGACTGCTGGGGGTGGAAGAGTGAGCAGGTGATAAGTGGAGGAAGTGGGTGGAGGCACTCTTTCTGGGTGTTTGGCTGTAAAAGGGAAGAGAGAGAAGGAAGGACAGCTTGGGGATGGGGGTAGGGCTGAAGGGAGAATTTGAAAAAGACTGAAGATGAGAAGTGAGCTATGGAAGGAGGGGAGGGGAGGGGAGGGAGAGGACTCCAGGGCATAGGCAGACCATGAGCCCTCTTCATCAGAGTTTGCAAGGGAAGAGAGAAAGAGAAAGAGGTCAGCCAGATCAAAGGTGAGAGGGCAAGGGACAGGGGCAGGAGCTGGTCGTGGGTCTGAGGAGAAAGGTCATAGACTTAGATCTGGAAAGGACTTCAGAGACACTTCAGTTTACAATACAAGTCACTTAACCCTGCTTGCCTCCGTTTCTTCATCTGTAAAATGAGCTGGAGAAGGAAATGGTAGACCACTCCAGGATCCTGGCCAAGAAAAGCCAAAAATCAGATCCCAGAGTCTGACATGAAAAATGACTGAACAATAATTGTAAAATGCTTAGAGGGATATCTAAGTAATAGAATGGAGAGAGCTCCAGACCTGGAGTTGGAAAAACCTGGGTTCAAATTTGGCCTCAGACACTTCCTAGCTACATGACCCTAGGCAAGTCACAACTCTAGTAGCATAGGCTTTGCCACTCTTATGTCTTAAAAATGATACTGAGGGGGGCAGCTGGGTGGCTCAGTGGATAGGGAGCCAGGCCTAGAGATGGGAAGTCCTGGGTTCAAATCTGACTTCAGATACTTCCTAACTGTGTGACCCTGGGCAAGTCGTTTATCCCCCATTGCCTAGTCCTTGCAGCTCTTCTGTCTAGGAGCCAATACATAATATTGATTTCAAGATGGAAAGTAAAGGTTTAAAGAAACAAATAAACCCCCAAAAAGCACTTAGCATAGCAGCTGGCACTTAGTAAGTGCCACATAAATGTTAGTTGCTACTGCCACTATTGTTACTATTACTACCGCTTCTGCTGCTGCTGCTACTACTACTACTACCACCGTTATTGTTACTACTGCTGCTACTACTACTAATACTGTTACTGTTAACTACTATTACTGTTACTGCTGCTGCTACTACTACTACTACTACTACTACTACTATTACTGTTACTGCTGCTACTACTACTACTATTATTAATTATATATCTATAATTATAATCATTTTACAGTAGCGACAACTGAGGCCAGGAAAGACAAATCAATTGCCCTCGGTCACATGAGTAGTAAGTGGATAAATCACATTTTGAACCCAGTTTCCCTAACTCTGAATCCAGCTGTCTCCCTCCTTGCAGGGCTGCAGTCCAAGGTGAGGATGCCTGAATCCAGGAGTTGCCCCACCGTGATGTTCTTGCTACCAGTCAGATTTGTAGGAGATGTTTTGGGGCCCCACAGAAGGGGAGAGGATTGTGGGGCAAGGGTGGGGGGAAGGCTAATGAGAGCAGGGACCAAGGCTTCAGGCAGGGATGGAAGGCAAGTGGGACCAGATCAAGAGATGGGGTTGGAGGAGAGCTCAGGAGAGGAGAGGAACTGTGTCTCCCCCACCCTCAGCCCCCAAATCTGGGGGCTTCTTTCCTCAGACTAGGAACTCTCTGAGGGCAGGGAGTGAGCCTCCTCTTCCCTCTGCCTTCCCTCCTAGAGCTCAGTATCCTTCTGATTCAGCTCTTCCCCTCTTCTAGCTCCAAGGGAGATAAGGGGCCCTGCTAATTGCATTAGGATTTTGTGTCAATTAGCAGACAATTACACGGGTAAATTGGTGCTTAATTTGGAAGCAATAAATTCATCTCCATTGGCACAGAGACCCAATTCCCCCAACCCTAGGCTCAGACCATGGGGGCTCCTCACGAGGTCCCCAGGAGAGGCCTCTGTTAGGAACTCCCTTCCCACCACTCTCACAATGAAGTTCTAGATAGTCCTTTGGGATGTCTGGAGCCTGGAGCCAATGAGAACTTCTTTACCGACTTCCTCTGTGTCCAGATCTGAGCTGTAGGGGACAGAGAGATGGGGACTGGCAAAAATCCCTGCTTGGGGTGAGGGGCGAGAAGGGGCAGGGCACAGGCTCCGATGGGGTCCAAACTTGGAGGGCCAATGGGTGGGGGTGGGCTGGAAGGATGGAGAGAATCTAGAACGGAAAACAAAAATATTATTTTTGAAAAGCCCCCGTGGCCACGGGAAATCAGGGAAGGCGAGGTTTCTGCTGCCATCAGAACAGGATGTTGGCTGAGCTCTGTAGGGCAGAGATGTGACCTGTGTCGGACAAAGATGTGCTCTGATTAAGCATATCCCTGTGTCTAGGTTCTGTGTGTGTGTTCACACATGTCCCCCGATGACATATGTTCTCTGGGAATATATTCTAATCCCCACTGACTGGGTAGTGTGGTAATCTAGGAGAGAGTATATAGGAATGTATATGAATAGATTAATTTATATATCATAATTTAATTTGCTATGGTTGATTAAATATCTTTTGCTTTGGAGGGGAAAATGCTGCAGAAGGAGGCAGGCTTTAAAGGAGGGAGGACCTGTCCAGGTAAAAGAAAGGAGGGAGGAAATTGTAAGGGGAAGAACAATAAGGAAGGCTAGAATGCAGGAAGGAGAAGGCAAAGCAGGGAATAGATGAGCTAGAGTGGGATGGATGACCTGTGCTAAGTATGGGGGAAAAGGTGGAGAGTTTGGAGCTAGTTGGAGTAGGCCCTTGAATGCCAAGCTGAGGAAGCTGGATTTCCACCCCTACCATGAGCAATGGAAGCCAACATATATGACTCGTGCCATTTTTCCCACCATCAGCTGATTGTTCATTTACAGCTGGAAGGCTATCTGAGAGCTTATCAGTCCAACTTCCTTATTTTACAGAGATTCATAGTAGAGAAATTAATTATCCAAGGTCATTGTTGTTGTTCAGCCATTTTCACTTATGTCCTACTCTTCATGATCCCATTTGGAGATTTCTTGGCAAAGATACTGGAATGATTTGCCATTTCTTTCTCCAGCTAATTTTTTTTAAACCGTTACCTTCCTCCTTAGAAATCAATACTATGTATTGGTTTCAAGGCAGAAGAGAGGTAAGGGCTAGGCAATGAGGGTTAAGGGATTTACCCAGGGTCACACAGCTAGGAAGTGTCTGAAGCCAGATTGGAACCCAGGACCTCCCATCTCCAGGCTTGGCTCTCTATCCACTGAGCTACCCAGCTGCCCCCTCCAGTTCATTTTACAGATGAGGAAACTGAAGCAAGCAGGGTTTAGTGATTTACCCAGGGTAACATGGCTAGAAAGTGTCTGAGGCCAGATTTGAACTCAGGAAGATGAGTCTTTCTGATTCCAGGCCCAGCACTCTATCCTAGCTGCCCAAGGTCACAGAGGTCCTAAGTGCTAGAATTAGGATTTGAACCCATGTCCTGGGCTCAGAGAGACCTCCCCAAGTTCATATACATAATATCCAATCTCAGAGCTAGTGAAGAAAGAGAAGCTGGGCCCTCCTTCACTCTTCTCAGGCTTGGTAGGTAATACACAGAGAGAAGGGGCAAACATCCTCCTCCGAACAGAATCCTAGCATCACAGAATAGCACAGCTGGCCCTCTGACCCAACCCTCCTTGGACCAAAAATCCTCCTCAGCTCCATCCCCTACTCTTGGGCCATCAGGCTCCAACTTCCCACTGGGGGGGTGGGGAGCTCACTACCTCCCAAAACAGCTCATTCCACTTCCAGATGGCTCTAATCATTAGGAAGGGCTTTTCCCTGATAGCAATCCTAAATTCTCCACTCTGCAACTTGCCCCTCATTGTTCCTAATTCTCTCCTCTGGGGCCAAACAGAAGCAGCCTAATCCCTCTTCCACCTGACAGCCTTCAAGGCCTAGAAGACAGCTTGCAAGTCTTTTATTCTCCTGGCTAAACACTCACGGTTCTTTCAGCCCATCTTTGCACAGAGTGTGATCAATCTCCAGAGCCTTCACCAGCCTTGCATAATCCAATCCAAAAAACAACTATAAAGAGACCTACTGGGTGCCAGGCACTATGCTAGCTGCTGGGGTCGCAAAGACAAAATATAAATTAAAACAGCCTCTGTCTTAGTAGCCATCCTTCTGCTAGGGTAGGACATGGAGATCAAACATGAACCCTGGGAAGTAAACAAAAAGTGGATTTGTGCCAAATGATTGCAAGAGACAAAAAGAAATCAAGGGGAAATCAATCAGGAAAGACTTCATGAAGGAGATGGCTCTTGAGCTGGAAGGAAGCTAAAGATTCTGCAAATAAAAAATAATTTTTTTTAATTTAAGGATTCTCCAAGGGGAAGTGAGGAGGGATTATGGGATCATGGATTTTGAGCTGGGAGTGACCTCAGAAGCCAGCTATGTCTAATCCCGTTGTTGAAAGAATGAGGAAACTGAGGCCCATGGCAGAGGCAGAATTGGAGCCCATGACTCTGGAGCTGTGACTTTTTCCACTGTAACACACTGTGGTTCTTATATATTCTAGGCTTAAAGAAGAAAGAACAGGTGATTTGAAAAGAATGGAAAACATTTTCCCCTTGTCAATGTCCTTCTTCAGATTTGGCACTTAGAACTGAACATGATACTCCATTTGGGGCCTGGCCAGAACAAAGGATAGTGGGATTCTCACCTCTGGGGTCCTGGTCGTTCTGCCTTTCTCACCAAACCTAAGATCAAACTGGTTTTTGGATTGTTATTGGTTTGGGGGGAGGGGGTTGGGGCTGGCACATCACCAGCTGACTCACATTGAATTTTTGTCTTGTAGTGTTGATTTTAAGGGGGAAACTGAGGCAGGACCCTCAAGGCAGCAAAGAACTCAACATGAGTCGACCTTATGAGTGGTAATCCAGAAGGCTAAGCAGTCCCATCTTCTTCAAGCATCTTGGATTTCACTAAAAAGGCTATTTCCTCCACAGAGGTAGATCACAGACTTTCCATGCTTTTTTTTTTTTTTTTTTTTTTTTTTTTTAGCCCTTATCTTCCATCTTAGAATCTTAGAATTGGTTCCAAGGCAGAAGAGCTGCAAGGGCTAGGCAATGGGGGTTAAATGACTTGCCCAGAGTCACACAGCTAAGAAATGCCTGAGGTCATATTTGAACCCAGGCCTGACCTCCCTTCTCCTAGGCCTGGCTTTCACTCCACAGAGCCACTTCACTGCCCTCCCTGCAGGCCTTCTTAGTACTTTACTGAGTTATTTTGATACCCCAAACCCCTCACCAGCTGGCCAATCCTTATTGAAGCCTCAGGCGCCATTTGGAGAGACATATTGGCCAAGGTTAGGGAGGTTATCATCAATCCCATGATCCTCTCCCCCGTGCAGACCATTCCTGGATTATGGTGTTCAGTTCTAGGTACCATATTTTAGAAGAGTCGTTGATGAATCTATTGAGAGGTGAAAGGAGAAGACCAGGATGGGACCGGCCTGGAAAATAAGCTGTACAGCGATTGGTTAAAGAACTAAGGATGTTTAGCTTGGAAGAGAAGATGGAGATGGGCCATGAGAATTGCTTTCAAGGATCTGAAGGGCTGTCATGGGAAGGAGAGATAACACTTATTCTGCTTAACCTCAGGAGGCAGAACAAAGATCAAGGTGGTTGGGATGAAGGAAGACTCAGAGAGACAGATTTATTTATGCTCAATATAAAAGGTAAATCCTAATAATGATTTATAGTACATATTTTATTTATATAATATTATGTTTTAGTACATAATATTGATTTTAATATAGTAACTGATATCATAATATATAACATGATATGTTATTATTGTTTAGTCATTTTAGTTATATACAACTCTTCGTGAATTAATTTGGGGTTTTTTGGCAAAGATACTGGAGTGATTTGCCATTTCTTTCTCCAGTTCATTTTACAGATGAACAAACCGAGGATGAAGTAATCTGCCCAGGGTCACCCAGCTAGTAAGTGTCTGGGGCCAGCTAAGAACTCAGGTTTTCAACACTCTATCCACAGAGCCATCTGACTGCCTCCCTTTATATGATATGGTCATTTATAACAGTCCATTCTAAAAGGAGAATGAATGGATTGTCTTGATAGGTAGTGAGTTCCCCATCACTGAAGCTATTCAAGTGGAAGCTGGGCAACCACTTGTTGGACATATTGTAGAGGGGATGACTACTTGGGCAAAAGTGGAAGTAGATAATCTCTCATGCCCCAGCTCTGAGATCCTACTATTTTATAGGATAATAATAATTAGTACTTATATAACAGGACCAAGCTTATAAAGCTTAACATACATTATTTCATTTGAGCCCCATACCTTAGTGAAGAAAGTATTGTAGGAGACAATGGGAAGAACGTTGATTTTGGAGCTGGAGAACCTGAGTTCAGATCCCACTTCTCATACTAGCGTGTGACCACGGACAGCCCCAGAACATCCTTGGTGTTTTTATTTTAATGTTATTGTTTTCATTTTATAGATAAAGAAAATGAAATTCATAGAGATTGAATGAGTTTCCCTGCTCACATAAGTTTCAGAGGAGATTTGAACCCGGGTCTTCTTAATCCCAAGTCCAACCTGCTTGCTAGATCTATTTACTACATTATATGCATAATATACATAAGAAATAGATAGGTAGATAGATAGATAGATAGATAGATAGATAGATAGATAGATAGATAGATAGATGGATAAATAGNGATAGATAGATAGATAGATAGATAGATAGATAGATAGATAGATAGATGGATAAATAGATAATCTCGAGTTACACTGAGGAAAGAAGAGGAGTCAAGGCAAGAAGACAATCAATTGGGGCAGCCAGATAAGCTCAGTGGATTGAGAGCCAGTTCTGGAGATGGGAGGTCCTGGCTTCAAAAGTGGTCTCAGACACGTTCTAGCTATGTGACCTTGGGTAAGTCATTTACATCCCCCCATTGCCCATCCCTTACTACTTTTCTGCCTTGAAGCAGATACTTAGTATTGATTCTAAGACAGAAGAGTAAGAGTTGTTTAGAAAGAAGAGAATTAATCCCTGACTTAAAACAATTAAAGTCAAACCTTGCTGTTCTTCCTGATTTCCCTTTTCTACCCACAGAAGAGTTCTCAGCTGCCCCTTTGCCCATTCATGGCCATCACCCACCAAAACACATCTCTTCCTGAAATGGATATTCCGCCTCCCTGCCAAGATCAAAGCACAGGAGAATAAACATAGATTTCGAACTAGAAGAACCTAATCCAGCTCCATCGTTTTACAGATAAGGAAAGTGAGGCCCAAGAAAGTAAGATTTACCCAAGGTCACACACAAAGAGTAAGCACCCTAGGTAGGTTTTGCATCTAGGTCCTCTGACTCCAAAGTTAGCATTCTTTCCCTTGATTTCCATACTGTCTCCTCTAGTACCTTCCTCAAAGAGGTGGGAGCTTCAAATGAGTCCCAGGAGGATCATAGATTTGAATCTGGCAGGGACCTCTGCTAAGGACAGCTTCCTGGAGGGCAGGGTCAGAACAGATGGAGAAAGGGAGGGAGGAGGGAAACTTTGCTGAGACAGACACAGCCCTGGCCTTGGAGGCAGGAGACGGACCCGAGTTCTTTTCCTTGTCTCACTGCTCATTACTAATGTGTTTAGTTGGGTCCTATTCACTGTAACCCTATTTGGATTTTTTTTGGCAAAGATACAGGAGTGGTTTGCCATTTCCTTCTCCATTTTATAGATAAGAAAACTGAGGCAAAAAATAAAAATTAAAAAAAAAAAGAAGAAAGAAAGAAAACTGAGGCAAACCCCGATTAAGTGGCTTGCCCAGAGCACACAGCAAATAAGTGTCTGTGGCCAGATTTTAATTCAAGAAGACGAGTCTTCCAAAACTTCAGGCCATGCATTCTAACCCCTGTGCCACCTAGCTGCCCAGAGTTCCATAGAGATTAAGTGTTAGAGCCTGGAATTGAACTCAGGTCTTCCTGACTCCATGTCCAGCCCTCTGTCCACTGGGCCACCAGAATACAAGATGATTTCAAGAGAGAGGGGAAGGATTGACAACCAGGGGTATCTAGGAAGGCTTCATGGAGCTGGTAGTGCCTGAGCTGAGCCGAGTTGAGCTGAGCCTTCTGGGTCAAGGATTCTGAGATTCTGAGTCAAGAAAAGGACCCAGAATGGGCTCTGGCCAACTATCTAGGTCTCTTATGTAGCAGGAGGATTATAATGACTTTGAGGACGGCATGAATGTGTGTTTGTAAACCATAAAGCCGAGAGTATTGTGAACCCCTCCTGATCTCTTGGCAGTCCCCGAAGGACATGGGAGGCTAAGATAAACAAGGAAAGGCCTGGGATGGACCCCAAACCCCAGCTTCCTCCTAATTGCTTAATTTTGGTTAAAGGCCGCCTCCCCACTCTCATCCTTCCAGCCTTCCTGGGTCCAACCTTGGCACCGTCTTCACTTCCATACCTAATTAGTTGCCTCATTTTGTTATTATTTTAGTTCCTTGACACGACTCCAGTCCATCTCCTTCTCTCTCCTCAAACCAACAGCCCTCTAGGTCAGGCCCCCATCCCCCATCCCATGGATTATTTGTTCTCGACTCCTCTTTGGTCTGCCTTCATCTGATGTTTTCCCTTTCTGATCCATCCTTCACCTAGGGGTCAAAGTTATTCTGCTGAAGCACGAGTCCAAACGCTGACTTCATTACTCAGGAATCTTCAGGAGCCCTGTAACCTCTACCAGTGGTTCCCAGACTGTTTTGGCCTACAGCCCCCTTTCCAGAAAAAATATTACTTAGCACCCTGAAAATTAATTTTTAAAAAATTTTAATAGCAATTAATAGGAAAGATAAATTCACCTGTGGCCATCACCGCCTCCCTGGATAGCTGCAGCACCCACTAGGGGGCGGTGGCGCCCACTTTGGGAATCACTGCTCTAGACTAAATACCTCTCTGTTCCATAGAGCATTGTGCCTGGAATCAGGAAGACCTGAGTTCAAATTCAGCCTCAGATACTAGCTGTGCAACACAGGGCAAGTCATATAATCCTATTTGCCTCAGTTTCCTCATCTGTAAAATGAGCTGAAGAAGGAAATGGCAAACCACCTCAGTTGCTTTGCCAAGACCTAAAATCAGATCACAAAGGTCTGACCTGACTGAACAACACAACAACAAGTGCATACATGGGAGATAGGTAGAGAATAGATGGAAGGGAATCTAAAAGGGAAATGCATTAGCAACTAAGGGGACCAGGCAAGGCCTCCTGTAGAAGATGGGATTCGAACTGAGATCTGAAGGAAGCCAGGGAAGCTTGGGGGCAGAAAGAGCAGGGATATCATCGGTTTCCAGTGAGGACGTATCATCTTTGAGGAATTCACAAGATGCTAAGAGGTCCAATGACTCACCCAGGGTCAGTCAGCCAGGATGTGCTATAAGTGGGACTTGAACCCAGGTCCTGGCTTTAAGGTTGGCCTCCCCTTGCTAGGTTTTCTAAGGTTTCCATCAATATCTAATACTCTCTATTCTGCTTCTCCCTTATTAGCACTCACAAATGAGGCTCTCCATAAATGGTTATTGATTGATTAATGGGCTGAGTGTAAGTCTACCTGGAGGCAGGGCCAGGGGACGCTCGGGGTTCTCAGGAAGAAGCAGGAGGCGAGCTCCCTTCTCTGACCTGGGGCCCATCGCTCATGTTAATTATAGGAAAGAAAAGGAATCCTTAACGACGCTTCCAGACTCCTAACAACTGTGCTATTAGGCTGATAATGCGCTGAGAAATTGTGCGTGTCTCTCCAGGATTGTATCCTGAGCCCAGGAAAGGAGGGAGCAAACTTGGGGAGAGGGTGAAAGTCTCTCCTTCTCCCGCAGAAACCCCATAACTACTTTGGGGTTGGACTCGTGGACTCACTGGAGGGAGACGAGCACGTGGGGTCTAGCACTGACCCTCGTTCCCCATTACTCTCTTGGCTGCTATGCCAGCTACTACAATCTAGAGAAGATCCCACCCCTTTTCTTGTGCCTCAGTTTCCCCACCTGTCAAATGGAGAATCAGTTCTTAGATAAAATAATCCCCAAACCCCCATCCAGTCTCCCCAACCCAGGCCAAGTTCTGGTTCACCTGTGTTGGGGTAAAGGGTGCAGAGAGGGAAGAGACCTTCCTTAGAACACAAAATTCCTCCCCCTCTGGCCAGGGCATGAATTACTTCCGAAAATCAAAGAATCCTGAAATGCCAAATGGGAAGAGCCTCAAAAGTCATCTCGTTGAACCCCTACCCAAGCAAGAATCTTCTCAAATAACACTTTCAATTGGTTGCCCAGATTCTACTTGAACCAGACCTATAACTAAGGCAGGGCAATTGGGGGTTTGATCCAAGGTGCTAAAATAGGAGGGAGTGGAAAGCATTCGCAAGCACAGATTTGGAGCTGAAACTAGAGACCTTAGAAGTCACCAAGTTCAGTCTCCTCATTTTACAAGTCAGGAAACTGGCCAGAGAGGTTACTAAGTGATTTGTAAGTATATGATTTGCCAAGGTCGCTCCGTGGCAGGCCTGGATGCCAAAGCAGGGCTGGGAGTTGACACAGGGTCATCTGACCAGATCCAGCCTCCTCACTGCCTCCTAGCTTAGTGTCTAATTAATAAGAATAATTCCTTCAGATGAGAAGCTATAAATCAGATGGCAGAGCTGGTCCTTACCCTGCTCCCATTCCCTCACCCCCACCCAGGGAGGTAGTCTAATCATATCTCAAGTGCCTGACTTGGAATCAAAAAGGCCTAAGTTCAAATTCTGCCTCACACTAGCTAAAAGATCCTAGGCAAATCATTTTACTTCATTGTGACTCAATTTCTTCATCTGCAAAATGAGGATGATAACAGCAAAGTCATTGTAAAGATGATCTCAGATGAGATAATACGGCCCTAAGCCAGAGGTGTCAGTAGTTTCCATCTCTCTCCCCTGACTGAAGACATAAAGACTTTATGGTACTTGCTCCCCAGATTCTCCATCACCTTCTTGAAAAGACCTTCAGAGATGGGGAGCTCACTACCTTCTAGGGTAACCCATTCATTCCCCTCTGAAATCACTCTAGAGTCCCTCCAATGCTCAAGCCCCTGTCCTGACCCATATACTAGATATAGTTCCAGTTCCCCAGTTAAGAGCTTCCCCAAGTTGAGGCAGAGCCTGGAGGATCTGGGGAAGGAGTGTCCCAGGAGGGAGGAGCAGGGAGGACGGGAACAGGTCAGAGAAACAGAAAGGACTTTCCAGGCTAGAGCAATCACTACTATTTTTCTAGCACTTTGGGTTGTGGGAAATAATTTGTGACCTTTCTCCCATTTGACCATCGCAACAACCCCCCAGGTAAATAGGGAAGGAATTATGCTCCCCATTTTTCAGGTGAAGAAACTGAGGCTTGGAGAGATAAAGGTCACACAAGGAGGAACTGCAGAGACTCAGTTCTAGCCGTCTGACCCCCAAGTCTTGTGCTCTTTGCACTCTGTCCTCAGGAAGTTCCCATTCGAGGAGGGAGAAAAGAAAAGGACTCAGTGCTAGTCAGCAGAGGATAATTGCATAAGAAGGGTATCCATCGCCCCTCAGAAGAGAGGGTGTAGGGATGGGGGAAGAGGGGATTAAGGGAAGAGGTTGCCCCAAATATTGATCTATGGGGAGCATAGAATGGAAGCTCCTGGAGGGCAGGGACTGTTTCCATTTTTGTCTTTGTATCCCCAGTACCTAGCCCAATGCTGGGGAACAAGGGAGATCTGATTGATTGATGGCAGGAGACATAGATAAGTTGTGGTGACCAGCCCTGAGCAACTAAATTTATAGCTGGATTTATGAGCACCACTAAGGCCTGCCTCTGTCAAAAGGCAGGGTAGATGATTAATAAACACTGGTTGGTTGATTGATTGATTGAAGTATTGAATGAATGGATTGAACATGGGTCTTCATACTGGAGCCTCACCTCTACCTTGGTTATACAGTAGATGGAGTACTGGGCCAAGAGCATAGGAGACCTGAGTTCAAATCCAACCTCAGCCACTTACTAGCTGTGTGACCATAGACAAGTCACTTCACTCTGCTTGCCTCAGTTTCCTCATCTATAAAATGGGCTCAAGAAGGAAATGGCAAGTACTCCAAGTATCCTTGCCAAGAAAATCCCAAATGGGCTCACAAAGAGTAGGACACGACTGAAAAACGACATAGCATTGGTCCCACCAGCTTCACTGTCCAAATGTAGCATCTTGACCAGAATGTTGTTTTTTTTTTATTTTAAACCCTTGTACTTCGGTGTATTGTCTCATAGGTGGAAGATTGGTAAGGGTGGGCAATGGGGATCAAGTGACTTGCCCAGGGTCACACAGCTGGGAAGTGGCTGAGGCTGGGTTTGAACCTAGGACCTCCTGTCTCTAGGCCTGACTTTGACCAGAATGTTTTGCAGCAGCAATAGAGAGATCCTAGAGAAGGAAGCACCCAGTGGGAGAATTCATGGATTAATCAGATAAAGAGCAGCAAGGGGCAGTGCCACAACGGGCAAGACCCTTCTCCCCGGACCATGGTGGAAAGCAGGATCTGACTCTGTTCTGGCCCAGGTCCTGCTACCCTGCCACGGAACAGATGATCAACGAGTCAACAATAACAAGCATTTATTATGTGTCTACTCTGTGCCAGGCCCTGTGCTAAGTGCCCTGCATATGAGGAAAGGTGAAAAACCGTCCCTGCCCTCAAGGAGCTCCCAGTGTAACGGCAGAAATGTTTCCTCCCTGAAACCCTTCCTCCCCTGTGTCCTTCTGTCAGTGTTGGGAGGCCAGTGCCCGGCCTGCACCTTGGAGCTCCTCATCTCTGGCTGGGCTCTAGCTGGGCTGCCTCTCTTTCCCTGTAGGGCGCCCTCAATAACCATAACAAGGAGGATTTGACTGATTGATGGGGGGAGACAAATAAATTGTGGTGACCAGCCCTGGGCAACTGAATTTACAGCTGAATTTATGGGCTCCACGAAGGCCTGCCTCTGTCAGAATCTCTCCTCACCGATACCTCTCCTCATGGGTGAAGAGACGGGGCAGTGGGTTTGTGCAGGAGTAACACATACACACACACACACACACACACACACATACACACACACATACACACACACACACACACAGCATGCCAAGCGAGGAGCAGGGTCCAATCTGAGAATGATCAAATATTGGTCTGGATGGGAATTTAAAGACTGCTGAATCCCATTTCCCTGTTTTACAGATGAGGAATTATAAGATCCTGCCTAGGACCACAAAGCTGGTCAGCTTTAGGATGAAATGAGCTGCTTCCCAGCTGAACTCGCTCTCTCTCTCTCTCTCTCTCTCTCTCTCTCTCTCTCTCAAACCCTTATCTTCTATTTTAGAATATGAATTCTAAGGCAGAAGAGTGGTAAAGGCTGTAGCCTTTTTTTAATTGGGATTAAGTGACTTGCTCAGAATCTCACAACTAGGAAGTGTCTGAGGTCACATTTGAACCCAGGGCCTCCCAACTCCAGGTCTGGGGCTCTATCCACTGTGCTACCTAGTTGTCCCAAGTTCTCTTTGAACAAGAAGAATTCTTTCCTTAGGTTGAGCAGAAATCTGCCCCCAGATAATTCCTACCCACTGCCCCCATTTCTGCCCTCTGCGGTCAAACAGAATAATTCTACCCCCTCTCTCAGTAAAACCCTTCAGATTTTTGGCAATATCTTTCATGTCTTCTCCTCTCGTCAATTCCATAAGCATTATGTGTGCCATGCACTGTGCTTAGGCTCAGTCATTCAATGACCCACCCTCACTAGCTGAGCGACCCTTGGTCACCTTGCTGGTAAATGTCGAAGGCAGGATTTGAACTCCAGGCTTTTGACTCTGTAGTGCTCTACAGAGGACACAAACTTCCTCTGCCTTGTGCAAAATGAACATTTAATTTAATTTTGCAAATATTTATGAAACACCTACTCTGTGCCAAACAACTTTAATTCCTTTAACTCATCCTCCAGATGAGATTTATGTGGGCTACTAATTCTCTCCCTCTGGAACAAGGCCTCTTTTGTGTTATGGAAAATGTCTTATGTTGGGGGCCAGGGGCTTGAGTTTGAACCCTGCCTCTGCTGTTTGCTACCTAGGGGACCATGAGCCAATCAATTAAGTTTTCTGGGCCACAGTTTCCCCATTTGCAAAATAGGGTGGGTAGGGAAGGGAAGTAGTATTTATTAAGCCTATTATGTATCAGGCACTGTGATAAACATTTTATAAATATTAGCTCATTTGAACCTCATCACAACACTGAGAGGGAGGTGTTATTATTAACCTCATTTCTCAGTTGAGGCAACCCAGGCAGATAGAGGTTAAGTGACTTGCCTAGGGCCACACAGCTTGTGTGTGAGGCCAGATTTGAACTCAGGGAGCACTATATGGTAACAGCCTCTGATCCTACCCTCATCTCCCTCTTTCTAAGGCAACCAAGCAAAGCACCACTATCAGCATATGGCCCTTGGGATCCCATCAGAAGATCTGGTCCCACCTTCCACGGTGGGGGCAGGGAAGGTGGGCATCTTGGTGCCAGGCTTGGCAGCCACATAGGGACCATCTGGTGCCTGCTGGAAGAAAGTCAAGGTCAGACTTTTTGCTGGGGTGAGGGAAAACATGTAAGGGCCCCTAGCCCCTTCTCAGCCAGTTATTAATACGCCAGTTATTAACATCTGGGCCCACAGGGTCCCACTCTCCCTCCCCTCCCTCCTCAGCTCAGTAAAGAGCTTAATTAATTAATTCCTTTCCTCCTTGCAGATTTGAGTTTCTTACTCTCCAGCTTCCTTCCCTGTCCTGGCTCTCTTTGCCAGGGCCTAGGCAGTTGCGTAGAGTAAGGAGGTCTGGGCTGAGAGAAGGAGTATGCTGGGAAATGTTTAACAACTAACTCTCTGGGGAAAAAACCTGTGAATGACACTTTTGTTTTAATCTGCATTCTTAACATTTTCCTCCTTCACTTTCTTAAGTTTAGACAAAAAAAAAAAAAAAACAAAAAACAAAAAACCAATAAATCAAGCCCAGATTTGCAGTGCTTGTCAATTTCCAAGTTATAAATGCTCACACAGAAGATTTAACAATCAACTCTTAGCCAGTTCCGGCCTGGTGCTGGCCCAGAGCCATGATACCTGGGTTCCAGTCCTCCTTTTGCCTCTTCTTAGCTATCTGTTTCCCCATTTGTAAAATTAATAGATCAGAATAGATCATCTCTCATGTTCCTTCTAATTGTTCATTTGTTTTTCAGTCATGTCCAACTCTTTGGAACCCTATTTGGGGTTTTCTTAGTAAAGATACTAGAGTGATTTGCCATTTCTTTCCTCCAGCTCATTTTACAGATGAGGAAACTGAGGCAGAGTTAAGTGACTTGCCCAGGGTCACAGAGCCCTTAAGTGTCTGAGGCCAGATTTGAAAATGAAGTCTTCATCTCATGAAGATGAGTCTGGCACTCTATTCACTGAGCAACCTAGCTCCTTCCAATATGCCTCCACTAAAGGTACCCTTCCTTCCTCTCTTGCCCCCTCCTCAGGCTGGTCCCAGAATCTATAAAGTATGGCAGGGAGTCACAAGATTTAGCACCACTATAGGCAAACTGTGCCCCTGGTCCTGCCCAAGCTGCCTGACTACTCCCAGGGACTGGATAAGAAGAATCAACAAATCCATTTCTTTCAATGAGCCTGGGGACCACCAGTCTTAATGTCATCCCTGCCACTGCCTCCAAACGTCCTCTAGGCTTTCTCATCTGCCCTGTCTCTACAGTCTACAGACCTCTGCTCTTTGCCCGCTGAGCCTTCCCATTTGCCCTAGAGTGGAACCTTTCTGTATTATCTCCCCCAATTTGCTCCCTGAAAGCAGGGACTGTCTTGTTTTTTTCTATTTGTATCTCTGTGCTTAGTTAGTAGAAGGCTAAGCAAATAGTAAGTGCTCACTAGCTGCCTTTTCATTCATTCATTCCAGCTCTAAATCCTGGAATCTGACCTCCCTGACCTGTTCCTTCAAGTTGTCTTGAAAGTCTCTCTGCCTCTCTGTCTTTGTCTCTGTGTCTCTGTCTGTCTGTCTGTCTCTCTTTCTCTCCCTTAGAGAAAAAGCCATCTCTGCCAAGCCCCAGCCATATCTACACTTCTGGAGAGGGAATATGGCACAATCACACATCATCCCTGGAGTGGAAGAAAGGGCAAACCACCGCCTTGCTTCTGAAGGTCGGGCAAGGCTCAAGTCCATCGTCCTTGGCCTCAGGACCCACTGGGATTCTGCCCTCCTCCTCACCCCTTTCTTTGCAAACCTGGCTACCCCCACTCCCACCCCAGCCCCAACAGGAGGGATGGGAGGTGGGTGCCAGGAAGGACTCCTATAACAAGTCCCATTTCTCTTGCTATTAAAGGTTTACAAAGCGTTTTCTCCAGCCCTGATCTCCGAGATGTTGTGCCAGGTAGTATCCCTATTTTATAGACTAGGAGATGGGCTCAGAGAGAGGCTAAATGTCTTGTCCAAGGTTGCACACCCAGGTCTCTTCTGATCCTCGGTTTATTTACTCCTCCTCCCTGCCCCCATCCCCTGGTACTGCCTCAGAACTCAGGGGAAGAGCTGGGGGCTCTTCCTCCAGGGAGAGAAACACTTCTTGGTCCTGGGTGGGTGGTGTGGGTATTCGGGCCTGTGTAGCCAGGATGGAGTGGGTTGGAATAGCTGGCTTTTTTTTTTATCAGAGGTTAAAAATGACAAAATAATTGAGTGGAAGGAGAGGCAGGATGGCCAGGGAGATGTCTGAAATGTGATACAGTGAGGTGGGGGGAAGGGAGAAAGCCGTGCCCCCAAGGAGAGGACCCTGGGCTCCATGGTGTCCAGAGGGAACAAGTCCTGAGCCGAAGCCAGGCAGGGTTATGCCACAGACAAGCCATCTCCCCCAAACCCACCCTTGGACGCCCACCTTTAGGAAAGTATGTACGGACAACCCCCCCACAAACACACTAACACATGGTCTCTGAGGCACCAAAGAAGAGCTTCACAGATAGTGAGGAAACAGCAACAGCCCCCAGAGAGATACTCACATGTAAA
Source organism: Gracilinanus agilis (assembly GCF_016433145.1). Lineage (NCBI taxonomy): Eukaryota > Metazoa > Chordata > Mammalia > Didelphimorphia > Didelphidae > Gracilinanus > Gracilinanus agilis. Next base: position 75,638,489 of record NC_058132.1, on the reverse strand, counting down.
AACACTCACAAAAACAATCTGAGCTCCTCCAGACCTGGGGAGGGCATTTTCTCAGGGAGTGCAGACCTGCCCCCCAACACACCCCTGGGGGGCGGGGAAGGGACAGATGGATTGAGAGGCAGGTAGACGGAGGAACACAGAGATGGGCAGACAGAGGGACAGGCAGACTGGCAGCCAAACCCTTTTGCAAGCAGAGGGGGAGGCAGGTACCCTGGAGAAGGAGTTGCCAAGGCAACGGGCATCCTGCAGAGCCAATGAGTGAAGCCCTCCCCCCACCCCCAGCCCTTATTTTTAGAAGTTGGGGCTGGGCAGTTCCCCACCCTAACTTTGCCCCCCCAAAACCCAGGTGCCTTCTCCTCAGACTGACAGGCTCTCGGCACTGCCCACTCCCCAGCATCACCTATGGCCTCATTAATAATGAAGCCGGATAAAGAATGGCCCCAAGCAGAGGTGCTGGGCCTGAGGCTAGAGCCCAGAACCCCCCCTGTCTCCCCTTCTCCTCCCACATATGCTTCCTTCTCTTCCCTGTCCCCAGGGCCCTATACTTCCTTCTTCCCATTGTCACCCACCCATCCCATCCCAGGGAGACGTCTGGGGGGGAGCGCCCCCAGGAGAGGACCCTGGCCTGGGTGCCCAGAGGGAGAGGGAGCCCCGAGCCAAGGCCAACTTCCCCCAGGCCTCAGATTTGCTACCCACCTGGTCACCTTTCTACTTTCCTTCCCCTTCCATACATCCTCCCACCCTAGAACGCCCCCTCCTGCCCCCTTTCTTTCCCTTCTCCTTCGAACCCCTTTCTTCCCCCCCCCTTCCTTTACCTCGCTGTTCAAAGGTGCCTCGAGCCCCTGCATGCATCCCCCCCAATTCTGGGAGGTCCCTCCTGCGTTCTGTGGGGTCTTTACCTTTCGGGGGTGGGAGGGGGATTAGGAGGGGAAGCTCTGTCAGCAAGATCCCCCCATCGACTGAGACCCAGGCTTGAGTAGAGGCTGTGCCCATTGGAGACCGCCCCACCCACCTGCCAGAGGTGCCCTATTCCCCAGAAAGCAGCCCCACCGAGGCCACCCAAAGGGGAGGGGAGGGAGCCAGACAGACACTAAAAAGAGGGCGACCCGCGGCAGGAGAAAATGAGAGAAAGAGACAGGCACAGAGGGACTAAGAAACTGAGGCAGAAAGCAGACAGACAGGCAGACGGGGGCGCGAAGAGGGGCACCGAGACAGAGCCAGAGAGATGGCAAGAGAGACAGACAGAGGCAGAGGGAGGATGGGGGAGCCCTCGCTGACACTGCAGCTGGCTGAGGCTACTGGGGGATTTCTCCATTAATCTAGGACTGTCCAATTTGCATCTCATTTGCATGTATTTGCATTCCGGGGACTAGCAGTCCTTGTCAAGTGGAATCCCTGAGCCCGAGCAGCCTCAGGCAGAGCTGGGCTCCCAGAGCAGGTGGGACGCAGGGGGCTGACTGCCATGACCCCGGAGCCTCTCTCCCGATTCTCTGCTTTTCCCCTGGCCCCCCACCCTTCCTCTTAAGCCCCTCCTACCACCCCCAGCCTCAGAAAAAAGGCCGGGAAGACCTCAACTTCAAATGACCAAATGAGGTAATCTTGGTAAAAGCACTTAGCCCAGTGCCTGGCATGGAGCAGATGCTGGAGAAGTGCTTATTCCTGCCCGGGTTCTTTCTTTCTTTCCTTTCCTTTTAAAGCCTTGCTTCCCATCTTAGAATCAATGCTGTTTCTAAGGCAGAAGAGTGGTAAGGGCTTGCCCAGGCTCCCACGGGAAGTGTCTGAGGCCACATTTGAACCCAGGGCCTCTCATCTCTAGGCTTGGCTCTCAATCCACTGAGCCACCTATCTGCCTCTCTCCTCCTATTTCTTAAAGGGCAAAAGACCTTAAAAAGCCTCTTCCTATCCCCTCATTTTGCTGAAAGAGAAACACTCTCTCACTGGGGAAATGACTTACCCAAGGTCACACACCAAGTTAGTGTCAAGGCCAAGATTGAAACACAGATCTCCCACCTCTGGGAGTCTCCTAGCAGAGCACATTGTTGGAATAGCCAGGATTTTTCCATGCATCTTGAGTCCCCTCAATCCCCGGGCCATGCTCCCCATCCCTACTCTTGCAGTCCACTGCTCTCCTTCCTAAGCAACGATCTCCCATTCCTCCCAGAACTCCCTCTGACCCTAGCAGTCCCTTGTGTCCTCATCTCCTCCGTCAGAACAAGGCAGACAGATGGATGGGCAGGTGGATAGACAGATGGATAAACAGACCAATAGACAGACAGACAGACAGTCAGACAGACAGACATATAAAGACAGACAGATGGCAAGCAGGCTCTTCATCTCTCGGAGGCCCGGGGACCAGGGAGTCTCAATCTGTTTCCCCAACAGAGAAAATTGCTTCTGTCAGTTTTCATTTGGGTGGGGGGAGGGAGCCCAGGTCTTGCCTCAGGGAGGGGAGGCCCAGAGAAGATGACTGACAGAGCCCGGAGATCTCACCAAGCGAATGAAGCAGGAGGGACGGCGGCCAGACTAGAAGTAGAACTTTCTGCTCCCCAGCCCCCTGAGACTCAGCCAGGGAGGGCCCAGCAGCCAGAGACTCGAACCCACAGAGCTCTGCCCGCCCTGCCAGGACCCCAGCCAGCCAGGCACCGGCCCACGAGGACCAGAGATGGCCCAGCCTCGGGAAGGCAGACCACCCGGCCCATCCCACTGTTCAGGGAAAGACTGTCCCAGATCACCTCCCCAGTGTGTGACGGAGGATGCTCAGACTCCTGCAGCCGCCCAGGGGCTTTGTGGTGGCTCCCGGCTCCCCCTGGGGATGGGAGCTGCTGGGGCTTGTCCTAAGACACCTGGGAGGAAGGGATTCAGGCAGGCATCCCACCAGGCTCTGCTGGGCTCTCTTCTGAAAGAGGAAAGTCCCATCCCCCTCTCCGGGGCTCCCGTCAGAGGGGAGAGGTGGGAGAGAAAGGGGCTGCGTGTGTGTGTGTGTGTGTGTGTGTGTGTGTGTGTGTGTGTGTGTGTGTGTGTGTGGCTGCTTCTGTGGCTGGAGGGCCCAGATAAGTCAGGGAGAGGGAAATGCTGCAGAGACCTTGGATTCCAGGGAGGGTGGTGGGAGTTTAGCCCTTCAGACACAAAGACATCTCCCAGGCAGCCGTACAGCCCTACCCACACAGGCTCCCTCACACACACACACACACACACACACACACACACACACACACACAGGCTCATTCAACACATTCAGCACAAGACACACACACATAGACGGATTTCCCATACGCACAGACTCACACGAGAAACTGCGCCTCCCCCCACACACAGAGCATCATTCACACCAGAGAAACACACAAGACGGACCCCGCTGCCCACCCCAGGACATGGGCGCTCGGGCTCAGACGGGGCACACACACGCCAACTTCCTTGCACCAGTCTGTGAAAAACCACATTCCTCAGGGTCACCCCAGGCGGCCTCCCCTACCCCCAGCAACCAGGCTCCGCAGGGGAAGGGGGGCACCAAGCGTCATTACCTCCCTATTTACAGCCGTCTGCCCACTCGCCCTTGTGCCAGGGCCCAGCGAGCCCGCCTGTCAGCCTCGGATTAGCCGGTGATGGAGAGAGAGGGAGAGGAGTCTCTCCCCCTCCTTCTTGCCATCTGGCCTGAGGGGGAAAGGAGAGAAAGGAGCTTGCATGAGCTGGAGGGGGGCTGCCCCCCTTTCCCTCCCTCGGTGCAGGCTCCGAGCCCCCTTTCCTCCAACTGAGAAGGAATATGTTTGTGGGCATATGTATGTCAGACATAGATAAAAGAACACCCACACAGTGTGCGTGTCTGGTGTCTGTGTGTCTGTGTGTCTGTGTGTCCTGCCCCGGGGTCCAGGCACAGCCCAGCAGCTCTGGGAGCCACCCCGGTGAGGCACAGGTTGTCAGACCCTTCCCAGGCTCTGAGCTCTGCTGTCTCTCCCAACACCCCCATCTGCCCTCCAGCAGAAGCGTTTCTGCAGCCGTTCCCCAGCCAGCCATGGCAGGGGCTGTGCCGTGCCCCAGCTCCCCAAAGACCAGCAAAGGCCTTCCGGGGTGGACGTGTGGAAGTGCTCTGGAAATGGGGCCTCTGGCTGTTGCTCTGATTATTACCGTTACTGCATTGGCCCAAATGCAGGTCACCCCCTCACAGGAGGGCTCTTTGGAGAGAACCGGAATTTATTGGTCCTCGCTGACAAACAATACCCATTAGAGGGGGCTCTCGGGTTTTCTGCAGGCCAGATTTGGGGGGAAGAGCCTATGTTCGGGTTTGCCCAGGATTATGAGAGGTTCTGTGGCTCACCCCAGAACTGCGGACCCGTAGGGAGAACGAGGAAAAGCAGCCTTACAGGCATTGCTGCTGAGAGAGAGAAGGGGCGGAAAGGGGGCCCCGTGGCCCTCCCACGGGAGCTCTGTCTGCCCCCGAGAGCCCCCTGACCACAGGTTAGAGTAGGGGGTCCTTAGAAGCCATCTCTTCCAACCCTTCCATTTGACGGAGGAGCTGACCGAGACCCCACCGAGATGAAGCGATTTCCTAGGGGGCCTGAAGCTGGTAAATGCCCCCTCATTGGAAGAGTGGGGGCATGCCTTGTGGTGGCTGACTCAGGACCCCTGAGGGGCAGCACAGCTGAGCCGGCTCTGCGCGGGCCCCTGGGGATGGGGTCAGTGCCACGCCATCGGGCGGCCGCAAGCCTCTAAGGGAGCCCAGGGAGCAGGGCCAAGGGGCTCCAGGGTCCCTCTGCTTCCTGCTACAAACCACGGGGAGAGAGGGGAGAGCACGGGGATCAGAATGAGGGTGAGGATGACCCCAAGGCAGGGTGAGGGCTGCTCCCTCAAGCCCCAGGTGCCCAACGTCCAGCCGGGATGAAAAAGAAATGGGAGGGAGGGGAAAACTCCCGCGGCCATGAAGGAGTCGCCACTGAGCCCAGTGGGCCCTTTGCACCCTGGGCTCGGCCTCCTGTTTGCTCGCCCCAGTCTCCTCCTCTGAGGCTGTGAAGCAGGAGGCAGGTTGTGACGGGTGAGGAGAGGGGACCGGCGAGCAGAGCCGGGCATGGCCTGAATATCAAACAGCGAGGCAGGCGCCGGGGGACCACTGGGCCAGCCCTCCGCAGAGCTGGGCTCAGGCCTGAGGCTTGGGAACAGGCCCCGCCAGGCCCCTGACCCTGCAGGTGCTCAGCCACAGAGAGAGTGAGAATCTGAGGGGGCAGTCTGGGCCCCTGCCCTAAGAGGCCAGACACGGATGGGAGTGAGCCAGAGCCGTGACCCTCACGCTGTGAAATCTTTCCTGAATCCAAGAGGCAGAAGCATCCCCAAAGGGCATCCATTGAATTCAACCTGGGCCTGAAAAAGGATGCTGGCACTCTAATCTTCCTGCCAAGAGGTTGCCCAGATGCCATGCGGATACTTCTAGAGATGGGGAACTCACTACCTCCTGAGGTGGTCCATTTCACTTTGGAAAAGCTCTAATGTTAGGAAGTTTTTCCTTATTTTGAACTAGAATCTACCTCTCTGCTACTTCCCCATCTTGCTCCTGGTTCTACCCCCTTAGGGCTGAGCAAAACAAATCCAATGTTTCACTAGGACTGGTTGGGGGATCCCTAAAACGTCAGACCAAAGGGATCGGGGCCCAGGGGGCCCAGGTAGACATGGGAATGGAGTAGAGACATGGGGAAGAACCTAGGAAGGACACTGGTAGAAGCCAGAGGCTGGGAGTTCTGTCTTAGGAGGTTAGGAAGTCCTGGCTTTGGACCCTGCCTCAGATATTTCCAAGCCACATGACCCTGGGCAAGTCCCCTGACCTCTTTCAGACTCAGATTTCTCATCTGTGAAATAGGAATATTCCCAGTACCCACCTCCTCATGCTTTTATGAGAACCAGATATTGTAAAGCGCTTTGCAAACCTTACAGACTCACATAAATGCGAGCTATTCCAGCTCTTCTCTTTTCTGTGAGACTCCCACTTGCCCTGCACCATAAGCCACCTTATCTCCTTTCCTATAGCCCAGTTGGTAACAAGGCATGTCCTCCCTCCCCTTGGGACTTTCTGTAGCTTCCCAGGGACTAGGAGCTAAAGCCCAAACGCCTGATTCTGGCACTCAAAGCCCTTGATGGCCTCTTCCCACTGCCCGTCATTGGTGCCACACTGGAAAACTCATTGCCCCTCACCAAAACCCCTCCATTCCTATTCCCCATTCCCTAACCTCCTCCCCACATTTCCATAATGCCTCTGGGTTATCCCAGAGAGGAGCTAGGAAATCTGCACTGGGACCCTGGCTGGATGATTTACTGGTGACCCTAGACAAGTCCTTTCTCTCTGGGCCTCAGTTTCCCCCACTGTAAAACCAAGGAGTTGGACTCAATGACCACAGTACCCTGTAAGAAGCATTGACTCTGGTGTCAGGGGACCTGGGCCTTTCCAGCCCTTACTCCCTTTGTGGCCCTGAGAAAATCACTTCTCCTGGAGCCTCAGGAGCCTCATCTGTAAAATGAGAGGACTGAGGTCCCTTCCCCACGTCTGATTTCTAAGGTAGCTCCTAGCTGTGAATCCTCTGATCCTCTGATTTGTCTCTTCTCTACTCTTCAGGGCCCTGGTCATGGCTCGCCTCTTCCAGGGAGCCCTCCCTCTTGGCCCTGGTAGACAGGGGCCTTCCTCTGATCTGGGAGCACGTGGCCCCTCTTATCTGTACCACTGGTGCTGTCTTGAGCTGGTTCGTGCCCATTCCGTGTGAAGGACACTAACCTCTCCTAAGGGCTGTGACCCACCCGAGAGCAGGAAGGCTCCTTCCCCTCTGCTGACAGCAAACACCAAAGAGTATTGATTGGGCATTCCAGGAGAATAGAGGGCCAGGAATGGCATTTCTAGAAAGAGCTCAAGTTTGCAAGGAATGACGTTAAGTCATGCCAGACTACCGAGAACAGGTGAGTATTCTATGTGCCATCATCCCCACTTGACAGATGGGCAAAACTGAGGCTGGGAGGAATCAAGGGCCTCGTCCAAGGATACTCAGGACCTAAGGGGCAAAGCTTGAGTTGGAAGCCAGGCCTCCAGGCTTGAGAGGAGAAGCCTTCCCTCCGGCCTGAGCCCCTTCTCCGAGGACGACTGTCCAAATACACGTGTGTCTGTGTGTGTGAGAGTGTCCATCTGCTGGTGCTAGGGAAGCCCCCAGCCAGAGCAGGGCTCCCCTCGGAGGCTGCCGGCTCCATCCTGGGGTGCCGCGGTGCCCCCTCAGCCATCCATAGCAACATATTTAGTGGACAGGGAGCTCCAGGGGCCGTAATTACTGCTATTCATCTTTCTCCGGTTGTTAATTGCTCACTTATCTGCATGAGGATTGTGAGCCTGGTGCTCTTAATTCCCCTCTGTAGCTGCAGGTGCTTGCTGCCTTATTAACTTTTAATCGGGCTCGTTTGGGGAGGGGGATGTAATTGTCGACCAGGGAAGCCGGGAGGGCCAGGAGGGGCTAAAGGATCCCCACCGCTCCAGCTTGGTAGGTCCTCGAACGCACAACCCCTTCATTTTACAGATGGGGAAACTGAGACCTAGAGAAGGAAAAGAGGCTCACGGCAGTGAGTTAGTGATAATAGCACAGCCGGAATTTGAACCCAGGTCATCTGACTTCCAGGCCAAGACACCAGGTGGCTCCTTTTGCTTTTTGCACCTCCAGCCTGGGCAGAACGAAAGACCTTAGGCTGAGAGCCAGGACCTGTTGGAGCCACTGGGACAACTACAAGATATGGTTCTTCTATGAGCCTGCCCGGGATTTGTCTCCTTTTCCATTCTGCGGGAGAGAGGAAGGGAGAGAAATGTCTTCTCTCCCTGAGTAGGGGATGGGGCGGGGTAAGAGAGATCCTTGTTAGAACCCTAGAACTTCTGAGCTGGAAGGATGCTCAGGGATGATCTAGGCCAGCTCTCTGGTCCATGCAGGAATTCTCTCTAATAATAACTGACATTTACCCAGCCCCATCAAGTTTGCCAAGCCCTTTACATACATTATCTCATCTGGGCCTCACAACAAGCTTAGGAGGCTGGAGAAAGGCCCTTCAAGTGTCCTTACGTCCCCTCCATTTTAAAAAAATCTTTTCCTTCTGTCTTAGAATCACTCCTAAATATCGGCTCCAAGACAGAATGGTAAGGGTAGGCAATTGGGTTCAAGTGACATGCCCGGGGCCACATAGCTAGGAATTGTCTGAGGCCACATTTGAACCCAGGACCTCCCATCTCTAGGCCTGGCTCTCAATCCACTGAGCCACCTACCTGCCCCCACTTATATCTTCAATGATAGGAAATCTGGAAGAGGTTAAGTGACTTGCCTGTGGTCACACTAAGAGCCAGCCATGATATTAGAACCCAAGTCCAGTGTACCAGCCCACACACAGTCCTGCTTTTCTGCACACACACAATTCAACAAACATTTTGATGAAACGCCTACTGTGTGCTCAGCCCAAGTCTCCTGTTCTCAGGGAGGGCATCAAACATCTGCTTAACCACTTCCAGTGACAGAGAATTCATTCCCTTCCAAGGCTTCCCAGCTTGGGCTCTTAGAGGAGTTCTTCCTTATCCTGAGATGACGTTGGCCTCCCTCCCCTCTCTCCCAGGGCCACCTCCATCAATTATTCCTAGTTCTGCCCTCTGGAGCCCATCAGAACAAGTCTAATCCCTCTTCCCCATCCCTCAGACCATCAGATAGCGAAGGTTGGCTGGTTCTAAGCCTCCGGATGAATCTGCTCTCTCACCTCAATCTAAAAGTATTATTGGGGCAGAAATTGCCAAGGAGCTGAGAAGGATCCCAGAATGCTATCTCCTGAGCTGATGAAGGGCTGTTGCTAAGCCTGATGGTTATTATGGCCCTGAGCTCCCTGTCCCCTGCCACCCTCCTGGGACCTGTCGGGGGCCTTCCTGGTCTATCTTCCCAGCCTCCATCGAACTCCCTCCAAGTCAGTTAGATTCACTGCAACGTGATGCTTCCTACGTGCCAGGGAGTGTGGTAGACATGGGCACACAGCGACCAAGAAAAAGTGGAATAATCCCTTCCCTTTCAGGGAGTTTATATTCTGGTCTGGCCTGTCAGTGAGAGACTTTCAGGCTAGCATCTCTGCTGGACAGTGATGAAGAGGGTAAGTAGCCCCCTTCCCTCCATCCTTCCCCCATAGGTCCCCAGGCCACCCCTCCTGCCACCCACCAACAGCCCAGGAACCCTGGTTGTCTGATGGACTTCCCAAAGTTACCCTCTGCCTAGCCAAGATCCCCTCTTCCAAAGCTGATCATTTAGCTGAAGTCACCCCTGGGACCCGGGGCTCTGATTAGTGAATATTTACTCTTCTCATGCTGGTCTCGAGCCCTTCCCTTCCAAGTCTGTGTCTGAGAACAGTAAACAAATCAATTTTAGTCTGTAAGGACATGTCGATCCATTATTCCAATCTCAATTTTCTCTGACTTCCCTGACCAAAACACTCCCCTCCGGTCACCATTCCCCAGGGCCTGTTGCCCATCTCTATTGGAATGTAAGCTCTTGAGGGTAGCAACAGGCTGTTTTGTATTGTATTGTAGCCCTAGGGCTACCATATCTTTGAACATCAAGGTAGCACCATAGTGCAGAGAGTACTGGGCCTAGAGTCATAAAGACCCATTCTCCTAAGTTCAAATCTGATCTCAGACACTAGCTGTGTGACTCTGGGCGAGTCACTTGACCCTGTTTACTTCAGTTTCTTCATCTGTAAAATGAGCTGGAGAAGGGAATGGCAAACCACTCTAGTGTTTTTGCCAAGAACATCTCAAGTGGGGTTATGAAGAGTTAGACATGACTGAAAATGACTGAACAAAAATTGCATCTCCAGGTACAGTGACTTGTACAGTTGGAAAGGCCTTAAAAATGTGTTTTCAGTCTCCAGTCTTCCCAAAATTGACCTTATTCTCTGTGTTTCAGGGAAAGAAATAACATGATAATATCTGAAAAGCTCTCAATAGGCTAAAAGCCACTAGTTCAGTCTAAACAGATGAAATATAATAGGAATAAATGTAAAGTGTTCAATTCAGGTTCAAAAAATCAACTGCACTAGCAAGTTGGGAAAGGTATAGCTAGACAAAAGTTTGTATGGAAAAGATCTGAGAGGGTTGGTGGACTATAATCTCCATAGGAGTCCATGGCATGGTCTGGCCACCAAAGGAGCTAATGATATCTTAGGGTGTATTAAAAAGGCAGGGTTTCCAGATCAAATTTCTTGCCAGCTCCAGAAGGGGGGAGGGAAGGAAGGGAGACAATTTGGATGTTAGAACATCAGAAAACTTATGTGGAAATTTGTTATTCCATGTAATTGGGAATAATGATAATAATAAAATTAAAAATTAAAAATTTTCAAAAAGGCAGGGTTTCCAGAATAAGGAGGTAACCAGTCAGTCATACTTTCCTCCTGTGTCCTGGCCAGACCACATCTGGATTTTGGAGACAGATGTGGGTACTACATTCTAGAGCAGTCAGTCATCAACAGGCTAGACCCTGTGACTGGAAATCAAGTCACACAAAGCTCAGTTGAAGGAATTAAGTCCTTATGGGGACATGGTAGCTGGCTTCAAGAATTAGAAGGGCTGCTGTGTGGAAAAGGGACTGGGCTTGTTCTGTCTAATCTCAGAGGCAGAGAGCTAAGAGCCCTGGAGGTTGATGGGGCAGATTTAAGCTCCAGGTAAGGAACCAACTTCCTAAAAATCAGAGGTGTCCAAAATTGGAATGAGAGACAGTGAGTTCCCAATCGTAGATGCTTGCCAGTCAAGTTTCAGTCCCTTTCAAGTCATGCTCTACTCTTTGTGACCTTTTTAGGGTTTTCTTGGCATGATAATAGAGTAGTTGGCCATTTCCTTCTCTGGCTCAGGTTTTTTTTTAAGTCTAGAAGCATTTATTAAGTGCTTACCCTATGTCAGGCACTCTGATGGTTCTGGGAATACAAAGAAAGATGAAAACCCAGGCCCTACCCTCAAGGGGTTCTCATTCTAATGGGGGAGAAGGCATCATGCAAACCGTTATATACACATAAGACAAATATAGATGTGCAGCTAAGACAGTCTTCTACTAGAGAAGAAAATGGACTCTCTTTCTCCAAATTTAATTTTTTTCCTTCTGCATTACCATTTATTTTTATCTTTTGCATATACTATCATATGTAACAGAACACTGATATAATGTATCTGATTTACTCTAGATATATAATAAATTATAATAAACATGCTTATCCAAGAGAAACAAATTCTCACATTAGCTCTGTTCAAAAATCTATGTCTCATCTTTTTTATTCCCTTCCCTCACCCTCCCTCCCCAAGAATGCAGGAGATATGCTATAGGTTGTGCATATATTATCAAAGAACATTTATTTTACTGTTTGTCATATGGAGAAACAAGATCGATATTGTTTACACTACAGAAAAATTCTGAGTGGAAATAAAGTGAAGAATGGTATGTTTCTTTTCTTTTTTAAACCCTTACCTTCTGTCTTAGAATCAATACTGTAGGGGGCAGCTGGGTGGCTCAGTGGATTGAGAGCCAGGCCTAGAGACGGGAGGTCCTAGGTTCAAATCTGGCCTCAGACACTTCCCAGCTGTGTGACCCTGGGCAAGTCACTTGACCCCCATTGCCTACCCTTACCACTCTTCCACC